>NC_025994.2:90187784-90300284 GCF_000442705.2 Elaeis guineensis
CCTTCCTCTTCTCCGGTTCTTCTCTGTGCACACTGTAGTCAGCTTTCCCTGTCCCTATAACTGTAAAAATTTGAATATAGGAGAATGATTTTGAAAAGAAATATTATGGTAACTTTTTCTCACGCAATATGGTGAGGAGATCATCCATATTTATAATTGAAAATATACAAAAGATTTACAATCATAATCATATAAAGATAGAAAGAAATAACAAATGATCATGATCATACAAAGATAGAAATGGATTCTAGGATCTCCCCTCTATTCAAAATTTCAAATTCAAAATTCAAAATGTTGCCTAACATAATCATACAAAGACAGAAATGAATCCTAAGATCTCTTCTCTATTCAAAATTCAAAATATTGTCTAATACTCCCTCTCAAGTTAGAGCGTAGAAATTATGAAGGCCCAACTTGCGCAAGATGTCATGAAAGTGATCACGGCCACGGACCTCAGTAAAGATGTCCGTGAGTTGTTGCTTGGATGAGACATATCGAATGGTAATGTCACTGGATTGGAGATGATTGCGGATGAAATGATTGTCAATTCGATATGTTTCATGTATTCGTGAAATACAGGATTGGCGGTAATGTGTAAGACGACTTGATTGTCACAATATAATAGCATAGGACTACTTTGAAAGATCCTAAAGTCTGAGAAAAGCGTGCGAAACCAAAGTAGCTCGCTAGTAGTGTGAGCCATGGAGTGATACTCAGCTTTTGCAGAAGAACGAAAAACAGTGGTTTGCTTCTTAGCATGCCAAGAGATAGGAGCATCTTCTAAAGAAATAAAGAAATCCGTAGTAGAATGCTTGGTTATAAGACATCCTACCCAATTTGTGCCACAAAATGTATATAACTATATAACAGTAAAGAATTCTTATACTTGAAAAATATAAGCCTTGTCTAGGAGAACCTTCAAATAGCGAAGAATATGGTGAACAGCATTAAGATGAGGTTGGCGGGGAGACTGCTTGAATTATGTCAAGATATGGATAGAGTAGGCAATATTTGACCTACTAATCGTCAAATAAATGAGATGCCCCAATAATCGCCGATATTGATCCGGATCATCAAGGGGTGGACCATTGTCTGATGAGAGCTATAGTTGTTATTGCATTGAAAAATCAATTGGTTTAGTTCCCAACATACCACTCTCTTGAAGAATATCGAGTGTATATTTTCGTTGGAAAATAAATATTCCAGAAGAAGATTGAGCAACCTCTAACCCTAAAAAATATTTCAAAGTGCCTAAGTTCTTGATGTGAAAATAGCTTTGTAAGAAATCCTTTAAGGCTTGGCAGTGAAGAGAGTCATTACCAGCAATAATTATATCCTTGATGTAGACAAGAATAGCTAGGAAAGAGTTTCCATCCTGCTTTGTAAATAGAGAGTGGTCGGTCTTGAATTGGATGTATCCATTATGAAGTATGGCATTTGAGAATTTTTCGAACCATTGAATTTTTCGAACCATCGTTGATGTAGGGTAGATTTGCCGTTGCTAATAATGATAATTAGTGACGAGATTATTTTCATCAAATTTTTAGCAACGAAAGTTAGTCGCTAATAGTCTTTTTTTCTTGTAGTGCTAGTACTATGGTCAGATACATGATGGTTGCATACTCTTTAAGGCAAAATCTTAAAGAATATATAAGGCCTCAAAATTCATTATAACCTCAATATCCATAAATAATAATGATCTAATTTCATAACACTTAGCAAAACTTGTACGATTACAAATTCAAATCTTTCAATTATCAGATATTAATGATGTTCTATCTATTTATTCATTCATCTACGAACCTAAATCATAGTAAATTATGAGCATTCTACAACTCTGAGAAGAAAAAGAGAAATGAAAGAGAAAATCTCCGCATATCAACTAATATATAGTATACTTTGAAAATAGCAATAAGCATAAAGCATGAAATCTTATATAAAATATTCAGAATAACTGAAACATCCATATAATCATATATCCAATATCCATCTTATCCAAAAAGATGTGTCATCATACATCAACAAATAAAATCTTTTATTCAGTATTAGTTTCATATCTTGACATCTATTCCTCGTATCATGATTTTAGATTTTTTAATCTTTTTCATTCTGACTTTGGACTAATCAAGATCATACAATAATCTTTATCGGATCGAATTTTCATAATCTTTAATTTTTGGATTAAATTTTCATGATTTTTTTCAGATCAAATTCTCATGATCTTTCTTGGATCAAGTTTTTCATTATTTTTCTCAGATCAAAGTCCCGTGCAGAAGCCTATGGGGATTGTCCCAGGCATAAGTTTCTGGCTAGCTATTCCTTGATCTTTATCGGATCAAATTTTTACAATCTTTATCAAATTGAATTTTCATGTGGAAGCCCGTAGAGGCTATTTCACATGATGAGGCTAGTCCAAATCATATTATTTTCATTTGATTATTATATTTTGATTTCATTAAATTAATTTCAACTTACAATGTAATCAAGATAATTATATCATATTTATATAATCATATCATCAATTACTGATATATATATATATATATATATATATATATATATATATATATATATATATATGAAATTGACACATAATGTGCCCATATTGAAAAGTCATATAAAAAATTATAGTATCTCAAACATAACAAATCCAGCAACATGAATTCAATGGTGCAAACCAACAATACAATTCTAATGGTAAAAATAGCTAGTGATTATGTATAGAAATTTTTTATCTTAATTAGCAATAAACTAGACTTACTAGATTATGATTTAAGCTTCAAAATCCTACTCGATATCCTCTTGCCTGATAGATTACTCTCCTATGTATATATATATATATATTCAAATTAATATTATAAAATAAATCTAATAAATCAAATTAATTATTTAGAACCCTCTATCGAGATTCACCAGGGTCCACCCCCAATCCCAAAATTTTTTCTTTCTAGAATTTTCCATAATCTATCTAAAGAGAAAGAAAATTTTAGAAAGAGAAACTTATAGAGAAAAAAAGCAGAGAGAGAATATAGAGAGGGAGAGAGAGAAGAGAGAGAAATTCTCTCTTTTTCTTGTTTTCTTTTCTTTTTCTTCTTGTCCTTTTTTTTTCTTTTTTTTGATTTTCTTCTTTGTTCTTCTTCATGGAAACATGGGAGGGGAAAAAAGCTTTACGCCTCTTATCAAAAAAAAAAAAAGCTTTACACCGGCTGCCCTTACAGCGGCGGTCCCAGACGGCAACAAATCCCTCGGTGGCTTCATCCCTCGAACACTTGGGCACAATCACGATCGATGAGGACAGTCGGTCCGGGGGGAGGAAAAGAAATGACGAAAATAGGGGATGACTTTTTTCACAGAGTTCGATGACCACCCAACCATCTGAAGCATCAAAAAAACTAAGAAGAAGAAGAGGAAGTTCATAGACCATACATTGTTTCCGACAAGATAATAGGTCTTCTCTTCTGATGAGAACTTGCGGTGGCTCTTGGAAGCATCCAACAGAAATCCAAGGAAATCCCATGGATTTCCCTAGCAACTGATCAAGGATTGAAAAGCGATACACAGGGGAACGATTTAGAGGCCTTATATAGATCAATTCCTAGAGTTCTTGTCAGAATTTCAACGAGTCTTGGGATTCCTATTCTGGGTGAAAAATGGAAAAGAAAGCAGATGAGAGTCTGCCTCCTTGCCTCACATGCCAGTCACATGAAGTCTTAAAGAATTTTTTTTTTGCTTTAAGATTTTTGTGAAGAAAAATTCTAACAAATCTGGGTTCTTACATATCTACCAACAAATCGTTATATATATGTAGTGGCTTGGACCAGCTGCGATTTGTGCGACCTTGTCTTTGAAAAGTTTTATAGCGTCATCAGGAATCATCTCCATACATTAATAATCAGTTTCCATTAATCCATTTTCTTTTTTTTCCCACATTTTGGAAGACCAAGGATTCGGTAAGTTGGGCTTGGCCTATAATGACACCATGGGGATACAACGGCACGTAGAATACATCATGTTTCTCAAAGGGTTTGTCATGAATAATGATTTTAGTATCTTTATGAACTATGAAATTTTTTGCCGCACTCCTGCATTTATTGCCAAAAAAATTAGCCGAATTACCTCAGTGATTTTGAGTTACTGTAATTGAACAGACGGCAGATTTATTCCGCTACAAAGCAGATTTTTGTGAGGTAATTTGGGCGGAATCTGGAGTTGAAAATTTTCCATTCATTATTTAGGATCGTCCCTCGTAGAGATATTTTCTTTTAGATATTTTTCATTTGTTATTTAGGATCTTTCCATCATTAAAAAATAAAAAATAGAAAAAATGGGTTTAGATAATTTTAATCCTATTGTTATTTCTATTTAGAAAGCGTATTACTCCATAAGGAGAACAAAGAACATGGATAACTTTGATTAGTGGTTTTAGGTACCTCAAATTGAGGTTTCTTGCTTGACCTCCACAAGTAGTTAATCAAATATCAGCTTCTTGCAGAATTGTGGTACCTCAAATTGAGGTTTCTTGCTTGACCTCCACAAGTAGTTAATCAAATATCAGCTTCTTGCAGAATTCTGCGCCCACCATGCAAACAGGCAGCCTGTTCTCTAACCACAAATGCTGGGCGCTCGTCCTGTTTGTCCATGAAAGTTGTCTATTTTAAATGATTGTGCAATCAGATTAGTCCTATTTTTAAGTACTGTTAGCATTTTAATTAACTGGCTTGTGAAACGTCGGAGAAATATATTTTTTTTTCAAATAGGAAGGCCGGAGCCACCCTACCACCACCCTACCAGGTACATGGATCTATCATGCTGTTACCAGGACATTTCCACCAACAAAAATCCCGGCGGGGCGGTGTCGAAGTATAAGGTACTCTCTCTCTCTCTCTCTCTCTCTCTCTCAAGAGTCAGCAAAATGCACTACTGTTGCTAATGCTCCAACACGAAACATGGGACGTTTCGAGTTCCAGTAGTTCCCAGTAAACCATAGATTACATTTGATAGCTAGTAATTTATTTAGGTTATCGATAATTTAAACTAAACCCATAGGATTATTGTATTTAGTATGTATTGTGGATCTGTATCTTGGCTTCGGTTGGAAGGATCTTCGGCTTCGAACGATCTACAGAAAATGAATGCTTGACAGATCATATGCATACAAGTCATGATGGTCGTTGGGTGTACTCTATTGGGATGGCTAGACGATTTCGCTTCAGTCATGGACATCCTAGTTTAGCTCGTCCATGGTCAACTAATTCTAAATCACCTGAGGCCAACAATGCACGCTCCACGATCTCCAAAATCTTAGCTTTTGATGATCTATTTTAGCTCGTCCATAGCCGAGTTAAGCTCTCCATCATCAGATCTACCTTTTTTTCTCCTAAATTGAAAAAATTCAGATAAAAAAGGATTTCTCCGTAATTGAATCTCCCGCAAAAAAAAATAACTTCTTCAAATCAATTCACGCGCTAAATCCAAAAAGCTATCAAGACTCTGAGACGTATACTACCGATCTAATTTCTCCCTTATAAATAAAAGGACAGAAATCCTCGAAGTAAGTTCTCAATTTTTGCTCTCTTCTTCTCATTATTCTCCATCTTCTGATTTAAGCATCCGAAGATCTTCACCAGAGAACACCCCAGTGAGGACTTTTTGTAGGTATTCGGGTAGAGCTCCAGTGATAGCATCACTTCGGCCATCCTCACCTCGACATCCAACATCAGATGCGGAGATCAGGAGCAACAGTATGCCTTTTAGGTGGCAATCCAGACTACCTCTTAGGAGGCAATGTAGATAACCGTGGAGAAAGATGGCCATCTAGATTACCACTTATTTAGCAATGTTGAAAATTTTTTTTGAATAAAATTATCTCTTAAAAAAAAAATCATACAAAATCCACTCCTCGACCCCTCTCTCCTGACGGCTCTCACCCTCCCCTTCTTCTCGAAACTCCCTTGTCCCCTCACCGCCCTCGATTGCCTCCTCTTTGCTCATGCCCTCGTTATCTCTAGCCACAATCTTTACTTCTAGCCACAATCCTTACTTCTATGCCAGCGTGGACATCTCCTCCCTCACCTCCATCAATGCCGCCCCCTTCTCCGATGATCCAACTACCATCCCGAGTTTTGGAAGACTGGCTATTGTGAGTGTGGCGACGTCTGCAACCTCGCCCATGAGGTCTTCGAGAGCACTGGCTCCACTCGGCGTGCTATCAGACCCAGCCCTGCAAGATGGCACCACCTGTCGCCGCCTTGTTTGCTTCTTTTTGCACACCCACACCCAGTGGGTGCAGTGCGGACTGTGGCAGGGTGGGGCCGTAACTGGTGCGGTGTGGACGGCTGCAATGGGTGCCTCATGAAAGGAGAAGGATGCGGCCATGACAGCGGGGTGGAATAGATGTGGGGCCCATGATAGACTGTGCGAAGGATGGCAGTGGGATGGGGCTGTAGGTGGCACGTCGGAGGGGGGTGGCTACCAGTCGGCCATCCGCAGAGGAAGGTTGGTCGGAGGGATAGGAGGAAGGGAAGGAAGAAATGAGGGAAAAAAAGAAAAATTTTAATTTTTAATTTAAAAATTTTAAATTTTAAATTTTTTATCTATGTTATTTGAAACCGCATGTTGACCATACGTTGAACATACAATTTCAGATAAAAATGATATGTTCAACGTGAGGTTTTGTCGCATCCTTATCATCTCATCCATATTTTGATAAATAAATTAAAAAAAAAATAGATTGAGAAATAAGTATTAAAACAATAATATGTTAAAAAAAATACTGCAAAGCCACCAAGCTAGCTCCGAGACGCACATCTCCGGCCGCTCCTTCCTTTCGTAAGGTCTTACTATTTGCGTTGCAAAGTGTCGTGTCGTGGTGGATGGTCACCAATAGAAAATGAATGACCACTAAATAAAGCACGTCCGGTATTCATCGCAGAAAATCTATACTCTTGACCGATACTCCCATTAATGTTTGATTCCTTTATCTAGGTGCATGCCATGTAATAGCACAAATAAACTCATCTCAATATATCTATATATATATATATATATATATATATATATATATATATATATATTCTGTAAAGAAATTTTGAAGTATTATTAATTCAACTTCTCAAATAAATTTTATTATGCCAGGTAAAGAATACTTCTTCATATTAATTATATTATTAATATATAATATTATTATATTTTTATAATTAAAATTTATTTATGTAAATAGTTGAGAATATAAAATGATCTTAAAAATTTAAATGAATATTATTTTATTATTTATATATAATTTTTAACTTAATTAGATATAAAAAATAAATTATTTTTATACATTCGATCCTATGCAATCCACGGATCTCCGACTAGTTATAATAATATAGTGAACGGGTAAAACATCCTTCAGTTCTCGTAAAAATAGATGGGGAGAGTGAGAGATAGAGAATGGGATTTATATGCAAGGGGAACAGGTCGGGCCAGGTCGATGTTGGCCGGTATAAAAGAATGACCGCACTTGCATGGCCTGGTCCTATGCACCACTTTAGTTTAGCGGGAGCCACCCATGATCTTACGTTACTTGCCAGTGGAGCACTGAAAAAATATGCCAGTTATCAGTAGCGCTGATGGCCAATTGATGCACTTTGGCTTTGGATCTAAAAAGATTAGAAACAAGCTTAAATTGAACCCAACTTTGACATTACTTGACTAGAAGTTTTCAAGTTCAAATTCATGACTTAAACAAACAATATTAGATTTTAGATCAGCTCTAAATTAGTATTAACCCTAAAATTGATTTTGATGATGGCAATGATATTTGAGTATAAATTATATTTATTAATGATGTGCTTGAGAGTGTTTGTAAACTATCTCAAAATGCTCAAAACACTTTACTTAAGAAGCTATAGTCTCAAAAAAATTCAGTTTTCCAAGTTTAAGTCTTTCAAGTTTGGAAGCAAAGAAGTTTATGAATTGAAAATAAAATCTAGTCTAGATGCATCTTTAAACAAGTATAAATTATTTTTGAGAAGCCAAATCTAGCCTAAAAATATTTTAGATCAAGAAAAGATATTTAAAATTTTTTGTGACATACTTAGTATGCTGAGCCGATCCAATATCAGTCAACAGAAAAAATAAAAATCTTGCTATACTCAGAACAATCTCTTTGTGCTGACCTAGTGATTAACATAATCGACTAAGTTTGGAGCTTATAATGATTAACATAATCGATTAAGTTTGGAGCTTAGTCAACTCAGTGAAGAAGAGAGTTGACTCTGTCTCAAAGGAAGATGGATATAGAAAGTAGTATAAATTAGCAAAATTTTATGAGCCGACCTAAAGAATCAATGAGTCAATTTAGTATTATAGTGAGCCGACTAAGGCAGGATTTGAGTCAACTCAATCAGAATGCTGGACTTTTGGCATCTACTATTGGACCAACTCAGAATTTCATTTAGCCGATTCAGAGCTGAAGATTAGTCGACTCAGAGCTTGGATCAACTGAATCAGTGAATTCTGATAGAATAATGGTTAGTTTTTCAGAATTTTTGAAATATGGTCAATTACATCCCAACGACTATTTTTATACTTCCAATGGCTAAAGTATTATGTGAATATCTTTTTGAGCTAATAAATTTGAAGTATTTATGGAAGGAACCAATTTTTTGAAAAGAGAGGGACACATTGAGATTATAGACAAGTAGATAGAATGTGAAATCAAAAAGAAAAATAGAAAAAAATTTAAGAAAGTCATAAATTCAATTCTTCTTATATTAAATTTGATTGAAAAGAGAGAAAGAATAGTTAAATTCTAGTCGGCTACCGGTAAAAAAAAGCAGATGTAGATGAGATGTTTAGCACCGTGCTATCACAAAATTATTATGTTTGTGATTATATTTATTTTAATTTTTTTATTATTTTTGTGGCAGCTTTAAATTTTCTGCTTATCACCTTACTGGTATGATCTATATTATTTTTATTACAAACTGTTTCAAACATATATTTTATATTTAGACTTCAGTTTTTAAGAAACCCATATTGACTCCCCCCGGTTCCCCCGCCCGCCCCCGCCCCCGCCCCCGCCAACCCAACACGTGTTGCTGTCTCTGGGAAACAATTAGGAAATAGAGCAGCTGGAACAACGATCATGAAGAAATGTTGTCGTGGCATGTGCATCATGGTAATGTTAAGCCTGATATTTTTATCATCTTGAGCTTGTGAGATCAAGTGCTATCTATGTTATGGTTGAGAGGTTTCCAGGTTATTAAAGGAGGGATGTGCAAGACGAGGCCTCATCTCCCCAAAAATTAAATGAAAGAGAGAAAGAAAGAAGAGATACACAAATTAAGACGGACTAGAGTTCAATCCACATACAAATACATCTACATAAGAAACTCAACCCTAGATCTTACTTATGGGTGAAGGCAGCCATCATTTGATAGGAACCTAATCAACTTTCTTGGCATAGCATATCTTAGAACTGCCTGTTCTCAAATCAGAGCAGCTGAAACAGGTTACTAAATCTGCAGTAGATATGGTTTGGCAGAGATGGCGTTCTCAAAGCACGCTGAATGCCATGGCAGCCCCATCAACTGGTCTTTGATGAGGAAGGTGCGTCATCTTCGCATCAGGATCGAGCAACTCCCACCTAAGAAATTGGACACCAAAAATTTTCAAATTAAGTAGGATAGAGAAGAAGCATTCTCATCTGTTATTGGGTGTTCTCATGAACTAGAGTTGTCTAAGACATTTACTTATAGCCCAGAGCAAGATGGTGAAGAATGATTGTAAGCTGCATTCGTGCAAGCATGTTCCCAGCACAGATCCTATGCCCCCATCCAAACACTTGGAATGTTCCAGGCTTTGCAGGTTGCTTCAAGTGTAAAAGCTCCAATTAATTAGTCACAATTAAAACAGCTTTCTTGCTTGTAAACTAGTAACTGGTGCACTCTTGGCGATGCTAACTTACGTCCCAGCGGTCGGGATTGAAGCTCAGTGGATTGTCAAAATTCATGGGATCTGTATGAAGGGATCGGATCCAGACAACAACTTGCCAATCCTTTGGTATTCTATATCCTGCATGCCTTATTTGTTTAATTGCATTCCAAGATGAAACATAATAATATACATATCCAACAATACAGGACAGGGGGAGGGGGAAAAACTCATTTCGTTTACCTCCATATTCAACATCTCTGTTGGCGACTCGGAAAAGAGTGGGAGAAATATTTGCCAATCTTATTGTTTCCTCCACCACCTTTTTTTTTTTTTTTTTGGAAAAAAAGAAAAAGTTAATCTATTATTATGTTTAGATTGCACAAAATTTCATCCAAAGAAAATCCCAGACCTTAGCTGTGTATTTCATTTGTGATATATCATCCAAAGTTATGAACTCCCCTTTCTTCTCCTTGCTTATCATCATGTTCTCCTCCTGCACGAAAAGAAATAACTACGTGCATGATTTAAAACGTTAGCAATACGTAGAAGAGGAATATTTCTCAGGAAGTGTCTTCAATTATACCCGAAGCTTGTGAAGAACCTCTGGTGATTTAGAGGTGTGATAAAGAGCCCACATGGAAGCGAGTGCTGTCGACTGATACCCTCCAACGACTAAAGAGACTATATTATCTACCACCTCATCATCAGTCAGTTGCTTCCCCTCCTCATCCTTAATTTGCATCAGACCATCCATTAAGTCACTGTTTTCATGGATCTCATTCTTCCTTCCCTTCCTCTTCTCCAGTTCTTCTCTGAACACTGCAGTCAGCTTTCTCCGACACTGTTACGTACAAATTCAATTCATCATACAAGGACCAGCACTGGTCTATAAAAAAAGAAAAAAAAAAAAAAGCAAAAGACAAATTGAAGAGCATGTGTGGTACTCGACTAAAAATCTAGAAAATAACAATAAAAATATGCAACCTTGAGCGCGTGGTGTGCTGCTGACCCTGGAAAATTTATCGGATACGCTCTAAATCCTTTGACTAGGCCTTCAAACCACTGATCTATCGCATCTGTGACTGGGCTGGGATCCATGCTTACAAACAACTTACATATATTCTCAAATGTCACCTGAAATTTACGACATAAATTTTACCGCATATATTTTTGATATCAGAACCACGTATGTATCATGGCTTTTCCCATTGGTAAGAAGATCAAACCTTTTTGGTTTCGAGCACGGCATTGATGGTGCCCTTCTCTGCCCAAGAGTGGAGCGCAGAAACGACCCGTGGCTGCACCGTGTGGGCGATTCGCCGGAGTGCTTGGGGCTGATTAATCGCTTTAACTACGAAGCTCTTCAGCCTTGCGTGCTGCTTTCCTTCCGCGTTGATGAGGGACGAGAAGCCAACGAGCTCCGGTGCCGGCCATCCGATGCGAAAATCCTCAGCCGACTTCAGCACAAACTTGTTACTGGCTGGAGAGCATGTGAGGATGGTGGGAGACCCATAAAGATGGGTCCTATACATCCCCACTCCTTCCCCATATCTACATACAAGTCAGTATATGTATTAACAGCAACAGTGACAATCGGAGGGTGGTGATGGGGAGAACTCTGCCAACCTTTTTCTTTTGGAGTGGATAAAGTCATCGGGCCGGCGAAGGATCTTGCAGTACCAGAGGAAGCCGAGGGTCTCTCCAAGGAAGGGCAGCCCCATGTGGCCTGGAGGAAGCTTCCCGCCACCTTGTTTGACGTTATTACCGCAGGCTGATCTCAGTTTCAGGGAGACTAAGGAGCGAACGTCGTTCCAGTACCAGATGGTCTGGACTAATAACGGGATGGCGCCAAGCAGCAGCCCCAGCCACCACGCTAGCTCCGAGACGCCCATCTCTGGTTGCTCCTTCCTTGCTTTCTCTTCTCTAAGGAAAAACTTCGTTGCAACGAAAATCTTCTCCTTCTGTGGTCACTAAATGATCATCCATTTTCGTTTAAATAGCAGGACCATTGCATTAACACCAGTGCAACGGTGATACCCCGTCACCGTTGTAACTTTCCAATAAAAATTTTCCTTCTGAATCACGTGGATAAGCACTAACAACATAAGGACAGGAGCATTAACAATGTTAGGTGATTAAATGTTAATAATTTTTTTTTTTCTATTTTCCTCTCTTTAATACTATTTTTGTACGAAAAGAATATTTTTGTTATAAATACAAATTAATAATATATTATGTATAGATTGTATTCCAAAAATAAATAACATCGATTGATCCATTAAGAACTGAAGATGGAAATATTTTGATAATATCCGAAAAGCCTAGGTATGAGATAAATAAATTTTAAATGTATTTTTTGTCTTGATGATTCATTTTCTTATCAACAAAGTGGGTTCTGATTTTTAAGCAATTTCTTATCAGCTAGTGCTAAAGGTGTTCGATAAAATTTCTGATAGAAATATCATCATGGATGTTTCATATCCTCTATACATCGTTTTGGTTATTGCATATTTATTTTGATGATTCATTTTCTTATCAATAAAGTGAGTTCTGATTTTTAAGTGCTTTCTCATCAGCTAGTGTTAAAGGTATTCGATAAAATTTCTGATAGAAATATCATCATGGATGTTCAATACCATATATGGATCATTTTGATTATTGCAGAAAGCTAGAAAGCTAAAAGTAATATTTTGGATATTTTCATATATTATGTGTTTTGAATCATTAAGTCTTTCAATTTTACTATTAAGAGGCAAAATGCATTTGACACATGCTAAAACAGAATTATATATACTATTATATGAAGAATACTGGTTGCTTGAGGAAGTGATAGCATTTTTTATGTCATACATTCAAACTTCAAAATTTTTCTTCAGTCAACATCCCGCCTACAATTCATTTTCCTACAAGTGCTTAAGATAAAAATTAGGTATGATAGAAAAAAATAAATAATCTTTTTTGGTTCACTAGGATTATCATCATTATAAGTTCCATAATAAGAACATAAATAATCACGTTGCTTGATAACTGACTTATCAATAGCACTGTAGCGAACATTACCTTTCCGAACATTAAATCCTTTTGGTATGGTGTATCCACAATACAACTTATATATACTTTATCTTCACTGCAAACTGACATTCCAATTTTCAGTTTAGTCAGATCATCGTCAATGCTTACACCTATTTATGATACAATATGAAGAAAACAATATTCATATATAAAAAACAAGTTGTAACTTTTGTTCTAAAATTGATTTGCTAATTAAAAAACTTATAAATTATAAGTAAAAGAAAAAAATAAAATCTAAAATAGTGAGATTAATATACCTACATTAACATTCCCACCTTCAATTTCTAATGGACCAATCGATGCCATTTATTTGATACACAATCTATATATAGTAAATACAATAAACAATAGATTAAATACTTTGAATGTATTATAAATTTATATTTACCATGTTCTAATGAATGTTCTCGCACAAAGGTGGAGCGAAAGAGAAAGAAGCTAGAAGAGTTTTTTTATTATAGAAGTGTTCTGGAAGATGAAACGGTGACATGGTTATCGTATTCTAATGAATATTCTCGCAAAAAGATGAAACTTAAGAGAGGAAAACTGAAAGAGTTTTTTATTAGTATTTAATCACCTAACACTGTGAACACTGGCTTTATATTGTTAGTGCTTATCCATGTCACCAAAACTAATGATTTTTATTGGCATGTTATAACGGTGACGTGGTATCACCGTGAATATTTACTTCCATCTTAGATAAAATTCTTATAATCGGATCGATCATAAAAAAAATTATGATCGAATCGTCATCGCCTATCACATCTTTAAAACATGCCGTATGCGTATTAAAAAAATAGAAATAGATAAATTTTAATGATATTTGAACAATTTTGATAAACTTCGTATATGGTATATTTTGAAGATGTGACAGATGATGATGGTTTGGTCATAAATTTTTTATGATCAATCCAACCATAAAAATTTTATTCGTCCATGTCTTGCCTTAGTGTTTGATTCCTTGTCTACAATTATTATGATGTCTGTCCTAATGTTTAATTCCTTGTCCGTAATTATCGAGATGCCATTCTGTCGTAATGTTTGATTCCTTATCTACAATTGCCGAGGTGTCTGTCATGTAGCAGCATAAGTAGACTCCATCTCAATATTATAATAACATAGTGAGTGGGTAAAACCTCATTTTCTCATTGAAAAATGATATATATATATATATATATATAGAGTATATATATATATATATAGAGAGAGAGAGAGATGAGATGAGATTCATGTCAGGGAACAGGGTGGGGGTACACTGGTTGGCGATGTGGGCCGGCATAAAAAAAATGACCCCACTCATCTCTCGCACTGGCTGGATCTCACGCACCACCTTAGTTTAAAAGGGACCACCCATGATCTTACGTTACTTGCTAGTGGAATACGGAAAAATATGCTAGTCATCATGTATTGTTTTTTTTTTTTTGGATAAAAATTATCATGTATTGTTAATGCCCGATTGATGTACTTCGACTTCGGATCTAAAAAATTTACAAACAAACTTATATCGAACCCAAATTTGGCATTACTGAAAAAATTCATGACATAAACAAACATCATAGTAAAATACCTTGGATCCAGCCCGATTTAATCGACCAGCCAGACCAAGCTAGTCCAACCATGACCCAATTAGGTGCGGGCGAATGAACAAGAGGAAAGAAAACTCCCAAAAGAAATCTTTCTTCTCTAATTCTATCAAGAAGAAGAAGAGGTCTAGGACAATCAAAATCCTAGATCTTCTCTATAAAAGAGTCCTTACGTACCCTCTTATAGCCTCCATCCCAAGCGGCCAATTCTCTTCTCTCTTCCTTCTCCATATCCTTTGAGTTTTTGTCGATCTTCCTTTTATCGTATTCATCAGAAATTAGAGTCAAACTTCCACTAGAGCCAAGATAAAAAGCCCCGATCCTCTTTCTTCTCTTTCGTTTCTTTCTTCCATTGTCCGTGGCATGGCCATCGATCGTCAATTTTACAAAAAAATCCACCAAAGTCGAATGTCTTATTTTTCTTATTTTGGTTGAGCCTTCTTCCTCTTTTCCAGCCACCATCGCAGCCATCATCTTTAGTGCCGCACCACCGAATCATGACATCTGACCTTCTTACCACCGTTTCTGAATATTTTGACTAACAGTGATCGATCAATGACCGAAAAAATCAATGAAAAGGGATGAATCCCTTATTTTTTTGAGTGTCTTTCTTATGATTTCCACCATCCGACCCTTGTCACCGACCATCCACCGCTGCCCACTATTGACTATGCCCTGCCACCTATAGGCGAACCTTCAACCATGCTATAGGACCATGACCATAGCCCAAAAAAGTCCGATGAAAGCCCTTCCCTTGTTTTCCAAAAAAGAAGAAAGAAAAGAAGAAGAAGAGAGAGACAGCTCTGTCTTGGATTTCTCCATCTACTCTGTCTTTCTCTCTCTAAGAGCACCCAGATATCCCAGTTCGAAGTTCTATCTTCCTGCCATATTGGACCCAATCAGGGTATCCTTAGGAGGGATAAGAAATCTCTTTTTTTTTCTCTCTTTTCACTCACTTTTTCTCTCTAAGAAAACTTAGGAACCATGTATCACATCATACCTTCTTTTCTAGAGATCCGTGTTGACTCCAGCAAGATGACTCCAAACTGCTTTGGTACCGAGATGGTTTGTTGGACTGATCATCTGATCAACAATCTTTTTTCATTATCATTTTATATTATTAAATTTATTAAATAAAAATTAATTATAATTTAATATTTTAAATAAGATTATCTTATTCTTCTAACGAAATCTTAAGATCTACAAAAAATGAGGTATATGGATCTTAAGTTTCTTATTTATTTTTAAATTATTATATTTTTTATACAATTAATGTATTGTTGCATGAAATCATATTTTTCATAAAATAAAGATTAGTATTTGAGATATGAAAATGTATATTTTATTATATCAATAAGTGATTCTATGTTTACGAAGCATGGATTTTATTATTTTTCCATCTATATATATATATATATATATTTTAAAAAAAGATATAAAGATTTAAAGACTCTCTGATAGTTATCAATGAATTTTTAATTTAGAAAGATCGACATTTAGAGCTAGCATCTACAAGAAATATAACCTTACCAATAAGTATAAAATTGGCATGTGAAGCAAGAATTTTATTAATTAAAAATATGATCCTATTACATATATAAAGTGATCATAGTACGAAAATTTATGAGCAATATTTTAAAATATGGTATCAATAGATGATAAAATTAACTTATGAATCATCACGCTTATGCAATATTCATGATTTATGCATGCATGACTAATTGTATGAGTTGTTTTATTATATATATGCCCTATAAAATGATTTATTTTATATTATCTATTATTTTTTAATATTATTTTATCATAAAAAAATTGATGCTTGATCCGGTAAGAAAGCATAATTTTTACTTACTATATTCGTGTGTAGCTCATACATCCTTAATTTTTTTTAATAAAGGAATAAGGTTAGAAACGGTGAAGGATCCAGATTTAAGGATCTCCATAGCAAATATAAAAATTTTGTAGTTGAAACTTAATTTATTGCACGATCGTGAATTTATAATTAAAATATTTATGCATTTTGAGATATGAGTTTAGTATTTGATTTTGAATTTAAGTGCTTTAAACCAATATTGTTTAATTAATGATTTGAATTGAATCTTTTTATTATTTTTATTTGGGATGCATCTTTTATTCTATTTAAGATAATGAATGTTGGGTTTATATTGTCATATGGATTACATCCCTCGATTGGAAGGCTGTATTATATCCTAGATTTGAGGCATGACAATCAAATTTTAGTTCAGCTCTAAATAGGAAATAGATCAGTTGGAACAAAGACAATGAAGAAATGTTGCCGTGGGCCTCGTGGCATGTGCATCATAGGCATGTTAAGCCTGATACACTGTTTCATCTATTTTTTATTATCTTGAGCTAGTGAGATCACGTGCTGTCTATATTATGGTTGAGAGGGTTTTGGGTAACTAAAGGAGGGTTGTGCAAGAGGAGGCCTCATATTGAAGGAGGAAAACTGCTTTTCCTTTGTAGGATCTTTCAGATTTCATCAAATCTGGAGCGAAATAATTTAAATAAAAATTTATCCTACATATATTTCAGATCTAAGTCTCTAGATCTAATCTTAATATCTGATATTAAGTCTAAAATATATCTAAAAGGGATGAGGAAATAAGTAATACCTCAAGGATAATCTGATTATCCTGTAGATGATCTCTGCACAGCTCGAGGTTCTAATGTAGCCACGCAAGCGCATGGCCTCTACCGATATCCACTCAGACAGGATCTGGAACGTCTTCTCCTCACGAATCTATGCTCCAAAAATTAGATCTCTATCTGATTTGGAAGTGCTTCAGAACTTCTTCTGAAGTTGGAGCAGCAGCCTGTCGAAGATGTCCAACAGCCTTCTGTTCCAGGCATCACCACGCTTTGGATCTTTGTCAGATGGACGTCCAACTCTTTGGACGTGAAGAGGAGAGGAAGGAGAGCAGGGAAAATATGAAGAAGAGGAGAGGGGGCAGTAGCTATTGGGTTTTGTGCATAAAACAACTTCTTCCTCAAAACCCTAGGCACAGCAGGGTTTATATAGACCCTGTATGCTGCGCAGTGCCACATCATTCAACTAATCAGAAAATTTCAATAAATTTTGAAAAAATTATGATTGGTGGAGTGATATCATCTGGTCATATCAAATAAGAACCCCACCTTTTCTCCCAAAGATGGCGCCAACATTGGATAAGCACAAATAGAGGTGGCGCCCAAGAGTTTAAATTGATCAAGACTCTCCAATCTTTATCCACTTGGGGCGCCCACTTTAATCCAATTGGGCTCACACCATAATCTGATTATGGTGCCCAATTTGATATGGCTTGGCTTGTGAACACTCCACAAAAATCCTCCAATGAGTCCTCTTCAGTTTAAGACCCATATGTCAACTTTTGACAGATGTCCTAAAATGAAATTGGCAGGTGCTAGGAATTAGCAGGTATTGTCTTAAATTCATCTCATGAATTAAGACAAGCCTTTTCTGAGTTGGACAAGCTTCATTTAGACTGAAAGAAATCTTCTCAAGGTTCTCTGGATGAGTCAAATCATATTTGGCTCAGTAGAGACAGAAAAGATTACACGAGGAGAAAGTTAGGCTCAATCGAATGCTAGCACGATTTTTTTGAACCTAATTGGATCTAAGCCAAATCAATTGGGCTAGCCCAATTGATGACATCCAGATCCTAACCCTTGTTAGTGTGACCCAGTTAGGTTCAATTCTGTATGATAATGAGACATGTCGTGATCTCATCATCGATATCATTGAAACTCCTTTCGATGGATCAGAACTCTTCTGATTCAGACAATTAGAATGATCGATCATCAATATCATTCTAATTGCTCCCAAAATCTACCAGTGACACCTAGCAGTATGTGATGGCAACCCATCAAAACTGAAGACGAACCTCTCAGTGCAGCTACCTGTGTGATTGAGTTCCTCTATCATGAGTCCTGACTAAATTAGGGTTAAGGTGAACTCGTCAAACCCAACATCAGTCATATGAATCAATCGATCGATCTGAATCCGATGTGAAACTCTAATGAAAATTTTTTTTTCATTATTTCACTCTGCCATGGCCATGAGCTTAAGGACTCGATCTTTAAATCATCATAGGACTACTCCTCTCATCTATCGAGGTTGATAGATCTCATCTTGGTGTGATCTGATTTTTACAATGGATATGCTACAGCCAACATACACCTCAGGGTTCTGAATGGCTAGAAGATCGAGTTATGGTGTAGTCAAACTATAACACACTCAAGGTGAACTGTTGATGCACCTCAAGTCAAAGAAATAGACACACAACTACAGCATCGAGCTAGTCATCGACGAGAAGGTAGACTTCCTTATGACTGCTCGAAGTGATCACGCTCAGTACTCTCGTTCTCAATGAATACCTGTACTCTCGCTCTGGTGTCTCCACACCGTAGACTCCGGACACATCTACCCTAAGGAAGCGATCGTATACCAATCTTTCAGATCGATCACCATCCTCGTGATGATCCTATAGTCAGGAGCTGTTTATGAGTTAGTTATGTAAATTCATGTCTTAAATTTTCAACTCTTAAAAATATGAATTAACATTCCTACTAACTCAAAGGATGTATCACAGATACAATATACACAATGTGATAGAAGAATAATCTATTTATTGATTTATAGTCAAAATTATAAATTTGTCTTTAGATTTGCACAGGAATGTGTCAGCCAATCTGGCATCTAGAGCACACATCTAACAAACTCCTACTTGACCTAATGCCAATTGGCTACATATCTAAGTTCCATCTTCTCAAGGTGGGCTTTGATCTTTTGCTGGCCCAATGGCTTAGTCAGTGGGTCTGCCACATTATTTGTGGAGTCGACTCTCTTGACCTCGACATAACCCTTTTCGAGATAATCACGGATCAGATAGAATCACCGCTCGATGTGCTTAGATTTTTGGTGAGACCTTGGCTCCTTAGCTAGGGCTATGATGCCATTATTGTCACAGTAAAGAAGTATGGCATCCGATGACATCACTCCAAGCTCTACGGCAAACTTCTTATACCAGAATGTCTCCTTCACAGCTTCCGATGCAGTAATATACTCTGCCTCCATGGTGGAATCAGCAATTACCGTCTGCTTGGAACTCTTCCAGCTAACTGCACTACCATTGCAAATGAACAGATTCTCAGATGTCAACTTTCGATCATCTATATTAGACATAAAGTTTAAGTCTGTATATCCCTGAATCTGGAGTTTTCCATTCCCAAAGACTAGAAACATATCCTTAGTCCTTCTCAAGTACTTAAGGATACATTTCACAGAAGTCCAGTGCTCTTCGTCTGGATTTGACTGATATCTGCTTGTGACACTCACAGCATGGGCTATATCAGGTCGTGTACATAGCATGGCATACATGAGGCTCTCTATTGCCGAAGCATAAGGGATCTTGCTCATGCATTCAATCTTTTCAGGTGTGCTAGGGCACATCTTCTTGGAGAGATGAATGCCATGTCTAAAAGGTAATAAACCTCTTTTGGAATTTTTCATGTTAAACTTCTTTAGCACCTCCTCTATGTACATCTTCTGTGAAAGTCTCAGCATCCTATTTGGTCTATCTCTATAGACCTTAATATCCAGTATAAAGGATGCCTCTTTTAGATCTTTCATAGAGAACTCCTTAGACAACCATACTTTGACTGAGGTCAACATGGAAATGTCATTCTCAATTAGGAGGATGTCATCTATGTACAATATAAGGAAGACAACTGCACTCTCATTGACCTTTTTGAACACACATGGTTCCTCCTCGTTCTTGATGAAACCAAATATTTTGATCACATCATTGAAACGAATATTCCAACTTCGAGATGCTTGCTTAAGTCCATAAATGGATCTTTGCAGCTTGCAGATCTTGTGATCATCATCACTGGATATGAAACCAAGTGGCTGTTCTATATAGATATCTTTCTCAAGATGTCCATTTAAGAATGCCGTTTTCACATCCATCTGCCATATTTTATAATCGAAATAGGCTGCAATAGCAAGCAATATGCGGATGGATTTAGCATGGCTACGGGCGAAAAGGTATCCTGATAGTCAATGCCTTCGCGCCGACTATAATCTTTCGCTACGAGCCTAGCCTTGAATGTCTCCACATTTTCATCTGTACCTATCTTTCTCTTGAAGATCCATTTACACCCAATAGGTACAATACCTTCAGGTGGATCTACCAAGGTCCAGACTTGATTTGAGTGCATCGAGTCAATTTCTGATCTCATTGCCTCTAACCAATTCTCGGAGTCGATATCTAATATCGTCTTATCTTAGGTCTTGAGATCATCACCATAAACTCCATTTTTCATGAGAAATATTTTCTCTACATCCTCTTGTATGGTACCTAAGTATCTTTCAAAAAGATGAAAAATCCTAGTCGATCTACGAGGTGGAAGAGGTTGTGTTAAGACTGATTCTGATTGATTAGGTTCCTCAAGTTCTTTAGCTCGTTGCTCTTGGGAGACATTCTCCTTGAGCTTAATTATTCTTCCGATGCCATCATCTTGAATAAACTATTTTTCAAGAAAAATAGCATTTCGACTCACAATCACATTGTGGTCTTCCGGAATATAGAAATAGTATCATAATGACTCTTTAGGATATCCTATGAACCGAGCTCTAAAAGATCTGAACTCTAACTTGTCCGTCTGCTGTCTCTTGACATGAGCCGGACAACCTCAAATTCTGAGATGATTCAGACTTGGCTTCTTACCATGCCATATCTCATATGGTGTGGTAGGAACAGTTTTAGAGGGAACCCTATTCAATACATAAATTGCTGTCATGAGATAATGTCTCCAAAGAAACTCAGAGAGGTCCGTGAAGCTCATCATAGAATGCACCATATCTAATAGGGTTCGATTTCTCCATTCTAAAACCCCGTTGAGTTGAGGTGTTCCAGGTGGAGTCCATTGAGAGACTATGCCATTGTCCTTAAGATAGTCTAAGAACTTTCGATTAAGATATTCACCTTCTCGATCTGATTGAAGAACCTTAATGGGCTTTCCTATTTGTTTTTCTACCTCATGTCTGAATTCTTTGAACTTTTCAAAAGCTTCAGACTTATGTTTCATTAGAAACACATATTCGTATCTAGACATATCATCGTTAAAGATAATGAAGTAGATGTAGTTGTCTCTAACCGGCACATCAAATGAGCCGCACACATCCGTATGTACTAGGGCAAGTAGGTCTGTGGCCCTTTCCCCATGTCCCACAAAAGAAAGCTTGGTCATTTTGCCTTGAAGGCGTGATTCACAAACTGGATATGACTCGAAAGTCAACGGACTCAATAGTCTGAATTTTTTCAATTTGTTAACTCTGTCTTCCGCTATATGACCAAGCCTTAGGTGCCACAGATACTTATCATTTAGACTATCTCTAGGCCTTTTAATTCCTATGGCATTCACATTTTGCTCAATATTAAATACAGATACATCAATATATAGCTGATAGAGATCGTTAATAAGAAAATCATCTGCAACTTTATTATTTTCATAAAAAATATTATAATGGTCCTTATGAAAGCTAATCACATAGCCTTCTTGTGCTAAACATGAAACAGAAATCAAATTCCTACTTGCTGCAGGCACATAATAACAATCTCTAAGAAATAAATCTAATCTTAACGGTAATCGCAGAGGATAGATTCCCATGGCCACAACAGCAACTCTTGCTCTGTTTCCGACGCATAGAATCATCTCCCCATCCCTCAGCCTCCTGCTCTCGTCAAGATCCTGCATAAAAGTGCACAAATGAGCACTAGAACCAGAGTCAAGCACCCAACTGGATGCAAAAGAAACCATAAGATTAGACTCTAAAATGAGCATTCCTCCAGAAGGACCATCCTTCTTATTCTTCAGGGTGGCCAGGTACTGAGGACAGTTCCGCTTTCAATGGCCATCTGATTGGAAGTGGAAATATTTTTTCTTATCAGCAGCCTTCTTCTTCAGTTCTGTCTTCTTCTTCTTGCCATCCATCTTCTGCTTCTTCGCAGACTTCTTTTTCTTTTCAAAAGACTTTCTCTTGGAAGAAGTCTGCTCCACAGTAAGAACTGAGCCTTTTGAACCCTTCATAGAAAGCTCGACCGTAACCAGCATGTTCATTAACTTGGCCAAGGTGCACTGCATCTTATGCATATGAAAGTTCATGATGAACTGACCATATGCATCGGACAAGGACTGAAGGATCACATCAATCTGAAAATCCTTGTCTAAGATGATACCGAGCTTCTCAAGCTCCTCAAGATCCTTGATCATTATCAAACAATGATCTTGAACTGACTGTCCATCACGCATCTTGGTCTTAAAAAGTCTTTGACAGACTTGATACTTAGCCGCACGGCTCTGTTCACCAAACAACTCTTACAGGTGAGCCAACATTTGGCAGGTAGTCAAAATGTTCTCATGTTGGCGCTGCAAGTCATCAGACATTGCACCCAACATATAGTACCTTGCTTTGTTATCATCATCTGTCCACTTTTTTAGAGATGCTCTCTGCTCAGCAGTCGGACGTGCTGGTATGGCAGGTGGGTTCTGGTCCAAGACATGAGTCAATTTTTCAAAATCCAAAATAATTCTGTAGTTCCTCAATCAGTCCTTGAAATTGGGTCTAGTCAATCTGTGGGTGTCTAGTATTTTGGTCAGGGGGTTTGAGGCAGACATGTTTCCTATAGAGAGTCAAAAGTTTCTAGTTAGATTTTGTAATCAGACTTAATCAATTTATTTAAGGATTTTATTTTTAAACAAATTAGGCTCCAACTATTTTCTCAGATCCCTACACTCTCTAGATAGAGATGTAAAAATCTCCGTGATCAGTGATTTCTAGTGGGTGGTGCGGTCTCACCGACTGGCTCATCACCTCACCTAACAGTTATTGGTGATGGGTCAACCAATGAGTGGACAACTCTTATCCAATGATTCTCTAATCATGGTGCACTCAAAATTTGGTCTCTAATTCATAAAGCTCACCATGTCCGGGATATTACTCCAATCCTTAGTTAAGTCAAACCCACCATTTGCACGAACTAGATTTCTGATTGGGTCCCTCACCGTATCCGGAATATTGAGCCCAACCCATCCTCTAATTCGTAGCATCCAATGCCTAATGGACATGGTTGCATCTTTCCGGTGCAATTGAGCCTCTGTAACCAGCCGAGAACAATCAACCTCGGGAAGGGCCCGTACATCCACAATGGTAGAAGACCTAGACTTAATATTTTCTTAGGAAGATTTGATTTAGGTCTCATTAAATTTGACTTGACATAGTCATAATAATTATGACTAATCTAGTGGCATGGGTTTGCTCGAATTGTTAGCCACCTCTAATCAGAACTGAGTCAACACATATGGCCAGGTAAGTGAGACCGGTGGGAGGGATATGCCATTAACTCGACAAGAACGCATTCGAGTCGAGTAACTCTCAATTAAAAATTAGTCGATTGCATCTGTCCAACTTACCTTAGATACCAAATTATCGAACCAGAACTAATTGGGTTAGCTTCAATCCAAGCTCTAACTTTTGAGCCAAATTAGGTCTTAACTTGATCGAGTCACATCTAAATATAATTCGATCTTGACCCAGACTTAATCCTATTAGGCTGATCAATTATTAGCTTTCGTGATCCCACCTAACCAACTCTTAATTCGGTTTGATCAACCGCTAGACCTAATTGAGCTACCCAAGCCCGAACCCAATTTTATGAAAATATCTTAGATCTAAAATTCTCAATTTTAGACCTAACTTAATTTTATAAACTTAATTTATTAATTAAGTTTGGGTTCATAAACAAAGCATGTAAAATAAATCCTAGGATTTCAGGATCTAGGATTTTGCAGAAAAGTAAGTTTTGATTTCTGATTAAGGATGAACGTGTGGCACCCCTATACGTCATATGAACACCCCATTGAATGAAAAGAGAGGGTCTTAAAATTTTACTTCATTCTTATGACCGGATGGCCATGAGGTACACCTTAATCAGAAATATAAATATAACTACGAAACTAGTTAGATCTAAATTTACATATCTCATATACAATTTAAGATCTAACTAATACATACTTTGCATACATCTCATGTATCAAAAATCGATCTAATTAACATGCTTTCAGATCTGATACATCATATGTAATATCTAAAAAATAAAATTTAAATTAAAATATTCAATATAAAAACTGTTCTAGATAAATTACTAGAACAATTCTACAACTAGTCTAGGCATGCAACAGATCAATTTTATGAAATAATTAAAATTTTATTTTTTATTTTTTAATCTGATTATAACATTTATAATATTAAAAAAATAAAAAATAAAATAGATTTCATTCATATTTTAATCTTATTAAAACATAAAACTTAAGACTGTTCATGGATTCAACTAATTCTAGTCTAGTCAAGCATCTCATGCATGTTAGATCTTCTTAGATTTAATTTTAAATATTTTGATTTTAGATCCTATCACATCTGATGTGATATCTGAAATCTTTAATATCAGATAAATAAAAATTAAAATCAGATCTAAATTAGATCTGAAATAGAGCCAACAACCTGGCTCTGATACCAGTTGAAGGAGGAAAACCGCTTTTCCTCTGTAGGATCTTTCAGATTTCATCAAATCTGGGACAGAATAATTTAAATAAAAATTTATCCTATATATATTTCAAATCTAAGTCTCTAGATCTAATCTTCACATCTGATATTAAGTCTAAAATAAATCTAAAAGGGATGAGGAAACAAGTAATACCTCAAGGGTAATCTGATTACCCTATAGATGATCTCTGCACTGTCCGAGGTTCTGATGTAGCCACGCAAGCATCTGGCCTCTACCGGTATCCACTCAAGTAGGATCTGGAACATCTTCTCCTCGCAAATTTATGCACCAAAAATCAGATCTCTATCTGATTTGAAAGTGCTTTAGAACTCCTTCTGAAGTTGGAGCAGCAGCCTGTCGAAGATGTCCTGCAGCCTTCTGTTTCAGGTGTCACCACGCCTTGGATCTTTGCCAGATGGACGTCCAACTCTTTGGATGTGAAGAGGGGAAGAAGGAGAGCAAGGAGGATATGGAGAAGAGGGGAGGGGGCGGTAGCTATTGGATTTTGTGCATAAAACAACTTCTTTCTCGAAATCCTAGGCGCAGCAGGGTTTATATAGACCTTGTATGCTGCGCAGTGCCACATCATTCAACCAATCAGAAAATTTTAATAAATTTCAAAAAAATTTTGATTGATGGAGTGATGTCATCTAATCATATCAGATAAGAACCCCACCTTATCTCCAAAAGATGACGCCAACATTGGATAAGCACAAATAGAGGTGGTGCCCAAGAGTTTAAATTGATCAAGACTCTCCAATCCTTATCCACTTGGGGCGCCCACTTTAATCCAATTGGGCTCACACCATAATCTGATTATGGTGTCCAATTTGATGTGGCTTGGCTTGTGGACACTCCACAAAAATTTTCCAATGAATCCTCTTCAGTTTAAGACCCATATGTCAACTTTTGACAGATGTCCTAAAATAAAATTGGCAAGTACTAGAAATTAGCAGGTGTTGTCTTAAATTCATCTCATGAATTAAGCCAAGCCTTTTCTGAGCTGGACAAGCTTCATTTAGACTGAAAAAAATCTTCTCAAGGTTCTCTGGGTGAGTCAAATCACATTTGACTCAATAGAGATAGAAAAGATTACATGAGGAGAAAGTTAGGCTCAATCGAGTGCTCGCACGATTTTTTTGAACCTAATTGGATCTAATCCAAATCAATTGGGCTAGCCCAATTGATGACATTCAGATTCTAACCCTTGTTAGTGTGATCCAGTTAGGTTTAATTTTGTATGGTAATGAGATATGTCATGATCTCATCATCGACATCATCGAAACTCCTTTCGATGGATCAGAACTCTTCTGATTCAGACAATTAGAATGATCGATCATCAATATCATTCTAATTGCTCCCAAAATTCATCAGTGACACCTAGCAGTATGTGGTGGCAACCCATCAGAACTGAAGATGAACCTTTCGGTGCAGCTACCTGTGTGATTGAGTTTCTCTATCATGAGTCCCGACTGAATTAGGATTAAGGTGAATTCGTCAAACCCAACATCAGTCATATGAATCAATCGATCGATCCGAGTCCGATGTAAAACTCCAATGAAAATTTTTTTTTTATTATTTCACTCTGCCATGGCCATGGGCTTAAGGACTCAATCTTTCAATCATCATAGGACTACTCCTCTCATCTACCGAGGTTGATAGATCCCATCTTGGTGCAATCTGGTTCCTACAATGGATATGCTACAGCCAACATACACCTCAGGGTTCTGAATGGCTAGGAGATCGAGTTATGGTGTAGTCAAACTATAACACACTCAAGGTGAACTGTCGATGCACCTCAGGTCAAAGAACTAGACACACAACTGCAACATCGAGCTAGTCATTGACGAGAAGGTAGACTTCCTTATGACTGCTCGAAGTGGTCACGCTCAGTACTCTCATTCTCAATGAATACCTGTACTCTCACTCCGGTGTCTCCACACCGTAGATTCAAGACACATCTACCCTAAAGAAGAGATCGTACACCAACTTTCTGGATCGATCACCATCCTCGTGATGATCCTATGGTCAGGAGCTGTTTATGAGTTAGTTATGTAAATTCATGTCTTAAATTTTCAACTCTTGAAAATATGAATTAACATTCCTATTAACTCAAAGAATGTATCACAGACACAATGTACACAATGTGATAGAAGAATAACCCATTTATTGATTTATAGTCAAAATTATAAATTTGTCCTTAGATTTGTACAGGAATGTAACAGCCAATCTGGCATCTAGAGCACACATCTAACACGTATATCTATCCAAAAATTAAATGAAAGGATATCAGGGCCTTCCTCCACCGAGCTGCTGTTGTGAGAGTCCAGCATGTTTAAAGAGAAACGAATATAACGGTAGATTGGGTGGCGACTTTTGTTGTTGAGCAATCTAATATTCGGCTATGGAGACAAGACGAGGTTTGCCCATAGGCTTTGAGGAATTTTCTGTATCTTGATCTATTATGGCTGCTCTCACACTAAATTAGTGTAATCGCCCGTTTATACAAAAAAAAAATAAATGAAAGAAAAAAGAAAGAAAGAAAAGATACACAAATCAAGGTGGACTAGAGTTCAATCTACATACAAATACATCTACATAAGAAACTCAACCCTAGATCTTACTTATGGGTGAAGGCAGCCGCATTTGATAAGAACCTAATCAACCTTCTTCGCATAGCATATCTTAGAACTGCCTATTCTCAAATCAGATCGAGCAGCTGAAACAGGTTACTCATTCTGCAGTAGATATGGTTTGGTAGAGATGGCGTTCTCAAAGCGCGCTGAATGCCATGCAGCCCCATCAACTGGTTTCTGATGAGGAAGGTATGTCATCTTTGCATCCGGATCGAGCAACTCCCACCTAAGAAATTAGACACCAAAAATTGTCAAAGTACTACATAGAAGAAGCATCCTCATATATTATTGGTTGTTCTCATGAAATAGAGTTGTCGACATTTACTCATAGCCCAAAGCAAGATGCATGGTGAAGAATGATTGTAAGCTGTATTGGTGCAAGCATGTTCCCAGCACAGATCCTATGCCCCCATCCAAACACTTGGAATGTTCCAGGCTTTGCAGGTTGCTTCAAGTGTAAAAGCTCCAATTAGTCACAATTAAAACAGCTTTCTTGCTTGTAAACTAGTAACTGGTGCACTCTTGGCGATGCTAACTTACGTCCCAGCGGTCGGGATTGAAGCTCAGTGGATTGTCAAAATTCATGGGATCTGTATGAAGGGATCGGATCCAGACAACAACTTGCCAATCCTTTGGTATTCTATATCCTGCATGCCTTATTTGTTTATTTGCATTCCAAGATGAAACATAATAATATACATATCCAACAATACAGGACAGGGGGAGGGGGAAAAACTCATTTCGTTTACCTCCATATTCAACATCTCTGTTGGCGACTCGGAAAAGAGTGGGAGAAATATTTGCCAATCTTATTGTTCCTTCCACTACCTTTTTTTTTTTTTTTTTAAGGAAAAAATAAGAGGTTAACCTATTGTTATGTTTAGATTGCACAAAATTTCATCCATAGAAAATCCCAGACCTTAGTTGTGAATTTCATTTGTGATATGTCATCCAAAATAATGAACACCCCTTTCTTCTCCTTGCTTATTATCCTGTTCTCTCCTGCATGAAAAGAAATAACTACGTGCATGATTTAAAACGATAGAAGTACGTAGAAGAAAAATATTTCTCAGGAAGTGTCTTCAATTATTCCTGAAGCTTGTGAAGAACCTCTGGTGATTTAGAGATGTGATAAATAGCCCACATGGAAGCGAGTGCTGTCGATTGATACCCTTCGACGACAAGAATATATTGTCTACCACCTCATCATCAGTCAGCTGCTTCCCCTCCTCATCCTTAATTTGCGTCAGACCATCCATTAAGTCACTGTTTTTATGGATCTCATTCTTTCTTCCCTTCCTCTTCTCCAATTCTTCTCTGAACACCGTAGTCAGCTTTTTCTGATGCTACTATAAAAATTTGAATATAGGAGAATGATTTTGAAAAGAAATATTGTGAAAATTTTTTCTCACACAATACGGTGAGGAGATCATCTATATTTATAATTAAAAGTATGCAAGAGATTTACAATTATAATCATACAAAGGTAGAAAGAAATAACAAATGAACGAGATTATATAAACATAAAAATGAATCCTAGGATCTCTCCTCGATTCAAAATTCAAAATATTGCCTAATATGATCATACAAAGATAGAAATGGATTTTAGGATGTCCTTTATTCAAAATTTAAAATTTAAAATGTTGTCTAATACTCTCCCTCAAGTTGGAGCGTGAAGATTATGAATGCCCAACTTGAGCAAGATGTTATAAAAGTGATCATGACCTATGGCCTTAGTAAAGATGTCCATGAGTTGCCACTTAAATAAGACATATCGGATGGCAATATCATCGGATTGGAAACAATCACGGATGAAATGGTACCATCAATTTTGATATGTTTCGTGCGTTCGTGAATTACAGAATTGGCAACAATGTATAAAGTGGCTTGATTGTCATAATATAATAACATGGGACTACTTTGAGAGATACTAAGGTCTGAGAGAAGAGTTCGAAACCAAAAAAGCTTGCTAGTAGTATGAACCGTGGAGCGATACTTAGCCTTTACACAAGAATGAAAAATAGTAGTTAGCTTTTAAGCACACCAACAGATAGGAGTTTCTCCTAAAGAGATAATGACATTCATAGTAGAATGCCTGGTCATAGGACATCTTGCTCAATCCGTATTACAAAATGCATGTAATTGCAAAGAATTCTTCCTTGAAAAATATAAGCTTTGTTCTGGAAAACCTTCAAATAGCGAAAAATGTGGTGGACAGCATCAAGATGAGGTTGGTGGGGAGACTACATGACCTATATCAAGATATGGATAGAGTAGGCAATATCCGGCCTACTAATCGTCAAATAAATATATGAGATGCCTCAATAATCATCAATATTGACCCGGATCATCAAGGGGTGGACCATCATCTGATGAGAGCTGTAGTTGTTCATGCATTGAAAAATCAGTTGGTTTAGTTTCTATCATACCACTCTCATGAAAAATATCGAGTGTGTATTTTTGTTGGAAAACAAATATCCCAGAAGAAGAACGAGTAACCTCCAACTTCAAGAAATTTTTTAAAGTGCCTAACTCCTTGATGTGAAAATGGCTTTGTAAGAAATCCTTCAAGGCTTGACAGTGAAGAGAGTCGTTACCGACAATAATATCATCATCGACGTAGACAAAAATGGCTAGAAAAGAGTTTCCATCCTACTTTGTAAATAGAGAGTGGTCGGTCTTGGATTGGATGCATCCATACTGAAGTAGGGCATTTGAGAATTTTTTGAATTATTATCTAGAGACTTGTTTGAGGCCATAATGAGACTTGTGCAGTCGACATACTCGGGCATTACTTGAAGACAAAATTCTAGGAGGAGTCATGTAAACCTCCTCATATAAATCGCCATGAAGAAAGGCATTATTAATATCTAACTGGCATAATTGTCAATTCTTAGTTGAGGCAACTACTAAGAGACAACGAACAATTGTTAATTTGGCAACTGGAGTAAAATTTCATTATAATTAAATCCTTCTATCTGTGTATCATCTTTAGCCACAAGATGATTTTTATATCGCTCAATTGAATTGTCAACTTTATATTTGATTCTGTAAGCTCAATGAAAATGGATTTCTTACCAGATGGGAGGTATGCCAAAGACCAAATCCTGTTACACTCAAGAGCTGCAAGTTCAACCTCTATAGCAGTTCTCTAATTTAGATCTCGTGCAGTTAGGGAATAGATATGGGGTTCACTATGAGTGGTTATGGCTGAAAGAAAGGCACGGTGTGCATCAATGAAATTGAATGTATAGTAGAAAATAGGAAAGGCCTTATCAGAGATTATCAAGTTGGACAAGGAGTCGAATGATCTAGCAACACGAGGAGCATCAATATTATATATAATCTGCTAGTCGCATCCCCTCAAAATATTGTCTAATATGACCATACAAAGATAAAAATAGATCGTAGGATCTTTACTCTATTCAAAATTCAAAATTCAAAATGCTGTCTAATAGTTACATAAAAATTCAATTCATCATACGATGATCAACACTAGTCTTTAAAAAAGAAGAAACAGAAGACAAATTGAAGAGCATATGTAGTACTCGACTTAATTTTTAGTGATGCATTCTTAGTGATGCTAACTTGCGTTCCAGCGGTCGGGATTGAAGCTCAGTGGATTGTCAAAATTCATTGGGTCTGTATGAAGGGATCGGATCCAGACAACAACTTGCCAATCCTTTGGTATTCTATAACCTGCATGCCTTATTTGTTTAATTGCATTCCAAGATGAAACATGATAGCATACATATCCAATACAGGGCAGGGGGAGGGGGGGAACTCATTTCATTTACCTCCATATTCAACATCCCTGTTGGCAACTCGGAAAAGAGTGGGAACAATATTTGCCAATCTTATTGTTTCTTCCACTACCTTTTTTTTTTTTTTAGGAAAAAATAAGAGGTTAACCTATTGTTATGTTTAGATTGCACAAAATTTCATCCATAGAAAATCCCAGACCTTAGTTGTGAATTTCATTTGTGATATGTCATCCAAAATAATGAACACCCCTTTCTTCTCCTTGCTTATTATCCTGTTCTCTCCTGCATGAAAAGAAATAACTACGTGCATGATTTAAAACGATAGAAGTACGTAGAAGAAAAATATTTCTCAGGAAGTGTCTTCAATTATTCCTGAAGCTTGTGAAGAACCTCCGATGATTTAGAGATGTGATAAATAGCCCACATGGAAGCGAGTGCTGTCGATTGATACCCTTCGACGACAAGAATATAATGTCTACCACCTCATCATCAGTCAGCTGCTTCCCCTCCTCATCCTTAATTTGCGTCAGACCATCCATTAAGTCACTGTTTTCATGGATCTCATTCTTTCTTCCCTTCCTCTTCTCCAGTTCTTCTCTGAACACTGTAGTCAGCTTTTTCTGATGCTACTATAAAAATTTGAAGATAGGAGAATGATTTTGAAAAGAAATATTGTGAAAACTTTTTCTCACACAATACGGTGAGGAGATCATCTATATTTATAATTAAAAGTATGCAAAAGATTTACATTTATAATCATACAAAGGTAGAAAGAAATAACAAATGAACGAGATTATATAAACATAAAAATAGATCCTAGGATCTCTCCGCGATTCAAAATTCAAAATATTGCCTAATATGATCATACAAAGATAGAAATGGATTCTAGGATTTCTCCTTTATTCAAAATTTAAAATTTAAAATATTGTCTAATACTCTCCCTCAAGTTGGAGCGTGAAGATTACGAATGCCCAACTTGAGCAAGATGTTATGAAAGTGATCATGGCCTAGGGCCTTAGTAAAGATGTCCATGAGTTGCCGCTTAAATAAGACATATCGGATGGCAATATCATCGGATTGGAAACAATCACGGACGAAATAGTACCATCAATTTTGATATGTTTCGTGCGTTCGTGAATTACAGGAATGGCAGCAATGTGTAAGGCGGCTTGATTGTCATAATATAATAACATGGGACTACTTTGAGAGATGCTAAGATCTGAGAGAAGAGTGCGAAACCAAAGTAGCTTGCTAGTAGTATGAACCGTGGAGCGATACTTAGCCTTTACACAAGAATGAAAAATAGTAGTTAGCTTTTAAGCACACTAAGAGATAGGAGTTTCTCCTAAAGAGATAAAGAAATTCATAGTAGAATGCCTGGTCATAGGACATCCTACTCAATCCGTATTACAAAATGCATGTAATTGCAAAGAATTTTTCCTTGAAAAATATAAGCTTTGTTTCGGAGAACCTTCAAATAGCGAAGAATATGGTGGACAGCATCAAGATGAGGTTGGTGGGGAGACTGCATGACCTATATCAAGATATGGATAGAGTAGGCAATATCTAGCCTACTAATAGTCAAATAAATATATGAGATACCTCAATAATCATCGATATTGATCCGGATCATCAAGGGATGGACCATCATTTGATGAGAGCTGCAGTTGTTCATGCATTGAAAAATCAGTTGGTTTAGTTTCTATCATACCACTCTCCTGAAGAATATCGAGTGTGTATTTTTGTTGGAAAACAAATATCCCAGAAGAAGATCGAGTAACCTCCAACTTTAAGAAATTTTTTAAAGCACCTAACTCCTTGATGTGAAAATGGCTTTGTAAGAAATCCTTCAAGGCTTGACGGTGAAGTGAGTCGTTACCGACAATAATAACATCATTGATGTAGACAAAAATGGCTAGAAAAGAGTTTCCATCCTATTTTGTAAATAGAGAGTGGTCGGTCTTGGATTGGATGCATCCATACTGAAGTAGGGCATTTGAGAATTTTTTGAATTATTATCTAGAGACTTGTTTGAGGCCATAATGAGACTTGTGCAGTCGACATACTTGGGCATTACTTGAAGACAAAAATCCAGGAGGAGTCATGTAAACCTCCTCATGTAAATCGCTATGAAGAAAGGCATTATTAATGTCTAACTGGCATAATTGCCAATTCTTAGTTGAGGCAACTACTAAGAGACAACGAACAATTGTTAATTTGGCAACTGGAGTAAAAATTTCATTATAATCAAATCCTTCTATCTGTGTATGATCTTTAGCCACAAGATGATTTTTATATCGCTGAATTGAATTGTCAACTTTATATTTGATTCTGCAAGCTCAATGAAAATGGATTTCTTACCAGATGGGAGGTGTACCAAAGACCAAATCCTATTACACTCAAGAGCCACAAGTTCAGCCTTTATAGCAGTTCTCTAATTTAGATCTCGCGCAGCTAGGGAATAGATATGGGGTTTACTATGAGTAGTTATGGTTGAAAGAAAGGCTCTGTGTGCATCATTAAATATGAAATTGAATGTATAGTGAAAATAGGAAAGGCCTTATCAGAGATTACCAAGTTGGACAAGGAGTCAAATGATCTAGCAACATAAGGATCATCAATAATATATATAATCTGCTAGTCACATCCATTCAAAATGTTGTCTAATATAGCCATACAAAGATAAAAATGGATCATAGGATCTCTACTCTATTATGGCTAGGAGGTGGCCGTGGATGGTCGGAGGCGACATGGGGGTGGGGAGGGGGTTGACCGACAGAGGGGGTTACAGGGTGGGGGTGGGCGGCCAGAGGCGACACGAGAGCGAGGATGCGATTGGGGGGCAGTCGGGAGGGGATTGTGGGCGGTCAGGTGCGACACCGAGGCCGGGAGGGGGTCGATCGATGGAGGGGGTTACAGGGTGGGGGGGTGGCTGGGGGTGACACAGGGGTGGGGATGGGGTCGGAGGGCGGTCGGGGGTGACAAGGTGGCGGGGAGGGGGTCGTGGGCGACACGAGGCTGGGGAGGGGGTCAGTCGGGGAGCGAGGATGGTCAGCCAAGGTGGAAGGAAAGAAAAAAAAAGTGAAAAAAATAAACAAGGGAAGGAAGGTAAAAAATGCAGAGAAAAAAGAAAAAAATAAAATATTAATTAAATATTTTATTATTTTATTAATAAAAATAAATTTTAGATCACGATTTGAATTGAATCGAGGTCAGAATCTGAGTCAAGATCTTGATTTGGATTGGGATCCAGATCGGGATCTGATTAGGAACTGAGTTGGGATCTGAGTCATCGATGGTTGGAGAGAACGACGGCGCCATGGGGGTTGAGTCACGAGGGGTAAGTGATGGCAGCGACACCGTGGGAGCGAGGGTCGCAGGGCCTAGTCCAGGCGATGTGGGGTGGGTGACGGCGTCAGTGCCGCCAGAGCAAGGGCCATAGGCGATCGAGTCCGGAGCTCATTTAGGAGAAATAATATTTAAAAAAATATTTTTAGATAAAAATATTTTTTTTAAAAAATTATTTATTATTTTTAACTAAAAAATATTTTTAAAAAATAAAAAACCATTGGACCCTCAAGATTGGGTTTCGTGTTATTATTTTATGTTAATATTATTTTGCATACTCAACTACTTATAGTTTATTTTATATTTATTATAAAATTTTTTAATGTCACTATTAAAATTTATAAATTTTTTATTATTCCAGTAACACAATGTACATTGCTTTTGCTTATTATAATTTAATTATTTTGTATGCTATTTTGCATGCTTTCACTTATTATAATTAAATATAAAAAATATTTTTATTTTAGAGAAAACTCTACTAAAATTTTTGATGAAAAAATTTCAATATAGAGTTACTTTTTTTTGATAAATTAAAAATTCATCTATGAATGTATGTTCAGAGATGGTAGTTAAATTGCATTGAGCCATAGATTATCATTCAAGAATCGATCTTGATCGAAATCAACTCTTAGATGTTCCATATTTAGATTTTTTGAAAAAGTAATAATCTTATTATTGTTAATAGTTAATATTTTATTTTATTATGTGGTACTCAGTAGTTATCTGTCCACTGTTCTCTGGATATTTGTTGGATAGAATGCATAGGTACCATATTCACATTGTATACTTGGAGAATTATGGAGAGATACTGTTGAAATTTTCACAATAATGAAATAAAATATCAATTAATAACAATAATAAGATTATTACTTTTTTGAAAGAGATAGGGCCACACTTGTTAATAAGAATTTGAAATGAATAGAATCATATATTTTTATTTTATTAAATTGGTGGAAGGAGATTTTTTGTATTACTATTCAGTCTGTGTTCTTTAATGTGTGCTGTATTGTATAAAATGATCCATGTCTAGATCTGGATTGGGATTCGATCTGAAATCTGAATCGGAATCTGGTTCAGATGAATATCACTAAAAATTTTTTTTATTGTTAATGATTTTTGTGTTTGTTGTTAGATGGATATCAATAAAAGTTGGATGAATGCTAGAGGTATTTTTTTGCCTGAATATTAAAAAGATGTTCGAGATTTTATTGAGTTTGCACGGCATAAGGCTGACAGTGCTAGTCGGATAAAGTGTCCATACAGAAGATGTGTCAATATGGTATATCGTCACATAATACTTGTTGAGGAGCATCTGCTACGTTATAGTATGGATAAGAAGTATACTTGCTGGATATGGTATGGAGAGGATGATCCGAATGAAGTTGTGTGTGACAATGACGATACTGAAGATGATAGTGATGCTACTGAAATCTGTCGAATATGGTGATATAAAAGAGCTATTGGATGATTTACATCAGGATATTTGTCCAAATGTATGCATAAGTACTAGTGCATCTGAAGGTAATTCTGATTATGAACATAATATCCGACTTGAAGTAGAAATGACTTTTGAATAATTTGCAAAGTTTGTAAGGGATGCATGAGAGTCACTCTATTCAAATTATGTAAAGTTCTTCAAGTTAGAATTTTTGATAAAATTACTTCACATTAAAATCATGAACTGATAGAGTTAGAAGTCATCTGGCTAAAATTTGATATTGATTAAAGCAGCTCTTTTAGAGACTTTCAAAATCGTATTTTGAAGTAAAAATATACATGCGAAAATTGAGACTTGGCTATATTCCTATACATGCCTGCATAAATGATCGTATATTATTTTAAAAGGATAACGAACAGGTAACTGAATGTCCGAAATGAGATGAGCCTAGGTACAAAACTGATAACAGAAAAAAAAAAAAGATACCTTAAAAGATTTTAAGATATTTTTCATTGATTTCAAGACTTCAAAAGTTGTATATGTCCATAAAGACAGCTGAAAAAATGAGATGGCATCATGAGCAGTGGATTCTGGAAGAGAATATACTTAGCCATCCGATCGACTCCGTTGTGTGGAAAGACTTCGATGCAAAGCATCCATAATTTACGAGCGACTCATGTACTATCCGGCTTAGTCTAGGACAGATAGATTTATTTTCTTTGTCAATTTGAGTACTGTCTACAGTATGTAACCTGTGATGTTAGTTGTATATAATGTGTCACCTTGAAAATGCATGAAAGAACCATTTATTTTTATGTCACTATTGATTTCGGGTTCGAAAGCACTAGGTAACAAAATTAATGTATATCCATGACCGTTAATCGATGATCTGAAGGAGCTATAGAAAAACAGAGTACAGACATATGATTCTATGAGTTAAAAAAATTTTAAGTTACATGCTTCGATTTTATGGATGATAAATGATTTTTCTATATATGAAAATTTATCTGGATGGAGCACTAAAGGATATCTGGCATGTCCAATATGCAACAAGAATGCATCGTCCTTATATTTAAAGCATGGATGGAAAATATGCTTCAGGGGTCATCGACGGTTTCTACCTGATAATTATTCTTGGAGGATCCGTTATAACCAATACTTTGATGGTAAGTCCGACCGACGTCTGCCACCTAAGGAGTTAAGTGGAGCAGAAGTTTTAGAACAACTTGAAGTCATTGAAAACGTCAAATTTGAAAAAATATAGGGTACTCACAAGCGGAAGCATAATGAAGCTGAGCTGAATTGGATGAAGTGAAGTATTTTTTTTGAACTACTATATTGGAAGCAGCTACTACTTCATCATAATCTGGATGTAATGCACATTGAAAAGTATATTTATGATAATATCATCGATACAGTATTGAACATTTCAGAAAAAATAAAAGATAGTACAAAATCTCATCTTGATTTACAGAAAATAAAAATTTGATCGAAGTTATATTTAGTTCGTTGGGGTGATAGATTTTTTATGCCACTTGCATGTTATTCACTATTTGGCGAGAAAAAGAAGAATTTCTATAAATAGTTCAAAATCGTAAAGTTTTCTGACACATATGCTTCAAATGTATCGCAGTATGTTGGCAACAACGACGGCAATATCTCTAGCATGAAAAGTCATGACTCTCATGTGATGATGCAACGCTTGCTTCCTATGGTCATACGTGGCTATTTAGAAGGTGATGTTCAAACTGCATTGATTGAGTTGGGAGCGTTCTTTTGAGAACTGTATTGCTGAAAATTGAAGATTAACTTACTTGAGAAGTTTGAAAAGGATATCGTACTTATTTTTTATAAGTTAGCAAAAATTTTTCTATCATCATTTTTTGATATTATGATGCACCTGTCTATTCATCTTTCAAAGAAAGCTCTTTTGGTCAGACCGGTACATTATCAGTGGATGTATACTATTGAAAGATAAAAAAATTATTCACATTTTGTCATATCAGTTATAAGATGTAAATATATTTCTAAAATTTAAATTTATTTTTATTTATAGATTTTTATGTATTCTAAAAAGGTATGTACACAATAAAATACAGCTTGAAAGGTCTGTAGTGGAAGTATACGTAGCTACGAAATGTGTTACGTTCTGCTCGATGTATCTTGATGATATCGAAACAAGATTCAATCATACAGATCGTAATGCAAACCATGAATGGAGTGACAATAAACTGATACTGTCTATATTTAAACAAACGGTTCGACCCATTGATAGAAGGTGATATGAATTTATGGACGTAAATGAGCTATCCAAGGCACACTTCTACATTCTAAATAATTGTAAAGAAATTGAAGATTTCATTGAGTAAGTATCATCTTAGCATATTGTTTAATATTCTAAGTAATTTTTTTATATTAATATAAAATTAAAAATGACGACTTATTGCAGTGAGCACAAGAGTATACTATATAGAAAGAATAATACGGATGCTGATGATCGATATAAGAAAAAATTTATAAAATAATTTGGTGATCTTGTAAGTTGCACTAGTAATATGTTATTTTTAATAATTATAGAAATAATTATTTGAACTAACATAATTTTTTACGTTATGGTGTAGATGAAATATAAGTATTTCAATAAAGAAGAGGGTGCGATCGATGAGTTGTATGATTTAGCATATGGCTTCGATCAAAGGGTTAACTATTATGCATCCTATATTATTGGAGGAATGAGATTTCACATAAGAGAGCTTGAGATGCAATGACGAACCTAGAATAGTGAGATTGCTATGATAGGATATGAAAGAGAAAAAGAGATTGAATATAATAGTATACTGATAGATATCATAGAACTGAAGTATGAGTCCAGTAATTCTGTATTTTTATTTCAGTGTGAATGGTAGGATATTAGCAACAAAAAGATCGATATTTATATCGATTCACACTTTATCAATATAAACTTTGTACGAACATGGTACCAGAATAAGCCGTATATATTAGCAACTCAAGCGAAACAAGCAATATATTTGAAGGATCTAAAGTATCGAGATAATTGGTATGTTGTATAAAAAATAATACCTAAAGATATATATGACATACCAACTCAACTAAAGATGGATGAAAATTTGGATTTATATGAAGAAAAAATTTTTCAAGAGGAAGAATAAATATTAGTCGAGCTTCTTGTTGATAAAGAACTTATAATAGCTCCTTTGAATAAGGCTGATTTGTCGTCCAATGAAGTTGAAACTGATTTTATATTTAATCTTGATGAGTCAGAGGACGACGATCGTTTATAAATGACGATGAGATAGAAGATGATAAATTAGTCAATTATTGTGATTTGGAGAAGGACCTACACATCGAGGAAGATACGAATATTGATGAGTAGATCTATATTCTTTGTTGAATCTTCTCTTGCAATAATGGTTTGTGACATAATTATATTCATTAAAATGTAATTTATTTTTCACTATTATTGTTTAATATTATATTTATTTATATGTTAAAAATTATAGATATGGTACTAGGAGACAGACGATAATGTTCACGTTCACAGCCGACCCCTAAGGTTGAGATGCTTTCACTTATTTCTATTGCCGCATCAGCAGAGTCGCCAGAAGGTCTTGCATTGGGAGGTCTCAGTGAGGCGGATCCGAGTAAGGCAGGTTCGAGTGGTATTATTACACTTTTTATATAATAAATTTTGATTTTTTTTATTTAGATAGCTATCGTACTAATAATTTATTTATTGTTGTTTCAGGCCAGTCTCTACAGATGGTAAGGTGAGGGCAAGGTCTATCGAAGAATTTTGTTCTAGAGTATTACAGACGTGAGCACTCGGAGGAGCGTCTCCGCATTGAGATACCATCTAGCTACACCAGACCCATTAGGAGATGGTGTGAGCCGTGACAGACCGAGCTGGGCATCATATGCCGTAGCTTTGTCTCTGTGACACTTTTCGATTGGCGTAACATTGAACGGGCTCAAAGAGAGATTTTCTATACTCAATTATCAGTAAAATAAATTATACTATGAATATTTAATTAGCATGGTATTCTTCTAATATTTGTTATTGACAAGATGTATTCGATATTATTGATTTTGAGAAGGATCGCATGTGGCAAGCTATGAATGCTCATTTATGTTTGCGTTTTAAGGAGTATCGCCACCGCATCCAACAGTGTTGGTGCCATATGATGCAGGATCATGAGGTGGAGGCAGTACGACAGCGGCCCTATGACAGCATTACTATGGATGATTGGACTGTCATATACCGGCATTACGAGGATCCAGTATGTTAGGTTACACATCCAAACTTTTTTTTAGAGTTTAATTATTGAATCATTTATTCTTAAATTTAGTTTATTACCTACTAATTTGACTGCTAACTGTAAAGAGATGATATATCCAAAACACCATGAATCGGATGAGACAGATCGTATCATATTGTGGGGGTTCGAGGTCATTCGCTCGTCATATAGAGTAAATGATAAGTAATTTCTAATTAATATATTTTAACTCTCTAACTATTTAAAAAAAAATTAATTAATTATTCTCAAATTATAGAGAGATGCAGAGAGTGACGAGCTTCTTGGTAGAATCGATATCTATGAGTGGATACGGTCAGGAGAGTGGATGATGGGGAGCCAGGAGCTTTTTATAAGTTTTTTTCAATTAACTTTTTCATTCACAGTTTAATTTTTAGTATGAAATTAAAATAGCTATAACTTTGATTTTCAGGATCGTATGATAAGCATTAGATCCTAGCCTACCCCTGAGGGCTCGACCGCACCCACAGATGATGAAATCTATGATCAGATGCTTGGTATAAGACCCTACTATGTTAGGGGTCTAGGGCATGATGGGATCAGTGCTCTCTCATCCTCACGCTCGTCTAAGGCTAACATCCATACCGCCTACAATACTCGACTGATGGAGGTGCAGAGGCAAGCTGAGCAGCAAGTTGATGAGTTGATTGTACGTGTTGATGAATACCAACAGTTCCAGACCCAGATGATGGAGTGGATAGTGCAGATGGAGCGGATGATGCAGCTGATGAGGCAGTAGCAGGCCAGTCTGAGCTCTTTCGAGCGATCCCCTTCCCCAATCCATTTTTCTTCTGCAGATGCTGATACTTGATGACCTATTTATGTAGTTTTTTATTTTTATTTTTATTTTAGATCTATTGTAATTTTAATTTAATATAATAAAATAATAAAATTTATTTATAAATTTATCATGTGAATTTTTTATTTTAATTTTATAGATTATAAATAAAAATATTAAAAATATAAATTAAAAATATATATTTATAAATTATTTTAAAAAATTGTATAAATTTTTAGCAATGGAATTATTCCTGATAAAAAAATATCACCGAAAAACATATTAGTGTCGAAAAAATTAGTCATAAATAATTTTTTAACTAAATTTAAAAATATTAAAATTTTATATTAAATTAATAGCGATGAACATTATTTCATAGTAAATAATTTAGAGATGAAAATTTACGTCGGAAATTGTCACACTTGCGACGAAAAATTTACATCACTAATATTTTTTTAATCTGAATTTCATAAAAAATTTTAATTTAAATTAATAGTGACGAAAGTTATTTGTCTCAAATAATTTATTTTTTTTATTAGTGATGTAAAAATTTATCGTAAATTACTTTTTTTACGACTATAATTTTTCATCATAAATAATTTTCGAAAAAAAATTTTAACGACGAAAATTTTTAGCTGGTAATATCGACTATCAGTAACAAAAATTTTTTTCATCGTCAAAAATTATCAACGACGTCATTATTTACGGCTAAATATTAGTGACCATAATTTTATCATTAATAATTATTATCAATAAAAATAAATTATTAACAATAAATTTTTTACACTGTTAGTATTCTATTATGTTGCAGTGGAAGCTCCTCAGCCTTGTATTTTTTGATGCAAAGAAGCTCCTGAGCCTTGCATGCTGCTTTCCTTCCACGTTGACGAGGGACGAAAAGCCAACGAGCTCAGGCACCGGCCAATGGATACGGAAGTCCTCAGCGGAATTCAGCACAAACTTGTTACTGGCCGGTGAGCACGTAAGGATGGTGGGAGACCCAAAAAGATGGGTCCTATACATTCGCACTCCTTCCCCATACCTACCAACAAATCGTTATATATATCAATAGCAGCAAAGCAGTAGTGATTTGGACCAGCTGAGATTTGTGCAACCAATTGTCTTTAAAAAGCTTTATAGCGTCATCAGGAATCATATCCATACATTAATAATCAGTTTCCATTAATTAATCCATTTTCTTTTTATCCCCATTTTGGAAGATCAAGGATTCGGTAAGTTGGGCTTGGCCTATTATGACACTATGGGGATACAACGGCACGTAGAATACATCATGTTTCTCCAAGTGTCTGTCATGAATAATCATTTTATTATCTTTCTGAACTGTGAAATTTTTGGCCGCACTCCTGCATTTATTCTCAAAAGAAAAAAAATTAGGTGAATTACCTCAGTGATTTTGAGTTACTGTAACTGAATAGACAGCAGATTTATTCATCTACAAAGCATATTTTTGTGAGGTAATTTGGGCGAAATCTGGAGTTGAAAATTTTCCATTCATTATTTAGGATCATCCCTCATAGAGATATTTTCTTTTAAAGATTTTTGTTTCATTATTCCATCATAAAAAAAAATAAAAAATGGACTTTGATAATTTTAATCCTAGTGATATTTCTATTTAGAAAGCCTACTTTCGAAGTCACAGGGACTTAGATAATGGGTGTGCTGAAATGTGAATTATGCTTCAATGCAAATCCAAAAGGTTTTTCAAGTATGGTATTCAGTGGTCAGGAGGAAGCATGGAAACTTAATTTCAAATTTGAATGGTGTTTTACCTTTAGGATCCGCAGACCTTCATCTCAATTCTTTCTGATTATGTTTATGTTTTACATTCAAGAAAAACCCACTGAATTATATTTGACATTAGCATGCATGTTCTTAATCCTTCGTGGTGAGGTGGTCTATATACCTTTTAATGCACACAGTTTCCCTTTCCCAACCTACTTGGTATTATTATTGGTGGATGTCTGGCTAGGACATCACCTCCCAGGACCTTTTTAGTACCGTACATTACAGTAGGAAGAAAGAAAAAATAAAATAAAAAATAATCAAATACGTGGATCAACAAAAAAAAAAAAAGCTCACCTCCATGGGACATACAAACTTCACTATGAAAAAAAGAAATATTACAAGAGAAGATCTCACCCTCAACCCTCGTACACTCAATTTCTCTCTCATAGAAAATTCTTCCTCATAAAAACTCTCTCTAGAAAGACCCCCTGAATTTCTGAAGCAACCGCTGTCCACTGTTCAGGAGTCCTGCTCCTGCTCCTCTCAATGCGTGGCGTCTTCACTCTCAGATTCTCCATGGGTTCTCTGGTTTTCGCTGAAGAAAACTGCACCATACAAAGCCGTCCGTGCCACCACGTCCATTGCCCCTTCTCTGTTCAGGTATCAGGCCTTTTAAAGGCTTAAAAAACAACTTAGAATAGGATAAAGACTCCTTACGACACCTGATAAACCTTTGGAACCATTGGATCACGGCCTCAAGCACCCACGACCATCCGATCGTGCATCGATCCACGAAATAATCTGTGGACTGTGAGAAATGATCCAGAAACACCATGCGGTCCACGATGGACCACGAGAAATCGAGGAGAAATGCCCCCTCAGTCCATAAGCCTCCCTGTGCACCGCCTGGTCCATGGTGAACCGAGCTACGGGCTCCCAGGTGGGTGCGCAGGCGCCTAGGCCGTGCCCGCGCGTGCGCCTGGGCCTCGACCGTGCTCGCATGCCTAGGCTTGAGCCGGGCTCTGCGCACCCAGGTCGCACACTGCCGCGCACCGCCGCCGCTCTGCCGGCCGCCACCGGTCCTCCACTGCTCCGAGTTCCATACCGACTTCAATCGAGCATATCCCAACCATCCGAACGAAAATTTGACTTTTTGCGACGAAATTTTTTCGTGGCTAAAAATCATATTTTCGTCGCTAAAAGTATTTGCGACGAAATATATCGTCGCTAAAAATTTGTAGAGAAAGCCTCGTAGCAAAAGACCTTAGCGACGAAACGATTTTATTCCGTCGCAAAAAATAGTAAACCTAAACGACGAAGTATGTGCTGTATTAGCGACGAAAATATTTTGTCGCAAGAGCTTAAATTTTCGTCGCTAAAATTGCAACAAAAAATAATTTCATCGCTAAATATTGTGATTAAAAAAAATATTCTCTTATTTTTTACGACGAAAATGAAATTCGTCGTAAAACTTAGCAACGGATTTCGTCGCAAACAAAATTTGTCGCAAAAATTTCATCGCAATAATTGTGACGAAAAAATGTTCGTTGCTATAATTGCGACGAAAAAAAAATTTCGTCGCTATAATGGCGATGAAATAAAAATTTCGTCGCTATAAGGGCGACGAAATAAAAAAATTCGTCGCCATAATTACGACGAAATAAAAATTTCGTCGCAAAAAGTTAAAATTTTTAACGACGAAACTATTTTTTCGTCGCAAAAATAGCAACGAAATAAAAAATTTCATCGCAATGTATAATAAAAATTTTTCTTTTTTGGGTTCACAAATTTTTTTGCGACGAAACTAATATTTCGTCGCTAAAATAAATTTTGGATAAAAAATAAAATTTTAATTTTTTTTCAAAAAAAATCTGCTCAAATACAAATTCTCTGATCAAACATATTTTAAATAAATAATATATTAACACAACAAAAATATTCTAAGTCAAAAGATCAATTCCAAGTATCAAAAAGTTTCATAACCATCTTTGTCATATACAAAAATATAAGTCCATACACCATTTTAAATCTAAAATAACTATAAATTAGGTATGATCTGACTCGTTGGCCTCGTTCCCTTCTCCAGGCGTCAATCCCTGACCCGATATATGTCGTGATGGTGGTGCAGAGGCGGCATCATGTGACTGTAGAGGTGCTAACTCAGAAGCATCAATACCGAGCCGTCCCGCCATCGCAGCTACTATCCTCTCGAGCGTCTGACTACGATTCATCCAGTAACTAATCTGATCTTGCATCATGCTCATGGATGTCCTAACTGCCTCTGGCACCGATGCATCATCAGATCGGTCGGATGACGAACTGCATGATTTTTTAGACCGCATGCTATGACCAGATCCTAGCTGCCGCCCGAGGACGGTATCCAAAATCGTATCATCTGTCATCAAACAAACCTGCTGCGATCCAGTATCACCGTCAGATCCCACCTCCCTCATCACCTGGTCTCTCAATTCTAACATTTTTTCCTTCATAATAAACCAAATAAAATCATAAATTTTTTTTAAACTCTTTAAAAGTATTCAAAATGTAGAGTAATGATACTTACATGACGCTGCCTCGCCTCCTCAGTTACGAACTCGCCACTCTTGTTTTGATAGAATTTAGCATAGGCGTCGACTCCGGATAGTCCCTGTTCAAATAAAAAAAAAAAAGATATCAAAATAATATAAATATTTAATAAAAAGTTACAAAGTATGATTGCAAATGTAGTTACGTACCATCCTCTTCATTCCCTGTGCAAAAGAGGTACTTCCTTGCGTGTGAATAGAATCAATCTTACTTCTATTCACCTTATTCGCCTCCGATCGTCGCTACAAAATATATACAATTATAACCAATAAAGGACATAACAAAATTAAAATAACTTGAAACATTAGACATACCTGAAATGCCTCACTTCCAAAATGCTCACATAACCACCGCCAATCGTCACTAGACCCAGCCCAATTTCTGTATGGCTGGGTCACAGGATCAATCTCCTTCGCCTGCAGCTTATTGCAATATTTATGAAGCCTACATCGCCAATCTCTGTATCTATTTGCAGTCATTTTGAGAATACATGCCGTCACTTCTTCGTCGGTGCAATCCTCGAAGTCAATGTTATCCTACACAGTCATCATACCAAAAAGCAAATACATGAAATTATTCATATAATAAAAAATTTATTTATATAATCAAAAATAATATAGATCATGTAATGATATGCAAGACACCCAAATTTAATTCTTACCTTGATGTGAGAGACTAGAGCATCACGGTATCGAGGAGCTACATGCTTGAAACTTTCAGCAGCCCACGAAAAATAATTCCACATATACAAACTGATCTCATTTGCGACGATACTAGCCTCTGTGCCAACTGGATGATCTCGAAATATCTGTCCCTTCAGTTTTTCATTATGTGTATGCACATATTTTTCCAAAACAAGACCCCTACTAGGACCACGCACTGCACGTCGATGCTGTATTCCTACATGTAAAAATTGATGAAATGAACATATATCATGTATCACTAAATGCATATAACAAAAAAATATATATGGTTTATAAATTGATAGAGATGTACCTGTAAGGGGATGAGCTACGGTACCATGACCTCCGGCTGGGCAAGCTCTGGCTGAGCACTAGTCTGCTCTGTGGACTCGGACAACTGAGTCTCATCTAAATCCTCTGACTCATCATGCAAAATGCTAAAGTGAGGATGTGTATCATCAAGCAGAGCCTGCTGCCTACCCCATGAACGTCTACATCCAGGATCAGTCATGATGCTGCAATGATTAAAATAATTTAAATCAGCACGTAATCAAAAAAATTCAAGTATTACATGATATAACAAAAAAATAAATTAAATTATTTATTCATATTAATTATTATTCTCAGATTCTGAACTCGTGTCCATATAGTCATCTTCGACGGGAGTCATAGAAGACTTCGACCCTGAAGTGCTATCATCATCGTCGTTAATAAAGTCATTATTGGATCGTGCTCGTGCCCGTGCCCTTATCGACGATCCAACAATAGAAACATCCTCAGGTTCATAGTCGTCTCTTTGTAATTGTCCTATGTCAATCGTATCATCTGGCACTAATATGTTATCTGGTGCTTGCATTTGATATGCTTCATTTTCAATAATTGCACGGACTTCATTCTCAAGATCTTCATCGTTCGGGCATGTGAAAAGTGCGGGATCAAATAAATGCCTATGCTGAGCCCTTATTGCAACTCGCCAAGGCTCTTTCATTTTGTTATCATCAATATACCACACTAGTCTTGCTTGCTTTGCAAAAATATAAGGATCACTTTCATACCATACATGACCAGTGTGGATACTGACGAGTTGAGGATCTATAACAATTAGCCTGTGTCATCCTAAGTCATACCATCGACACTTGAATAACACAATCCGTCGAAGACCACTATATCTCAACTCTATAACCTCATGCAGAACACCAAAAAAATCTATTATTTCACCCTTGTGCTCGTCCTCCACGCTTATTCCACAATTCTATGTGGTTCGATCGTGATCGCAATTTTTCGTTAAGAATCGCACACCATTGATTATGCATGCTGAATATACTGATACACGTCTGTCAGATTTTTGTGCAAGTGCAGCTAAGTCATTACTGATACAGTTAGGATTGTCTATATGTAGCTGAGCTATCTACAATTAAAAGAACAATAAGCAGGTTAAATTTGACAAAATAAATACTATATAAATAAACTTTTAATCACGAATGAACATGAACATAACTTACCCATTCGTCAAACCATGATGCGAATTGATTCCTATGTCGTGCCGCTGCTAATGTAAGATTACTTCTTCTGAGCTCACTTTCGTGTTCTCTGAAGTGATACAGTAATACCATGTATATTTTAATATGCATGACGACGTACATTCATTGATATATCAACAAATAAAAATTAAATGTATATACTCACATCATGTACGCTTCTACCTCCTCGCAATTGTTTAGCACATACCAATGCATGTCATCCGTTTCTTGTGGTGTCAACATTCGAAAATCTTTTTACCATATGGTCGGGCAACATTGGAGAACACGGACAATCCATCGGTCAGAATCTCGTCAACATCGATATTCCGTTGTGGCCTTGTAAATTTGGTCTCCACTCGCCGAAGGTACATAGAGCAGAATGTCAGACATTCATTCATAACATGTGCCTCTGCTATTGAACCTTCAGGCCGTGCTTTGTTAGTGACGGCACTCTTGTATTCACGCATCTCCCTATTCAATAAATTATCAATTGATATCACATATAATAAGAATACAATAATGAATAATAAATATTACAATATCATGCAATTACCTTTCAATTGGGTACATCTATCTTATATGTACTAGCCCACCCAATCTAGCCTCATGTGGAAGATGAACAGAAAGATGTATCATGATATCAAAGAAGACGGGAGGGAATATCATCTCGAGCTTACAGAGAGTAATGATAATCTTCTTCTCCAATATGTCGATCTGACTTCGTCTCAATGTCTTCGCACATAAGTCCCAAAAATAAGTTCCTAGATCAAGTAACGCATCACACACATTATCCGGCAACAATCCACGCAAACCAACTGGGAGCACATGTTGTAGAAGTACATGACAATCATGACTTTTCATCCCGACGATCTTCCCATCTTTCGACTTGATGCACCATTTCAAGTTTGAGGCGTATCCATCAGGAAACCTCACTGATCTCAAATATGAAAGAAATTAATTTCTCTCTCTTCGATTCAGTGTATAACATGCCAATGGCTTCACCAGTCTATCCCCTCGTCGAATCAAATGTAATTCCTTTCTAATCAGCATATCCTCTAAGTCAAGACGAGCCTTCACGGTATCCTTCGTTCTTCCTTCGATATTGAGAATGGTATAAAATACATTATCAAATATATTCTTTTCAATATGCATGACGTCAAGATTATGTCGAAGAAGAAGCATTTTCCAATATGGAAGATCAAACAACTTGCTCTTTTTTCTCCAATTTTCGATACTTGTTCGCACCCCTACTTGGCTAGCCAGACCCTTACCAAATATGACATCCTGTGGGTTGGGTAACTGATTTAAAATATTATCCGTAGACCAAAATCTTGGCTGCGCACGTCGTTCATGCTTGCCATTGAACTTAAGACTTCTCCTCCATCTATGATCATCTGGCAAGAAACGTCGATGGCCGGTAAAACAAATCTTTTCACGAATATGGTCCGATGTAATATCATCGTTACAAGTTGGGCATGCTTTATACCCTTTTGTACACCATCCAGAAATATCGCCATATACAGAAAAATCGTTAACTGTCCAAAGCAGTGCTGCATGCATACGAAAGATGCCTCCTGCAACATGATCATATGTTTCGCATCCTTCTTCCCACAAATATTGTAACTCTTTGATCAACGGCTCTAAAAATATGTCTATGTCTCTTCCAGGGACACGGGGACCTGGGATCAACAAGGCCAATAGATTAAAAGGTGATTTCATGCACTTTCATGGTGGTAAATTATAAAGAAATACCATAACAGGTCACATACTATAAGTAGTACTAAGATTACCATATGGATTAAATCCGTCTGTTGCCAACCCTAGCCTGACATTTCATGAATCAGCTACAAACCATGGATGTTCACGATCAAAATGTTTCCACGCATCTCCATCTGATGGATGTCTCATGACATCATCGTCAATATTGTTTTCCTCCTTATGCCATCGCATGTCACAAGCAGTATGCCTCGACATGAACAATCGACGCAATCATGGTGTAATCGGAAAGTACCGTAAAATCTTGCATGGTATTTTCTTTTTCTTCTTATCCTTACCATGACTTTCTTTCCATCTGCTTGAATGACAAATCGGACATGCTTAAAGATCTTTTTTATCCTTCTGAAACAGAACACAATCATTCGGACATGCATGTATCTTTTCACAACGTAGGCCCAAGTCATCGACTCCCAAATCGAGTCCTTTCAATAATTTTTTGGCTTCATAATGACTTGACGGAACTAACTCTCCCTCTGGCAGTAAGTCCTTCAAAAATTTAAGCAACCAATTAAACGAGTTGTTTGACCACTTACCAAGTGCCTTCATGTGTAATAACTTTATTACGGCGGACAACAGAGAGTACTTCTTACAACTAGGATAAACATCACTTTGTGCATCTCTTAATAGACGCTCGAATCTATCATTTATAGATATATTACTGTCCTCTTCAGCTTCTTGTCTGGAAATGAAATGCTGATGTTCTGCTCTCGCTTCTACATTTACTTCAAATAATTTCGGATGAAGATCCTCTAAAATTTCTCTATCTTCTTCACCAAGTGTTTGTCTTTCACGACTGCATGATCCACCGACTGACGATAGATTTATGGGACTCCTGGACAACATGCTCGAGCTAGTCGGCAAATCTTCACCATGACAAGTCCATCTCTTGTAAGTCACATCTATACCGTGTTCGTATAAATGATTCTGAATGTCCGATAAGGTATACCAAAATAAATTCCTACATCGACGATATGGACAACGAGCTTTTTCATCTTCTCTAGTATGATTGGACGCCACATTCATAAAAGTCGTCACACCCGTAATATACTCGAGACAGAACTTATCACGCAATGACATCCAACCACGATCCATACCTACATATTTATGATGCAAACTATACAATCAATTTTATGTAATAATAGTTGACTAACGCCTTATATAATCCATTCAGGAACGTAAGAATTTAATATTGCAATACATATCTTCTATACCAAAAAAATTTTGATAGCATTTCGATGCAGTTCTCCAGATACACAAGCATTAAAATTGTGCTATGTATCCAAAGAACATGATCGAAAATACCGACAAAACTCTACGATATAGAAGCACATGTGTTGCAATATTAAATTCATTCACGTGCCCAAACTATCCACGAGGATAATTCGAGAATAGTGTGTAAAGCGCCAATATTTTTTTCATAAAAAAAAATATTGATTTATGCACGCTATCCTCGAACGAAAATTCTAAAGCTTATAAATTTGTTATGCTACAATTAATATATTATTATTAAAAATATTTTTATTTTTAAAATATTTTTAAATTATGATTAAAATTAATTATATCAAATAAATAATTATATCTAACATTATATCTAATTACTAAAATAATAAATAATTACTTCTAATGGCTAAAATTTATTAAGAAAAAAAATTAAAAAATATATAAATTAAAAAAATGATTCTCACCTTCAATTCTTCCGTGAACAGTGATGGTGACAGTGACGGCAATCGACGATGGCGGTGGCGGCCCGACGGCGGCGCGGCGACGATGGCGGCGGCCCTACGAAACCAGACAAGCCAGGTAAGGGATCGACCTTCAACTCTTTCTCAGGTAAGAGACTGAGAAAGAAAATGAGGGAGGGAGACAGGGGATGGAGGGGTCGACCAGCGGCGACTGCCTTGCAGACGCTGCGGTGGCGGGGGACGGGAGGCCGAAGCGGTAGGCGGCGGCGGGGGACGGGAGGCCGAAGCGACAGGCGACGGCGAGGGATGGGAGAGGGTAGGAGGCGCTCGAGGAGCTTGAGCTTGGGGAGGAGATTGGAGGGGACGTTGGTGGCGAGGACAGTAGGACGGCGGCAGATGAAGGCGTGGAGCTAGCGGGGGGAGAGGCCGGCGTGGCGGTGGAGGAAGGCGAGGACGGCGTCAGGCTTGTCGGGGGTGGTGATGTGGAGGAGGGATTTGGAGGCGATGAGGGCCTTATCCTTGGAGTAGCCCAGGCGATCCATCAGGTACTCCGCCATGAAGGGTAGAGGAGAAGAGGAGGAGGTAGTCGTTTTGGCACCGGCCGGCGAGGAAGAATATGAGGAAAGTATGGAAGGAGGAGGAAAGGGAGGGAGGAGAGGTGGCCGCCACCTTCGTTTTATGAACAACATGCTTTCTTAGTTTCTCCGGGGCAAGGTGAAGGGGCTCACTGGACCTGGCTTTGTCCTAATCTCTGCTCGCTGTTCGGCTTCTGTTTGCGGTATGGCCAAAGATTGACTGCAAAATCTTCGACCATTTTCTTCAATGGGGAACAGCCGGCGCTGCAGCTCGAGGCGGAAGAGGGGCAGAAGAGGAGGAAGAAGATGAAGGAGAGGGCTCTAGGGTTAGGGTTTCGAGGGATTGGAGGGAACCGGAGGGAAGGAGGCAGAGAAGAGGGAGGATTCGAGGGACCGGGTTTCGGAGGGGAGGAGGAGGAGGAGGAGGTCGGAGTCGGAGAGGAAGCGGAGGGAGAGGGAAACGGTGGAGGCGAGGAGGGAGAGGACAGGCGAGGAGGGAAACGATGGGGGAGGGACGGAGATGGCGACACAGTGGAGACCGAGAGGGAGACGGTGCGTGGAGGAGAGGGTGGCGAGGCGGGAGGGAGATGGCGCACTGGGAGGTGGGCTCGATCAGCGATGGGGGGCGGGCTCGAGCGGCGACGGTGGCAGAGAGGGAGGGCTCGACGGTGGTGGGGAGGGAGAGAGAGAGAGGATGGTGGTGGGGAGGGAGAGAACTTATCGGGAAGGACGACCGGCGATCGGGGAGGGAGGACTGTCGCCGGAGATCGGGGAGGGAGAAAATTTGGACGACCGTGGCGGAGATCGGGGAGGGAGAAATCAACAGGTTTATTTTTAATTAGGGCAAAATATCAAAGGGGTTTTTTTTTTTAATTAAAAAATATGTAGCGACGAAATACATTCGTTGCTAAAAATAAATATTCTGTCACAAAAAAATATATTTTTTGCAACAAAAATTTTTTCATCGCAAATGATTAATTTTTTGCAACAAAAATTTAATTTCATCGTAAATATAAAAAATGGTCGTAAAATCAAATTTTTCGCAATGAAACAAATATTTCATCGCATAAAATCAAATTTTTTGCGACGTAATTATTTTCGTCGTAAAAAAAAAATTAGCAACGAAAAATTTTTCCATCGCCAAAAAAAATATTTTTTTGCGATGAAAAAAATTTCGTCGCTAAAGATCAATTTCTAGCAATGAAAATTAAATTTTCATTGTAAAATATTCAAATTTTTTCAACAAAATAAAATTTGGCAACGCAATAGTTTCGTCGCTAAATATAAATAAAATTGATCGCAAAAGCCTTTCTTTTTTGCAACAAAATATCAATTTCGTCGTAAAAAATATAATTTTTTTACGATAAAATTTTTTTTGTCACAAAAAAATATTTTTTTACTACGAAAAAAAATATTTCATCACAAAAAAAATTATTTTTTGCAACAAAAGAAAGGTTCGTCGCTAAAAATCAACTTCTAGCAACAAAAATAAAAATTTCGTTGTAAAAGATATAACTTTTTGCAACGTAATTTTTTTCGTCGCAAATACCTGATTTTTGGGGACGAAATTTAAATTTCGTTGCAAAAGCTTAATTATTTGCGACGAAATAAATTTCGTCGCTAAAATTTTGTCGTTAAAAGTCAAATTTCTTGTAGTGTCCATTTGAGGTGATCTTAGGCTTGTTGGACTTCTTTTTTCATTGCGGACCTCGTTGTGGGCTTAATATAGATCGAATCTCGAGGCATCAAATTCTAATAATCTCCACCTCGACTCGATATTCAGCCTCCTCCTAACTCTGTGAGTTTCTGGATCTCCTCATCCCCATGTCCTGGAGCAATCATCTACTGATCATGGATGGATAAACATAGGAGTCAAGCTAGGCCACTCGATCCCATCTCCGTCATATGCTGTGCTCCTCCTGACTTGAGACCTACTCGGGGCATCATCCTGCAGTAATAGGAATCTCATCTTGCTATATCGCTTTTCATCCTCCTAAGTCTTCTGTCTCGTGCCCGATCCATTTTCACCTGGAGCTCTACCTCGCTCTAGGCTCCTCCTGACTCCCGAAACTCTACCTCGCACTGGACTCTCCGTTAGCTAATAATATCCTCTCCTCCTCTTCTTCTCCTCCAAAATAATCCTATCACCTCGTAGCACCTTCAGGATTCATCCACGAGCTACCGTCCTGTAGCCTCTCGAATTCAGTCTGCTCAATAAGATAAAATTTTATCTGAAATTGGATAAGTATCAGACCTCCCTCAATCTCCTCACTGCACCATCAGGCATCCTCCAACTGATCGTTCTGATGCTTCTGATCACACGTTTGATCCATCTGACAGATAAACAGTGCCCTCACTATTTTTCAGGGAGTCAAACTGCTCCTCTCTACAACATACATGATAGGTGCATGCAGAATCTAAAATTCATTCCTGAAAAGAAGTAGGTACCTCGTCAGATATCTCCAGGATATCTCTCTCTGAATAGCTACTATCCGTCGCTATAGCAGTCATCGTCCGATCCTTGAGTTGAGAGTAATCTCTGACTAGATGTTCCAACTCGTCACACTGGTAAAACCTGATTTTGTTCATGTTCTTTCTAGACTTGGACCGTCCTTATCGCGATCTCTTATCACTCTATCTACCGCCTCCTATTCCTTCAAAAACCACCAAAGCTGAGCTACCGCCACCTGAGCTCGAAGCCAGATTCTCCCTCCTGAGAACCACATTTTGGAGTATCGCTGTAGTGACCTCGTCCATCTTGATGGTACTCTTTTTCACTAGAAAAGCAGTCACAAAGGACTCATATAAAGGGAGAAGCGATGCTAGTAAAACCAGCACCCTGGTCTTCTCCTCAACATTCTCACCAATGCTGAAGAGGTCAGTGAGGATCTTCTGAAAGTGGCTGAGATGCTCCTGCACACTCTATCCCTCAGTCATCCGCAGCTGGTAAAATACCTCCAGAGAAAAAGAGTGTTGGTGAAAAATTTCGTCATGTACAACTCTTCGAGCTTCGACTACAGCACTGTCGGAAAAGTCTTGCTAAGCACATAGATCACCACCTCATCCGCTAGGTACATACAGATGGTACTCACTGTCTGCATCTGTAGCCATCTCCAATCCTGCACCTCCATAGTGGTCGGCTTCTCCTCGTACAAGAAAGCATCGATCAACCCTTGTTGGATGAGCACGTCCTTCACCTTTGCCTGCTACAAGGAGAAATTGCTCTTTCCATCAAACTTGTTGATCTCTATTTTGATTGATCCTATCTTTTCCATCTTCAATTTTGCTCACCACCACTGCAATCTGCATCTTTATACCGCCTCGCTCTGATACCACTTGTTGGTGGATGTCTGGCCATGATACTACCTCCCAGGATCTTTTCGGTACCGCATGTTGCAGCAGAAAGAAAAAAGAAATAAAATAGAAAACAATCAAATACGTGGATCAGCTAAAAAAAACTCATCTCCATGGGGCATGCAAACTTCACAATGAGAAAAAAAAATATTACAAGAGGAGATCTCACCCTCAACCTTCGTACACCCAATTTCATCCTCACAGAAAATTTTTCTTCACAAAAGCTCTCTTTTTAGGAAGACTTTTCTAAACCCTTGAAATGATTGCTGTCCGCTGTTCAGGAGCTCAGCTCCTGCTCCTCTCAACACGTGGCATCTTCACTCTCTAGTTCTCCACAGGTTCTCTGGTTTTCGTTGAAGAAAACTGCGCCACACAAAGCCATCCGCGCCACCACGTCCGTTGCCCCTTTTCTGTTCAGGTATCGAGCCTTTTAAAGGCTTAAAAAACAGCTTAGAATAGGATAAGGACTCCTTACAACACCCGGATAAACCTCTAGAGCTATTGGATTGCAGCCGCAAGCACCCAGGACCATCCGATCGCATGCCGGTCTACGGAATGGTCCATGGACTACGAGAAATGACCCAGAAATGCCACACGGTCCATGGTGGACTGCGAGAAATCGAGGGGAAATGCCCCCTCGATCCACAAGCCTCCCTGTGCACCATCCGGTCCATGGTGGACCGGACTACGGGCTCCCAAGTGGGCATGCATGGGTCTGGGCCACACCTGCGGGCTCGTGCGCCTATTCCTGGGCCACACCCCGTGCACTGGGCCAGGCTCTATGTGCCCAGGCCGCACCAGCACCGCTCTACCGGCTGCCGGCAATCTTCCACCGCTCCGAGTTCCATGCCAACTTCAATCGAGCATATCTCGACCATCCGAACTCCGTTTGAAGTGATGTTGGGCTCGTTGGACTCCGTTTTTCATCACGGATCTCGTTGTGGGGTCAATATGGATCGAATCTCGAGATATCAAATCTTAACAATTGTAATAACCATGATTAGGACTTAATCTAGATGATAATCTTTAGTAAATTAAAGGAAAAATAAAGTACTTACATCAATAGAAATATTGCAATAACATTAGAAACCTCGTGCTCGGTCCGTGGTTTGCATATCAATGTACCCTTCTTTCAGGTTCCACTTGATAATTAGGAAGATCAATCAATAACAATAATGTAGGACCTTGTTTGCTGCTTAAGCGATAGCCTTACCTAAGGCAGCTTTGTTAACAGAATTTAGTTTACCTACTGGATCTGAATTCCGAATCAAATTAGATTAAGGTCAATCATAGATCAGAAACGATAACAAATCAGAAGCATATTAATCATATATGATGTCAGATGCTAAAAAATATATCATTAAGATATGTTCAAATGATGAAGAAAGGAAGGGGATGTCATAGACGAAAATACAGCTAGCTGTTTCCGTCTTCTACTTGGATCACCAATAATTGACACATGCCAAACCATTGAGAAGCCAACTGGAACCCCCAAGAAAACTATACTTTCAACACACACACAGTTACCATTTTTTTCTTTTTTTTCTTTTTTTCTTTTTTTTGGACCCCTCAGCTGAAGCACCCACGTGTTGAGTCTTGGTTCTTCTGGTCCAAAAGGATGTTTTGGACCCGGTTCAGCCAACAATTTCTTCTCACACACACGCACGCACGCAAGAAAACTAGGAACAGCTATCGTTTTTCTGAGTTACCATTTTCTCATGACCTGCTCTTTTACCCGTTTCTCCTCCATGCCCAGGAAGCGTGTTTTCCTTGGCCTCTTATCATAGACGAACTCCTCGTTGCGTCTATAAGTAGAACAAAGAACATGGATGACCGTTAAATGAAGCACAGGCTGTATAGTATGTATGGCCCTCCATCTCCTGATGACCCCTGCACAGTATTGTAAGATACAAATCATGCACTGCAGGGGATCTATATTCTTGACCGATACTCCCGTTAATGTTTGATTCCTTGCCTGCAGTTATTGAGGTGCCTGTCATGTAGCACCACAAGTAGACTCCATCTCAATGTTATAATCTATCTAATACATTAAAAAAGAGCTAATGGCTCTCCCAGCATGCCATCAGTTGATATAATAAGCGGGTAAAACCTCCTTGTCTCATGAAAAAAAAAATTTGTGACAGTGTTCCAAAATTCCTTTTAATCTTTTTATTGTAAGTCCTTTTGTGATCGTCCGATTCAAAATAAATGGCACTGATTTATCCATCCACAATCAATTTTAATCAGTCATGTGCGTGACTGGTACGGTAAATAATTCAAATTATGAAGATGATTTGAAAATCAAAAATTGATTGATTTTGTAAATAATTAAAAGTTTAGAAATATTTTTGACAATCGATTATTTTGAAAGTTTCGTCTCCTTCCTTCTTTCCCTTCTCTATTTTTTTCCCTTCATCTCTACTCACCACGACCTCCTCTCTCCTAACTACCGATCAAACCCCGCCCCTCTTCTGCGGCCTCAACTACCTCCTTTTTGATCTCCAACCGACCAATTAAGCCCCATCCACCTCCACTCCTTCCGACCACTGCGGCCGCTCCTTCCCCGCCGCCGATCAAGCCCCGTCCACACACTCCACTTCTCTTTTGACGGCTGGTGTGATCAAGCCCATCCAACCTCTTCTTTTCTTGTTCATCTCTGACTGTCACTGCAGCCTCGACTACCTCCGATCAAGCCTCGCCGCCTCAACCATACCGCTACAACCACCTCATTCTCTAGATCTGACCATCCCATCCTCTAGTTTCGATTCTGATGGTCTGAAGTAGCCCAAGTGGAGGACGAGGAGGAGAGGGGGTGGCAGTGGGCAACGGTGGGGAAGGTGGATGGAGGGGAGGATGGGGATGGCGATGGAAAATGATGGGAAGGTGGGCGAAGGAGGAGGACTGGGGCAGTAGTGGGCAGGGATTTGCGGTAGTAGGCTCAAGCAACAATAGTGGGCTACGGGGAGGCGAGCGACGGATGCGGTGGTTCTAGTGGCAGAAGGGGAAAGGAGGCGATCGAACAGTGACAAGGAGGTGAGTGGCGGTGGGGTTGCGAGCGGCAGACCCAATTGTTAGGGGGAGGCAGGTGGCGGCAGTAAAGTGAGCAATGACATGGAGGAGATACGAAGAAGAAGAGAAGGGGAAAGAAGATTAAAAAATAATAAAATATTATTTTTAAAAAATAATAAATTATATAATAATATTGTAGTGGAATATCTTAAGTGCTTTTCATAATAAAATATTATTAAAGAAGTGCTGTAACAAAACTCAAAATAGAGAGAGAGAGAGTGAGAGAGAGAGATGCGATTTATGTGTTGGGAACTGGTTGGGGATCTTATGTTGCTAGCGGAGCACAGAAAAATATGCCAGTTATCATGTAGCGCTAATGGCCGATTGATGTTCTTTGACTCTGGATCTAAAAAATTTACAAACAAGCTTAAATTGAACCCAAGTTTGGCATTGCTTTACTGGAAGTTTCCTTTTTTTGATTAAAAAAAAAAAGAGAAAACTTCCAATAAAGTAATTCAAGTTCAAATTCATGACCTAAACAAACAGCGTCAGATTTTAGTTCAGCTCTGAATTAAGAAATAAAGAGACCATGAAGAAATGTTGTCGTGGCATGTGCATCGGGGGCATATTAAGCTTGATACATTGTTTCATCTTGAGCTTGTGAGATCAAGTGCTGTCTATGTTATGGTTGAGAGGTTTCCAGGTTATTAAAGTAGGGCTGTGCAAGAGGTTAGGAGGCCTCATCTACCCAAAAAATAAAAGAAAGAAAGAAAGAAAGAAAGAAAAGATATATAAATCAAGATAGACTAGAGTTCAATCTACATACAAATGTATCTACATAAGAAACTCACCCCTAGATCTTACTTATGGGTGAAGGCTATTGGAATTTGGTGGGTGGTACTTCTTGTGCATATGCTCAGTACCACTTTGTTAAGATGGATAGAAGAGTACTAAATCATATATGATAAGAAATGCTTGAGAGAGGAGAGAAAAAATATCACAATTCATATTCATTTCATATCCACCTCCTGTCACACACTAAGGAAACCACTTTTATTTATACTACTCACAAAAATATTAATTACTAGCTAGAGTTATATGACTCTTTGATCACCACAATATATTAATTAATATCTTACACACTTCTCTAATGGATACACATATATTTCTAAACTTCTAATATATGCATTCACACTATTCTAAAAGCCACAAATATATTTCTAGATATAAGTTCATATATCCATATTTAATACATCTCTTTGTACTTAGACATGCATGCATAATCCCACTCACATAGTTTGATGTATTTTATGATAATAATAAATTCATATTTATCTTCCAACACTCCTCTTAAACATAAATTTTTTTTAAACTTTTCTTCTTCAGCTTCTTGTAACTGGCCCACATCTTGAAGAAAAATATCTGACAGCAGAAATATGTCTTCGGGATGAATGTTCTTTCTTCCTGTCATAATTGCCGTCAAATTTCTCTGCACCATATCCAATGCCGCTAGCTTCTCTTTCAATGCATCATATTTTTCTACCACTTTGTTGTATATCTCAGTCAATTCTTGATGGTCATATTCGTCATATTCTAGATCATATAGTTCTTTATAATTCACGTCTCTTACCACAAAGTCATACATAGTTCTGAAATACCTGATTACTTTTAATGCTGCTTCTTGCTTCACTTCTTTCTTTGTATTAACTTTACCTCCACAAATCACATGTATCCCATATCCATCATCAAGATTAGTATAAGCCACAAAAGTAGGATCATGGTTTAATCTATACTTTTTACATAAAAATGAGACTGACAGTAAATTTAATTTCTCAATTAAATCTTTGAGTACTATTTTAAATGAAATTATCATAATAATTAATATTACCTCACTGGATACATAGTTCTCCATTGTACTTTACCAAAACTTATAATTCTCTTCGTAGTTGTATTTTTTTAGAGACTTTCTTCGTCTCTTCCATAAAAGACTTCTTATCTTTTTTACTTGCGAAGTTGCACTTTTCGACTCACACTATATATCTCAATGGATATCTATTTCTTATCTTGAATCTGGAGTATCATATAAATTGCAAACTGCACACTTAATAGGTCTTCTAGCTTGAAATTTCTTGCTTCATATAGAGAATGTTTTTCTACCTTCGCACCTTTTTAGATTATATCTTCCTTTGACTATTGCCTTAGAGCCGTGCTAGCATTGACTATTGCCGTAGGACCGAATTGGCTTTGACTATTGCCATATGACCGTGCTAGCTCTAATACCAATTTATTGAATTTCGATGGTGGATATTGTGTATATGCTCTGATACCACTTTGTTAAGGTGGATAGAGTAGTACTCAATCAAATATAATAAGAAATACTCGAGAGAGGAAAAAAATAAGATTATAATTCATATTTATTTCATATCGAACTCTTACTACATACTAAAAAAATCACTTCTATTTATACTACTCACAAATACATTAATTACTAGAGTTATATAACTCTTTGATCTCCACTATAGTTCTCCAGGAGACGCACATATATTTCTAAACTTTTAATACATGCATTCACACTTTCCTAAAAGCCACAAATACATTTCTAAATGTAAGTTCATATAGCCACATTTAATACATCTCTTGAACCTAGACATGCATGCATGATCCCACTCACATGTTGAATGTATTTTATGATAACAATAAATTCATATTTATCTTCTAACAAAGGCAGCCATCATTTGATAAGAACCTAATCAACTTTCTAGGCATAGCCTATTTTAGAACTTCCTATTCTCAAACCAGAGCACCTGAAATTACTCAATCTGCAGTAGATGTGGTTTGGTAGAGATGGCGTTCTCAAAGCGCGCTGAATGCCATGGCAGCCCCATCAACTGGTCTTTGATGAGGAAGGTACGTCATCTTTGCATCAGGATCGAGCAACTCCCACCTAAGAAATTAGGCACCAAAAATTGTCAAAGTACTACAGAGAAGAAGCATTCTCATATGTTATTTGGTTGTTCTCATGAAATAGAGTTGTCTAAGACATTTACTTGTAGCCCAGAGCAAGATGGTGCAGAATGATTGTAAGCTGTATTCGTGCAAGCATGTTCCCAGCACAGATCCTATGCCCCCATCCAAACACTTGGAATGTTCCAGGCTTTGCAGGTTGCTTCAAGTGTAAAAGCTCCAATTAGTCACAATTAAAACAGCTTTCTTGCTTGTAAACTAGTAACAGGTGCACTCTTAGTGATGCTAACTTACGTTCCAGCGGTCGGGATTGAAGCTCAGTGGATTGTCAAAATTCATTGGATCTGTATGAAGGGATCGGATCCAGACAACAACTTGCCAATCCTTTGGTATTCTATAACCTGCATGCCTTATTTGTTTAATTGCATTCCAAGATGAAACATGATAGCATACATATCCAATACAAGGCAGGGGGAGGGGGAACTCATTTCATTTACCTCCATATTCAACATCTCTGTTGGCAACTCGGAAAAGAGTGGGGGCAATATTTGCCAATCTTATTGTTTCTTCCACTACCTACATTTTTCAAAAAAAAAGAAAAAAAAAAAAAAAAAGTTGACCTAACATGATGTTTAGATTGCACAAATTTAATCCATAGCGAATCCCAGACCTTAGCCGTGTACTTCATTTGCGATATATGATCCAAAGTAATGAACACCCCTTTCTTCTCCTTGCTTATTATCCTGTTCTCCTCCTGCATGAAAAGAAATAACTACGTGCATGATTCAAAACGATAGAGATACGTAGAAGAAAACTATTTCACGGGAAGTGTCTTCAATTATACCCGAAGCTTGTGAAGAACCTCTGGTGATTTAGAGATGTGATAAAGAGCCCACATGGAAGCGAGTGCTGTCGACTGATAACCTCCGACGACCAAAGTGACTATATTATCTACCACCTCATCATCAGTCAGTTGCTTCCCCTCCTCATCTTTAATTTGCATCAGACCATCCATTAAGTCACTGTTTTCATGGATCCCATTCTTTCTTCCCTTCCTCTTCTCCAGTTCTTCTCGGAACACCGCAGTCAGCTTTCTCCGACACTGTTACAAATTCAATTCATCATACAGTGACCAGCACTAGTCTTTAAAAAAGAAAAAGAAAAAAAGAACAAATTGAAGAGCATGCGTGGTACTCGACTTAAATATCAAGAAAATAACAATAAGAATACGCAACCTTGAGCGCATGGTGTACTGCTGACCCCGGAAAATTTATCGGATAAGCTCTCAATCCTTTGACTAGGCCTTCAAACCACTGATCTATCGCATCTGTGACTGGGCTGGGATCCATGCTTACAAACAACTTACATATATTCTCAAATGTCACCTGAAATTTATGACATAAATTTTACCCTATATTTAATATCAGAACCACGTATGTACACATCATGGCTTTGGTAAAAAGATCAAACCTTTTTGGTTTCGAGCACGGCATTGATGGTGCCCTTCTCTGCCCAAGAGCGGAGCGCAGAAATGACACGTGGCTGCACCGTGTGGGCGATTTGCCGGAGTGCTTGGGGCTGATTAATCGCTTTAACTACGAAGCTCTTCAGCCTTGCATGCTGCTTTCCTTCCACGTTGACGAGGGACGAGAAGCCAACGAGCTCAGGCTCCGGCCAGTGGATTCGGAAGTCCTCGGCGGAGTTCAGCACAAATTTGTTACTGGCCGGAGAGCATGTGAGGATGGTAGGAGACCCAAAAAGATGGGTCCTATACATTCGCACTCCTTCCCCATATCTACCAACAAATCGTTATATATATCAATAGCAGCAAAGCAGTAGTGATTTAAACCAGCTGAGATTTGTGCAACCAATTGTCTTCGAAAAGTTTTATAGCGTCATCAGGAATCATCTCCATTCATTAATAATCAGTTTCCATTAATCCATTTTCCTTTTTTCTTTTTCCCCCATTTTGGAAGACCAAGGATTCGGTAAGTTGGGCTTGGCCTATATATAATGACACCATGGGGACACAACGGCACGTAGAATACATCATGTTTCTCAAAGGGTTTGTCATGAATAATCATTTTATTATCTTTATGAACTATGAAATTTTTGGCCGCACTCCTGCATATGTTCTCAAAAAAACAAAAAAAAAGCTGGATTACCGAAGTGATTTTAAGTTACTTGTTGGGTGGATGTCTGATCAGGACACCTCTCAAGATCCTTTCCGTACCACGCAATGCAGCAGGAAGAAAGAAGAAACAAAACAAAAGGAAAACAATCAAAAATACGTGGATCAGCCACAAAAGGGCTCGCCTCCACGGGGCATGCAAACTTCACTATGAAAAAGAAATTTTACAAGAGGAGACCTCACCCTCAACCCTTGTACACCCAATTCTCTCTCACCTGAAGTTCCCCTCACAAAAGCTCTCTCTCTCTTGGAGACCCCCTTGAACCCCTGAAGAGCCTGGCGACCGTTGTCCAGGAGCCTCCTGCTCTCGCCTCTCTCTCTCTCCTCTGGTTCGTACGGCGGCGAGAAAATCCAACCACATGATTCTCTGTTTCGTCACAGGGCTTTTATAGACCTTAATCACGACTTAGATCGTGATTATGACTGCATAATCAACCAAAATCACGTCCCAGACCGTCCGATCAAGATCGGAAGCCACCCATGCCGTCGGATCGCGCTCCGGTCCACGAAATAGTGCCGTGGACCGCGAAAAATGTGTGGGAAATGCCCACGCGGTCCACAGGCCCAGCCGTGGACCGCCCGGTCCACGGTGGACCGGGGCAAAGGGGCATCGGGCCTGGGTCGCGCATCCCGCATGGGCCTGGGTCGCGCATCCCGCGCAGGCCTGGGTCGCACGTCCCGCGTGGGCCTGGGCCTAGGTCGCGCGTCCCGCGCGCCGCCGCCTGCGGCCGCGCCGCTGCCGCCCGCCTCGATTCTTGTGCCGACTTCAAAAGCTCGTATCTCCTCCATCCGAGCTCCATTTTAGGTGATCTTTGTCTCGTTGGACTTCATTTTTCACCGCGAACCTCACTGTGGGCTCAATATGGACTAAATCTTGAGGCGTCAAATCCTAACATTACTGTAATTGAATAGACCGCAGATCCTATATATTCTACTGCAAGAATGAAGAAAATTACGATCTTCCAAGTAAAGTTTGGAGTGACGTAAGTAGGAAAAATTCTATAAAATCCAAGATGTTATTTGCAAATGGATGGAAAAAAGATAAAGACCAGCTCGGAGGGACTTCTCGTACAAGGTAACTTGCCCCTTCAAAGTGCTGATAACTCGGTCTTCCGGAGCTGAAACATCTAGTCAGAAAGACAAAGGAATAGAATATTGAGTTTGAAATCTTCTAAGATCATTCTCAGTATTACTTGACTTCTCATTACTTAGACTCTTGAAATCTCTGAACCCATGTGCAGGATTGCTTGGACCTTGGGTTTCAGAAGATCGGCACCCAGACAAAGAGCCAGCTTCAGCAGTGGCCCAAGGATTATCCTCGGATCTAACTCTTAGAGGAGGCAGATGAGGACCCCGGCCACCATGATGACTTTCGCCTGACCTTGCCACCGTCAGAAGTCATAGAAAAGAAGGAAGAAAGAGAGAGACCACGGAGAAACATAAAAGGAAAACACTAGAAACTAAGCTAAAACAAAATGAAATGCAAAAAAAAGGGAGATCAAAGGATGGAAAATCAATTGGAAGAGAAGTTTTGATTCTAAAAACTTCGCCGGTGCCGGAGAAGGCAACGGCAGATGGCAAAACCCTTCTCTACAAGCTACAGCAGCAAGAGACAAAAAATTTTCAACTGAGTAATAATAGAAAGAAAAGAAGATAGAAGAAGCTTATTTATACTACTCACTAATGACCAGGATTAAAGATCCTTACTATTAGATTTCAACATGTGGCATGCATTAGGGCCACTGAATTGCTTGACTCTTCATTGCACCACCACCAGATCAAGCCACTTAAGGCCAATCTGCGAGAGGTATAGTAGGATTTACTGACGAGCAGCACATGGCAAACCGTGATAGATCTGAATGTAACCGTCAAATCCTCTTTGCAAGCCATTATGCCGCAATGCCTCGAGCCGCCCATCTCTTATAATTGCGTGGGATTCGGAAAGTGACACATTATTATATCTCCAAAATTCTCTCCACCAAATAGCGCATATTAAATGATTTGATCTAAAAATCAAACCAAGGGTCGAGATCGAGTCTGGAAATCAGCTACTTTCTTCATCCGAAGTGATGGAATTACTTTGGGCTCGAAAGTGGGGGATAAATGTTATAGAGAAAATATATCACCTAACCTTGATCTTCTCTTCTTCAGGATGTGACCAACCAATCACTTTGAATCCGGTACCAAAGACTTCCTTGGAAGTCGGAAAGAGAAGATCGGGCAATCGAACTAAAATGATTCCTCATCGTTGGCTACCACTCGACCCCATGATCGAATGCACATCGACCCCATGGTTGGAGACAAGTTGACGACTCAAAATGATGCTTTACGCCATCGGACCATCACAAAAGAAAACATGGACCAGAAGAAATCTCCCAGAATCTTGGATGGTTTTCTTTAATCACGGGCATGTAAGTTAATATCACGTAATTAATGTTTGTAACCTACTACCTGCGATTCTTGTGATCGTGGCCATTGATTCTCTACTTTCATTACTAAATTTGGAGGTAACACACGACTATTCCACTTTATATAGAGGAGGGCACAAGGGACTCTCATGAGAATTTACTTTCAAGAGAACAAATCTGCTCTCTTACTTCTATTCTCTTTTTTCTACTATTCTCAAGCTCCGACTAACTAAAGCTTCAGAGAGTCTTCCATCGGAGAATCGCTTATGAGAGTGGGCTTCCTTTTTCAGTTTCCTCAAGAAGTCTCACTTCTCGAATTAAAGCCGACCTCTAGGTCGGAAGGAGGCCGACCTCATCCATACATCTCAGATTGAAATCTTGCAGTAACAATTTCATTATTTAAGATTTTTTCATCATAAAAAAAGTTTTAAAAAAAAGGACTTAGATAATTTTAATCCTAGTGTTATTTCTAATTAGAAACCCTACTGCTTTAGGAGGAGAACAAAGAATATGGATAACTTTGATTGGTGGTTAATTTTAAGTACCTCGGATCAAGGTTCTTCTAGTCATGGGCATTGGGCCATGCATGGCATGGCCCGGCCTAGGCCCACTGGGCCAGGGTCCAAACAGGCCATGCCAAGCATGGCCCGTTTAGCCCAAACCCCAGTCTGGTATAGTTCTAGGCCTGGGGTCTGGCGGGCCGTGCCAGACACGGCATGTGGCCCGTCAGGCCCATGGGTCTAATGAGCGGCCCTTTTTTTTATATAAAAAGACAGTCCAAATGGGCCATGCCTGGCATGGCCCATTTAAGCCCATTACAGGCCGTGCCAGGCACGGCCTATTTAGTGCCATTACAGGCCATGCCAAGCATGGCCCATTTAATGTCGTTACGGGCCAGACATAGCCTGTAATGGCTAATTTAGTTTTTTTTTTAATTTTTTGGATTGGATAACGATTATTTTTTATTTTTTTTACCATTTTAACCTCCCAACAGCTATAAAACGACTAATTTTAGGGATAATTTAAAAAAATAAAAATATTAAGATTCCTATAAATACCTCCTTCCTCTTTCATTTTCACCACAGTAAATTAATTCTCCTCTCCTTCTCTACTACTACTCTTTTTTAATAATATTTAGTAAATATTTAATATTTAGCATTAGCAAGTGCTCAAATGCTATACAAGAGGAGGATTAGTCCACCTATTGGAGCCTTGGAGGTCCTCATGGAAAGCTCACAAATCTTCATCTATCTCTACTCAATTTCTTCATTTGGTTAATTTTTATTATTTGTATAACTCAGATTTAGATATAGCATCTTTTGATGAGAGTCATTCTGGCATTTCTCTAATTTTTAAGAAAAAAAAACTACTGTTTCTACTCTATCTAAAACTAATACTGAATGGTAAGGCTCTACCTCTTCTTCCATAAAAGGACTAGTGCTGTATTGAATGATTTTAAAGGAGTCATGATAGATAGAGTTTTAAAAATAAAATATAAAAAATATATCAAATTATATAGTTGTGCTAATAGTGGGAGAACTGGTTATTTGAAAAAAATATCAAGAGAGCCACATGATGAGTGATGCTCGTCTTCAAAGTACCCTTAATACACAAGAGGATAATCTTATAGATAATTTTGCATATAATCATAAAAATCAAAGGAAAGTATTGGTAAAATAGATAGTTAAGAATGAATTATCTTTTAGCTTATTTGAGTCTTTTAATTTTGAAGAGTATGTTCAATTAGCCCTACAACCTGCTTACAAAAGAATTAGTAGACGTATATTTAGAAGAGTAGCTATGACTAATTTTTTAGTAATGAAATAAAATTTAATTAAAATTTTTTCTGTCTTAAATTCAAAAGTATCATTAACTTTTGATATTTGGACAACATCTGCTGGTAGTTATTATTTTATTACTATTACTGCTCATGATATTAATAATGATTGGCTATTAAATAAACTAATCCTTGCTTTTTGTGCTTTTGGATTTTCCTATTCTAAAAAATAAATTTTTAATGCTATTTATCAAACTGTATGTTCATATGATATTACTGATAAAATTATATCTATTACTTTTGATAATATATTTAATAATAATTCTACTGTTAGATTATTGAAGGACTCATTGCATCCTATTCTAAATAAAAATTTGTTACATATTAGATATGCATATCTTATTTTAAATCTCTCTGTTCAATCTGGCATGGCTATGATTCAAGATATTATTATAAAAATTAAAAATACAGTTTTTTTATTCATGCTTCAAGAGCAAAATTTTAAGAATTTAAACAAATATGTATAAATCATGGCAGATACTTTGAAAAAATTTAAACTTGATATAGTTACTCGTTGGAACTCAATATGTACCATGACACATGATGTATATCTATATAAAAATTTATTAAGTATATATATTAATGATCGTGGATTAGGTTTTATATTGAAAATGATTGGAACAAAGATAAAATTTTGAAAAAATTTTTGGTTAGTTTTTATAATGTCACTAATATTCTTTCTAGTGTTTATTATCTAACTTCTTATTCATTTTTACAACAAACATATTTTATTAGTCAAAAATTTATACAACACAGATATAATGATATTTTAGAGCTTACTATTTATGAAATAAAATCTAAATAGAATGAGTATTAGGACAAGATATGTTCTATGCATAATTTAACTGTTGTATTTGATTCACGTGTTAAATTAAATAGTGTGCTAATTTTACTTGATGCATATTATAGAAATATGAATCAAGATCTCGAACCCACTAAAGCTAAGATAAATCAACTTCCTTATGATATTTATGCTTTATATGATGAAAAAATTCGTGGACCTAGTGCTTCTCGTTCACAAACATCTGCCTCTTTTTCTAATACTTCTCGTTCATCATCTGTTTTCTCATTCATTGCATATAGGAGACATCCACATGATTCTTCAAGTTCATCTACATCTTCATCTTTAAATAGTGAATTTGAATTTTATTTACAAAATGATCTTCAATCTGCATATGATGAAAATCAAATAGAGAGTCTTAATATGTTAGCATGGTGGAAAAGTGTTACAAATCAATATCGTGTAATGTCCTCTTTGCATGCGATATCTTAGCTATGCCGATATCTTCCATAGCATCGAAATCTGCTTTTAGTGTACATCAATGTATTCTAGACGAAAAAAGTAGGATGATGAGTAAAATAATTAAGATGCTACTCTGTTTCAAAAATTGGTTAGATGCTGAAGCGAGACTTCAATTGATAAAAGTGGACATGATACAACATTTGATGATGACAACAATACAAATACTACCGACGCATGACGATCAGTAAAATTTTTAATTATAAATTTTTTATATTTATAACTTTTTAATTTTTATCTTTTAATTATTGAGGTGAGTCACCTTTATTTCTTTTTTTTTCTTCATTGTATTCTGGAGGTCAGGCCTAGCCCCCCTCCTTTTTTTTGTATTATTTTGATTGTTATTAATAAATCAGTACAGGGTTACATGCTAAACCCCCCACCATTATAAGATGATTTTTTATTTTTACAAAAAAAATCCAACATTTATATTTAATTTTGCTCCTTAACTCTTTTTTAATTTATAAAGAAAATTATATTTTTAAATTCAAAAAAAAAATCAGGCCAGCACGTGGGCCATGCTGTGTCTGGCTCACAGGCCGTGTCGTACTGCCTGACCCACAAGCCATGCCAGCCCAGGTGCTTATGGGCCGTGTCAGGCTTGGGCCACAGGCTGCAGACTCTCAACTCAGCCCAGTCCCTTTTAATGGACTATGCTTGGCACGGCTCATTATCGTAGCAGTCAGACCATATCAGATTGGGCTGTGTATTGGGCGGCGAGATTTATTGCCCATGTCTAGATTCTTATTTGACATACTGAAAAATGCGGTAGCGGTGTCCAAGTAAAAGATACCACTTCAAAACTCTCTCTCTCTCTCTCCCTCCCTAAAGAGCCAGCAGGGTGTACCACCGTTCCTAATGTTCCAACACGAAACATAGGACACGTCGACTTCTAGTAGTTCTAGCAAACCTCATTGAGTTGGATGGACCCCTCTCTCGGGAGGGGAAATTTAAAAAAAAAATGAAAAAGGAAGGAGAGTATGTACAAGATTTGCTAAGAAGAGCTCTGCCTACCGCTGCTTTTTGGCTTCGATGAAGCCGTCGGGCCGGCGAAGGATCTTAAAGTACCAAAGAAAGGTGAGGGTCTCCCCTAGAAAGGGCAGCCCCATGTGACCCGGTGGAAGCTTTGTCCGTCCTTGCATGCCATTGTTAGCGGTTGGTCTCAACCTGAGGGAAGCCAAGAAGAAGGCGTCGTTCAAGTACCACAACGCTTGCAGCAGCAGCGGGATCGCACCCAGAACGAGGCCACACCACCAAGCCAACGCCGAGACGTCCATGCCTAAAAGCTAGTAGCTTGCCTCTCGTTTTGTGGAGCTAAGACGAGGTCTTTTTGATATCTGGGGATGCCTTTGATTCCTCGCAATGCATTCCTTTGCGCCATCCAAAAACAGAGGACGGCCAGCTATTTTTTATTCTTTTCTTTCTTTTTTTTTTGGTAGGAGGACGGCCAGCTTTTGGAAGAAGGCCAAGGGCCCAAACTGGCTGGCGAGGCTTTGTACGTCATGGATTCCCCTGCTTGACATGATAGGATTCTGTTACCCTACGATTTACAATCCGACGTGATGCTGATGTGTCACTTAGTGGTTGCACGAACCTCATGGATTCCACCAATCCGCTCCTGCCACGTTGAATCTTAGCGTCTGGGGTATAATGGTGCCGCTAAAGCTTTATTAGCTGGGCAGGAGATGGACTCCCTCGCACCGTACCTGCTTTCGTTTTTGTTTTTTTGGGTGCATGGCAATATCTGCGTCGGGACCGTGCGTGATGTAGGGTGATCGCTGTAATGTCTGGTGCGTTACGCATGGCTGGTAAAATTGATGTGAAGTATCCATCGGCAGTGACGTTGGGCTATCGTATGCATCGAAGCATTTCAAAAAAAAAATAAAAAAAATAATCCGGAGTGTTTGATTAAAAAGAGCGTGAATCTGAAATTAAAATCTGGATGGAAGATTTTCAATCATTTAATTATAAAAAAATTTATTTTATTTTTAATTTTAAAATATAATAAAAATAGATCAATCCATATAGAATTTAATTTTTATTTTTTAATAAATTTAATTTTTTATTTTAATTTTAATTTCGATTCTGATTTCGATCACGAATTAAATATTTTAAAAAATCTAATCATTCTGATTTTAATTTCGAATCATGATTCTGATTCTGATTCTCATTCTGAATACAAACCAAACACTTTCTTCATGTAAATAGGAACAATAGAGATATGATTTTATAAGATCATAATGCTAATTATATGTTTTAAAATATTTTATATTTTTTGTGAGTATAAATTTTTTACGGTGACAGCATACATCACAGAACACATTCTGACGTAGTTGTGGATGGACATCATCAAAGAATGAAAGATTATCAAACAACATGGCCCTATCATACATATCGTGAACATTATTTGATGGCCTTCTATCTTTTGATGGCACCAATCTGTAATTGCATTGATCTCTGTGCTGCCATATGTTTACCAAAAAAGATTGGCGATCTTGCTCATGTCATGCTATGCGGTTACTAGCTTTAATTTATTTTAACTAAGAAACCGGCCACTTTAAGTTTTTAATCGTTGCTCATGTCTTTGCTTCGAGGAAAAGACATCACCCATATATATAAATCCTAATATTTTTGGTAGTTAATCCATCCCTTAAAAAAATACTAAATTTCTTAAAAGTTGATAGTGCTAGAGTAAGTTTTGTTGCCTGTTGAACAATAAATAATTCACAAATTATCATGTTTTTCATTGAACTTTTAATTGTAGTGGCTAAAAAAACTGATTTAATCTAAAAAATCTTTTTTTTCATTTTAAAAGTTAAAAATAGATGGTGTGTGTCTGATCAAATTGGTCAAGCCATGTAATACATGAATCAATATTATTGTCATTTTTCAGTTCTTTGCGTTGAAACAACAAAACTTTCTCTGTTAATAGCCTCACCCTTTCTCATTATTAAAAAAAAAAAAAAGAGGAAATATTTTGTTTTTTGTCCGGTTCTCGAGGTTAAAATCAGCTATCGGAAAAATGGGGTCCAATATTCACAAATATCCGAACTTCTCCCAAACTTTCAGTTTTCACTTAATATTTTTTCATTAAAGAAAAAACAACTCAAGGTTATGCAATCACGGGGACCTTTCTTCATCAACTTTGATATTATAAATTTGACACGTAGTGACCTATTTTACTTTTAAAATAAATAAATGACCTAGTAGTCTAGGTTCGAGTCCGTTTTACCGGAAGCTGGTCCCTGGATCAGAGCATACCGTGCCCATGGCGAAGCAAGCGAAAATTGACGATAGCCCAATTAACTTTACTGGTGGGTGACCTGCCTCTAGACCCTCCTATTATCAACTCAAGATAGCTTAACGGGCTACTCTGTTTCCAAAAAAGTTTTCTCAAGTACATGGGGGTTTGGATATGGGGGTTTGGATGCTATGTTTCATGCAAAATAATGATTGATGTTTTTTCACGATTACATCAGTGAGATCTCGAAGAGATATTTGGTGCACTGCATAGATAATATTGTTATGATAATATGATTACAAAGAGAATATAATTATTTAATAAAATAACAGAGAATCCTATGTCACAGTATTTGATATGTACAGTAATATTATTGTAAAATAATAAAAAATTTTACATTATAGTATTTAGTATATAATTTAAATTACATGAAATATAAACTAAATTTTTCAAAATATTTCCATCCTTACTTATTGATTATTATTTATTTTCTAAATAGACAACTTAATTTCGAAACTAATCATTTTCGATGACATCACCGGTCGGAACCACTCATTATGTTTTTTTTTTTATTTTCATCAATTGAGACTACCCATAATTTATTTCATATAGATTTTAATTTATTTTGATAGAGGTATTTTGATCATAAAATTATCTTGCAAGCTTGCATGATTACATATAATCACATAACCACCTCTTCTTAAACGATCAGATTATCTCTTTTTGAGGTAATACTGCATTACAACATTATCTGTGAAAATAAATAGTATAATTTGATTACTTGTTGCAAAATTACATATAATCTTGCCATAATTGCCACCAAGCACCCGCCAAAGGATATAAATAGTTTGCAACTCTCTAACAACGACTAAAATTTACTTTAAATCATTGATGAGAATCAAAATCCCATTCAATAATCCACCCAGCTTAAAGACTGAATGAAACTCTTTTCCTAAGCGGTTCGGTTCACAAAAAGATCAGGCTACTAGAGTGGCCTTCCTTCCATTTTAATAGTCTTTTTACTAGCATAGCGTAGCATAGCAAATATGCTTAACAAACTGATGGTGAAGTAGTATATGAGAGTAGGTCTTCCTTGGGTAGCTAAAGAAGACGCAGCCACCATCCACAACCCAACCTTTCTCTATTCTTTCATTGTTCCCTTTTAAGGCCATGTTTCTGTAAAAATATAAGAAATAAAAATTAAGTGAAACTTCTTGGTTTTGGACTTTGGAGTCAGCTGGATATGACCCAATTTCAAGCCTACTTGTATTATAGGTACCATGAATAAGAATACAGGTGGAGATGGTTAAAGCATGGAAAGTGCTTTCTATCACCCGATTACATGCGGAAAGTTTCCTAGACTACGTTTGACCACTCCACGTTCAACCACCACGGTGCATAAAAGCAGTGCCTCCCTAGTATTACTATTACACTTGCATTATTTCATAATTTTTCACAGCTCTTAGTAAGAAGTTAAATTCTGCCTTCCAATTTGGCCTGTCATCAGAGTTCGCACACTTTGTCATCATTTTATATGCAATCCCAACTGCATATATGAAGCAAATTCGACGAGGCTTGTGGCTTGACACCAAAAGGATTAGATGGATAGACCCAAGCGGCTGCAGAAGTCTAACATAATTTCAAAAACCTGACCATGAGCATTGCTTTCCATGAATAGCACAAGGATTGGCTTGGCACCAAAAGGATCAGATAGACAGACCAAAGTGGCTGCAGAAGTCTAACATAATTTCAAAAACCTCACCATCAACATTGCTTTCCATGAATAACCATCCAACCACTAACACACAACTTGTGCTCGATTATAGTAGAAAGTGAGAAGTTTTCTTTTTCATTTCTTTATTTTCTTTTTTCTTTTCTTTTCTTTTTGTCCCATATCACAAGGTGTGGTTGTGCATCACCTTGTCGTTGTAAGGGAAAGGATGATTTTAATTCTCCTGCCGAGGAAGGCGGCCGTGCATGCAAGCCTAATTGCCGGCGGGTGGGGGAAAGAGTACTCTGTAACTCATTTATATAACAAAATTATAAGAACCAAAATTTCATAGCAGAAGCTGACACTGATACAAGTTGAACCATAAAACCATAGAATGATAAATCATTCTCATAATAACTTAGAGTTTACCTTCACTACTATAGTAAATCCACTGCCACAGTAAATTCCTAGTTGAACAGAAGTACTTGATCGCTTGCAGTCTATATTAACTATCTGAGGGCTAGTTTGATCACATGTGTTCCCCAGTCCAAGCTGGCCATGTTCTCCCCAGCCCCATGTCATGATCGTTCCTTTATCTGAAAATAATCAGTTTCCAAGTGAAACATCACAATTTAGACAGCTTTTAGCCGGACAAAAATATAATCTGTTCTACTAGCTTACCTGTTATAAGAGCAGAATGCTCCGCACCAGCTGCAATGTGCACTACCTTTTCATCATCAAGACAAGGTACCTTCTCCAGAGTTGGTGCTGTAAAAATGCCAGTCTTAAGTCAAACATACCTTAGAGGACTCGCCAACTCCTACTAAGAGTAAAATAAGTACTGAATAGACACAGAGATGGTACCAAATAATTTGGCTCACAAAATGTTCCATTTTATGTTACATACTGCAAATTTCTATAGACCAAATAAATTGCATCAGGTGTTGGAGAAGCTACCATTTTAGCCATTTCTTACTCACGCCAACTACAATGATCCCAAGAACTTTAATCATGACAAGTCCCTCCATTGTGAAATATAAAAGAATGCATGCAACAAAAAAAAAGGGCAAAAAGCACAAAAGAGGGGCAAAAAAAAAAAAAAACACCATGGAACAGACATCAAATATGCTTCCAATACTGCTTCAGTTCTTGCTCATTATTAGAATTTCCAGACTCATGCATCCAATTTCCCTTACCAATGCAACCTCTTCTTTTTTTTTTTAAGAAGCTTATGAATACAACTTCCATTTGTCAGAAAATAATAATTAAATAAACAAAAGACTTAACAGATTTAAAATTCCATTTTCAGGCCTTTAAGTCTGCTGGTTAGTTGCAAATTTGAGGTCTAAGAATCAACCCCTCTAGACTGTTAAGTGGACAAAATTTCGAGCAGGATACACATAATATATTTACTAGCAGTCAAGACAGTTTTCTTTTTTTATTCTTCTTCAAGAAGATGGATATCCATTGACCTTTAAAGAAACTGTTGGCAATAATCAGAGACGACTTGATGAAAACAAATTGCCTGTTCTGGGATTAAATGGCACAAGCTTTGATCCCACAGCATTTCATAGTTATAATTTTGATCAGAGACAAGAAATTGAAAAGAAAATTAGAGATTTACCATCTGAGCTATCACCTTGAGCAGATGGAAACAATGCATGCTGAATTGGGTTCGCTAGTGGAGAACCGCTAAGCATCCCATGGCGATAACCACCAAACATATATACTCCATTATCTGCAACATAATCCAGAAAGTTCTGACATGCTGCATGCTGCATGCTGCAAAATAGAGCTTAAAAATATGGACTTATCATGACATATGTACCAGTTAATACTAAAGCATGGTTCCATCCCAGAGCAACTTCAGTGATCCCCAAAGGTGAAGGCAAAATTTGAGGAATGTGATCATCCGATCTTCCACTGAATCTTCTGCCCCAAATGTATAACTGGCCATCAGCTGATACAAAAGCAAAATAGTTTCAAGTAATATCACAAGAAAAATATATGAGCATTATACAAACAAAAACAATCTGTAGAATTTACCAGACAATGCAGCACTATGATCTCCATTGGCATATATACTAACAATTTCACAATTCTCAAATCCTTCAATAACTTTAGGAAAATTATGTGATCTCTGGGTTCGAGATTCCAACATTCCGATCTGCCCATGTCTCGCAGAACCAAAACCATAGATCAAACTGCCTGATGATCCTGCATCTGATTACCACATGCTATAAGTACATACAAATCCACAGAATCACAATATACAATCTCAATTCAACCAAATAACTGTTCCTGCTGTAAATATTAGCAGAACAATATTAAAAGTTCAAATTATGACAACTTTTGAAAACTAATTTACACAAATCTTCAAATGATGAACTTATCTGGCTTACTCTCATAAAAGCAAACCTCCACGTTTGGGTTACAGCATTTTCAGAAATGCCAATCATAAAATTATATGCTCTAGGCAACATTTTCTTAGTCATTAGTGTCTGTTTCCGTGCCACCATATGAAACTTGGGTCAAGATTTATATTCCATATGATCATCTGACATTCTTTTCAGGTGCTATTATCATCAACATATCCAGCATTACAGTTGGCATCAAGGAAAGATAACCGAACCAATGGCATTACAACACATACACAAAAGCCAGCAATGGATTAAAGTTCTCAAGCAACACAAACTCAGGTTTAACCTTTCAACAAGCTTTACGCATTTAAATGCGATCTACTTTAAGGATCAAAGTGCTTTTATCCAGCACCTGATCTAACATCCACCCTTGGAATGATGTGGTGTCTTATGCTTGGCTAAGAGAACTTTGGTAAGAGAGAGGAGGCATGCCATGTAAGTCACAAGGTAAGTTAATGGGTACGGAGATCTAAGATTATTAACATAATGTAGGGGTTGCCTCGACAAAGAATAAGACAACAATTCACAGCATGCCTTAATATTTTTGGTTCAAGGTTTTAGGTACTGAGACTGGTACACCTACCAGCATTTGCCCCGTACAGGTGTACCAAGTGTTAACACAACACACCCATCTGATTTTGATGTCAGTACAGAGGGTACCAAGTATTGGTTCCTTATCAGTATGGAATGGTCCCTTCAGGTTTGGATCAGTACAATCCAGTACTTAAAACCTTGGTTTTGTGCTTCTAATTACTAGAACAAGAGAGAGGCATGCCATTATCCTGCCAAACCTTTGACAACCACATGCACTATGTGCAAGACTTTAAAGTTTGATTTTAATATTGTTTCCTCCTCGTTTGCAGTCCACCAAGAGTAGAGCAACTTCTGTGATCTCCTAATAATTACATAGCATAAAACAGACTAACTGACACTTTATTTTGGCAATATACTAGTTGAGACTTTGTTCCTCAATTTATATAGAGCACTGCATCTAAGCCTATTGGCCAAACCAAAGCAAAATCCGAAGTCCACCACATCAGAATTTAAAAGATTAATGTGTTACATACATTTTAACATAACTGATACTTACGGAGCTCCATCTGGATGTGAAAGTACAACTACTTTCTTAGTGTTCTTGCGCATGGGCTTATGTTAGCGACATTCAAATACTCCAATCTAATCTCACATAAGGACACTAACTAATAATTCTATTTGGCATGATAGAATTTCACCATTTCCCATTTAATATTACTCTCCAATATGCCGATTTGTTTTGTCCATGCATATAATTATTTCAAATTTAGCATGTGACATATGGGAATGCATATACGGCATGGCTTCAGTTTAGCATATTACATACGTGTATGCATGTGCATGATAGAATCACATCAGCTGTGCCATTCTTTTGTTTTGAAAGTTTTCAAACTCTTCCATTTGTGACATCTAAGTTCATTTAGCTCTATGATGTCAAAGTACCAACAGGCAACATCATACGTCTCTGGATGGTTACCAGATCAATATAATTAAATACAGAACAAGAATGAAGTTGAACCCCTACTATACATCAAGTTACATTACGACTTCTTTGTAATGGTGCGATGTGAAAAGTTTTTTATATTTGAACCTCAAAATGGAAATTAGGGGAAAAAAAAGCTCATGTGAGACTAAATATATATTAAAATAGACATTGGTGCCAAAATCACTAATCAAGATCCAGATACATCCAAATCAGACAATTGTGCCAAGATAGTCAAACATGTAGGATATCATGAAAATAAATCTCAAATACTACTTTTCCAGTTCATTTTCTCAAACTTCTGCCAAAAAGGGGGGTGAAAAACTTAGAAGTTAATAAAAGAAAATGTTAGTATCCATTGAGTGTCATGGTTTTCTTTTCAGGTTTTGGAAGGGAAGCTGATAAATAAAGCAAATTAAGCTTGTTGACATTCGATTGAAACAGAATTGGCGCTATCAACTTTAACTTCATGAAGACATATATCATTTATATCTTTACCAGACACCAGTGCAAGAGAATGGCGCATCCCACATGCTATTTGCTCAACATGCTTTGAAGAAAAGAATAAGACTTCTACAGGGGAACCATGTGACTGATGATCTCCATTTCCAAGCTGCCCAAATGAGCCATCCCCACACATAAAGAGTCGTCCTGCATCTGAGAAGCAGGAAAAAGAAATAGAGAGAGAACAATCAAGACAGATAAAAAGGGATACTGAAAGTGAGTAGACAACATGCTCTGATGACACAGTAACATACTAACTGTAAGAATGAAAAGCCGGCCTCTTAAATGCAGATTCAGCATTAAAAATAACAAATGACATACCAGAACTGAGAATTGAACTTTAATATGATAGATTTAAAATTTATCACCACATGAATATGCATCAGTAATGAACATCCTGGTAATGGTACCTTGCCGGTTGCATCTGTAGTGCATATAATGCTAACTTCTAAACTTTTATGTTTTTGTGACTAATGTATATTTGTTTTCCTTTCATATTCTCTTTATCACATTAAAGTATCAAAATAAAACTGGAATTTAATATCAGTATCAGGTAAAGAAGAGGAAGTAATTGTTCCAGCATTTAGAAACCTGTAACAAAGCCAGAGTGATTCCATCCAGCAGAAACATAGGATATAGTAAAGCTTTCAAGGAACTTTACAGGCTTTGGCAGCAAGCAGTTTGACAGCTCTTGGTGACCGAGTTGACCACATGTACCTCTCCCCCATGTCAGTACCCTTCCATCACCTACAAAACTGTCGAAGTGAATATGACATCATACCATTATAGCATAAATAGATTGGTCTCCATCCATATCAAATTATTATAGTAATTATGAAAGAAATACCAAGCAGCATTCCAAAATTATAAACATGAAAGAAAATACTGAAGGATCATTGCAAGTAGAAAAACCAATCTGATGAAGTTTCTCAAAATAGGATGGCCATATAAATTGAATGCAAACCTTTAAAAGGTTATCCAACATCACTAGCAGACTTTCAAAGTGATTAAGTAGTAACTGCCCAACAGAAACTTGAAATCATAAAGTAGGCATCATTAATAAGTTATGGCACTTCAAATGACGAATAACGTTCTTACTGACAAAAACGAATAGCATTCAGCAATAAATTTAAAGAAAAAGAAACTAGTCATAAAATCAAATTCATTGTAGAGAAAATAATTATGATTTCCAAAACAATTCAAATATATCTGTATATGTCATTAAAGGGCATTCATCCTCTAATTACAGAAGGTAGCTTTCTTGCACGCACTTGATCATTATCTGAAATCAATTTCAGACAAAGTTTATAGTCAAGTAGGGGTAATTATTTGCACATAGGACAAGGGAGTAACTTTCCCAAAGAAAAAAGTATCTCACAGATGATTATATGTGTGACTGAATATATCCTATATACATCAGAGATGATGTGCATGTGTGTGTAAAAAACTCATATATCTTAGATACAATACATATCTCGATTCTTTGTGCGCAAAAACATGAGCAAATTACTTTAGTTGAAATGTCTGTAGTGATTGTATTTGTATTGCTTGCTATCTGAAAGTAATTTATAAGGAAACGCAAGGTCCTATTAGAACAAAAGCTTTAATTGCCAGACGTAGGGACAATATATGACAACATAAATGCCAGGCACACAAGCACAAAAGGTCTACAAAGTTGCAAATGATAAATGACTGATATGCTGAATTATGTCTAACAAGGTTAGTTTATAATTTCTTGCCAGCTAAAATAGACATGTTTTGAACCCTCTGACATACAAACGCCCTGACGCATCTAACAATTTATCAACCTAGAACACCCATATATGTGCATTGCCAAAATTCTTAACATATCGACAATGCAGTCTATTGGCATCCCACCCTTAAATCAAATCTTTTCATGATAAAAAGTGTTAGCCTACAAGAAGATATCCACCAAAACCCTAACTAATCGAACCTCCGCTGCTTCTAAACTAAGCAAAGAATCTCATGTCAAGACAAGAAAATCACCAAGGCCAACAGTTCCAAACCCTCGAAACACTTAAATATTCAATTTTTAGCAAAAAGCTGAGAGCTTTCGTGTGATTAAATCACAACAGTATCAAATTCCGAGTTGAAGTGGTGAAGATAGGATCTTGAAGCGAAGGATTTCTTGATCGTTACCGGTTAAGGCGATTGAATGGGCGCCACCGCAAGCTATTTGGGTGATGCGGCGCGTGGCGGGGGAGGAGGAGAGGGGTGGGAAGTTGAGGAGGGCCTGGGGGAGGAGCTGGTCCTCGACGGTGCCCATCCCGAGCTGCCCATCGGAGGCCGCGCCCCAACTCCAGGCTCGGACCTCCTCGTCGTACCTGTCCTCTCCCCCCATGCCCACGGCCGCCTTCTCTTCCACGAAGTCTCCTTCCATGCTTAACCTCCCATCCAACATAGAAGTTCTTGTTCTACTTTTAATAAAGAGAGATATTTGAGCAGAGAAATTCTTTTCCATCCCAAGAAAAATACATTCGTAAATGAGATCCTCTAGGGCTTTCGCATGATGGTTAACAAGTATGATGCCAGCGCAAGAAAGATAATGAAAAGTATTATTAGACGGAAGGGTGAAGAGACGAACCAGATCGGGCCCTATGTTAAAAATTTCTATATTAATAAATTATATATTGATCGGGGGTATCTCACCTGCCTCCTATTTCAATCAAAAATAAATAAATAAATTATATATTGATCATATATTTAACTTCCATATCAAATAAATATTAATATTGATATTAATAAGTTCTATATTAAATTTATATTAATAATAATATTAATATGTTCATAAATATTAAATATTCTTTTGCATAAAATTTGAGTATTATATTAACTTATATTAATAGTAAATATTAATATTTATTAAATTGTGATAATGTGTTAAATATGTAAAAATTATATTAATCTAAATATTAAATAATCTTTATATACAGTGTTTATTAATAATAATATATTCTATTTATAAACTTAGTGAAATATTAAATAGATGTATATTATTTATTCAAATTTTATATGCTATTATAAACATAAAAGCAACACTTGTATGTATGCCCTAAAAAGTTCAAGATTAAGAAACACACGTCAGGCTTGGATTTACATCTTCTGATCTGACTAGATATTTATATATTTATATATTATATACTATATATTATATATTATTATATATTTTTTATTTTTTATCTCATCCTTTCCATCTCTCTCCACCCCCACACCCTCTCCCCCAGCCTCATTTCCCTCCCCCTACCCCGATAGCCGCCGTCCCACCTCCCCCACCCTTCTACCTCCTGCCACTACCCTATCCCTCCCCAATCCACCTCCTCTTCCCCACCAGTTCAATTGCTCTAGCCACCCCCATCACACTTCTCTTTCCGATCACCTCCTTCTCGCTACCAATCTGACGACTCCGACCATTCCCCATCCCACCTCTCTCTCCTCTTATGCTCCTCCCATCAACTCGATTACCCCTTGTCCTACCTCCACCTCCCTTCCTTCTCTCCACCAAACTAATCACCCTCCGTCCCACCTCCCCCTTCGCCCCCTCTCCCTTAGTACATTTTGCATCTCAGAGAGAGAGAGATTTAAGCAGAGCCTACAACCAAACCTGAAAGCCTGAAGCCTAATAAGTAGCAAGCTTGACTCTGGAAAGTAAACCCAAATACCGAGATAGATGGGATCCGAGCATAAAAAGAACAAAGGATACCTTTAGTTGAGCCAGGCTCGAATTCAGCCATGTTAAGCAAGTTTACTAGGTTCGTCAACCGCATCAGGTAGTTGAGAGAGAGCAACGATAGAGTTGTGGATGATAGTGAGGAGATTAGGGAGCAAATATTTCAGTTCTTTAGATCTTGCTGGACGGCATCCTTGGGCAGTGATCTGCCACCTTCAAGGGTCCCAGACCATGACCAGGATCTCTGATCTGGAGAATGAGGTTCTGACCTGTTGATGTTAGCCAAGGAGATGCAAGGGCTAGTTGGTTTCTCGGGGTGGATAAGGCCCTAGGGTCGAATGGCTTTCCCTCACTCTTCTATCGGTATTGTTCTATTGTCAGAGATGAGGTGGTCGAGGCGGTGTAGACAGTATTTGAGTCCAGAGGCATTCCAGAGGAGTGAAAAAAGACTCTGATCATCCTTATCCCAAAGTGGCAAGATGCATCAACTCCAGGATACTTCAGATCGATCAGTCTTTATACCACTCTCTACAAGGTGTATGCTAGGATCCTGATCGGTCGTCTAAAGCTGATTATACCTCGCTTGATTTGTCGTTGCTTTTGTCAATAGCTAAAACATCACCGACAATGTCTTACTTGCCCAAGAGTTTATGCATGATCTACAGCGTGCTCCCGTCCGCCAGAGTCTTATGGCAATCAAGCTAGATATGGAGCATGAGTATGATCGGAAGAGGTGGCAGTTCCTCAGGCAGATCCTTCTGGAGTTCAGATTTCAGGAGAGATGGATTGACTAGACCATGGATAGCATGGAGACTCCCACCTTTGCTATCTTGATTAATGGTGTCCTGACGGAGTTCTTTCATTCGACCATCAAACTTCGTTAAGGTTGCCCACTCTTTCCTTATCTATTTATTTTATGTGCTGATGCTTTATCTTGAATGTTGAGGGCAGTGGTCCAAGGATCAGTACGGAGCCCTACTGGCCTGCCCCTGGGGTGCAGTCGCTCTCACACATCCTCTTCATAGATGATTATCTCCTCATTGGATGGGCCTCGATGTGGAATACGAGGTGTTTTGCATCTATTATTGAGGCTTATTGTTAGATGTCAAGGCAGCTTGGGAACTTGCAGAAATCTACAGCCATCTTCAGCTCCAAGATGAAGATCTAGATGAAGCAGGTGATTTCGAAGTGGTTGGGGATCTCAAAATTGACTGGGATCTTGATCTATCTGGGCGTTCCTATCATCAATCGACATCTCTGGAGGGCTGACTGTAGACCTTTGGAGCAGCGGATTCAAGATCGACTCAAGGGTTGGTGGGCCAACATCCTTTCCATGATGGACAGAATGACTCTTTTGGGATCGATGCTCAGTTCTATCCCGATGTACCTCTTGGCCTATACGATCATCTCAATTTTTTGTCTCAAAGGATTGGAGCAGCGGTTTCAAAATTTTTTATAGGGCTCGGGGAACGATAGGCGTAGGATCCATCTGCTATCCTAGGAGGCGGTTTGCCAGCTTGTGAGAGATGGTGGTCTGGGGATTCAATCTTTGATAATTAGGAGGGAAGCTATGATATCTAGACATGCTGCCAGATTTTTCATTCAATATAACTGCCTTTAGAGTAGGATGATGAAGGCCCAGTATGGGGCATGGAGCCAGGAGTCCCAGATCATAGCCCCCCATGGTTGCTCTTTCCTCTGAAAGGAGATCTGTGCTCGTGGGCTTGCTATTTTGGCTCAGGTCAGATGGCTGATTGGGGATGGGACTTTGGTGGTCGTGAGTCAAGATGCTTGGATTTTCAATCTTTCTTTCTCCCAATGGCTGACCTATATTAGTAGTGAGGTGGATGATCATCTGCGTATCTCTGATCTACTTAACACCGATGGTAGGGGCTGGAGAGCACAGTAGATCACTAGATTATTTGATGGCCCATTTGCTGATCAGATCCTTACCACTCCTATTCTGATTTTCTGCAGCCAGGATCTGAGGGTGTGGGGCCGATCTTACTGTCCTAGGATTTTCTTGAGGGATTTTTTTGAGATGTACAAGACGGTGATGGATAAAAGGATCGAGGGTACCCACCCATCCCAGAGTGAGACTCTTTCTCTAGAAGCTTGCATGGGACCGACTTTTGATGCACATGCTTTTCAGAGATAAGGAAATGAAGTTACCAGATTCTTGCCCGATCTGCAAGCTGGAGGATGAGTCCACTGAGCACGCCATCCTGCATTATCCTAGGGCCAGGCTGATTTGGAGGAGGACCAGCGGCCAATCTTGGGAGACGGCTGAGGGTGATTTGCTAGTGTCCTTCCTAAGCATGATCCGTCAGAGTTTAGCTGACAGGATGACTTCCACTTGGGGGGTTAGTTGGTTTACATCGTCTACCAGATTTAACTTTCCAGAAACAGCCTAGTCTTTAAGGATGAGGTGGTTCTTGCACACTACGTTTTGGAGAGAGCGATCTACTTGGTTGCAGATTATAGTTACTTTGATGCTGCTAATCCGTCCCTCGATGCCTCCATTCACTATGACTCCCTTGCTGCTCCTGCAATGAACCGGAGAGTCATTTTCATCTCCTAGGAGCCCCCTCTTTTAGAGTTTGTCAAAGTGAACTTTGATGGCAATGTCAAAGATGGAAGGGTTGGTGCTGGATTTGTTATCCAGAATTCAGATGCCAGACTACTGGTAGTTGGAGGTTCCCATCTCTTCGAGCTTTCAGTTTCAGAAGCTGAGCTTCATGCTGCCTGGACGGACATCATCTTTGCTAGACAGGTGCTGCGGACGGATAGGATCTTCATCAAAGGTGACTCTGCCACCATCATTGGATGGATTTGTGACAACAAAAGGCAGCTAGAAGTCCATCCTCTACTCTTTGACATTTGGACTACTCTTTGTTTCTCAACTGCAGTGGTGGTATGGCATGTCTATCGGAAGATGAACAATGCAGTAAATTAGGTCGCATCGTTTGTTGCTAAGCGCTCTAAAGACTGAGCTTGACGACAGAGTGATAGTTTCTTATCGATTCTACAAAAATTTTTGTATTCTGACTTCTTGAACTGCTCTCACACCAGAATGGTGTGACCGTCCTCATATACCAAATAAAAAAAGAAAATAAATTTACCGACCCTTACTGTCGCGTGAATCACCTATTACTTCAATTGTGAGAAGAAATAGAGGAAAGGTTAACAAGGTAAAATGAAATTAGATTTAATTTTTGATTGCATAAGACTATTATTATATTAAGATATTACTGTGGATTAGTTATCTTGATTAATATTCCTTTTCTATTATAAGTTTGATGATACACCAAATTCTCCTGCAAGTCTTAAAAATGGATTCGGTCCACATTTACCTACTTTATATATGGTTTGGGCAAATTAATATTAACATTATTAATACAATACTCATCATCGCCAATGCTAAATGTTGGGATATACCGACTGGCTCCATCCGACCGACTCCGTCCGACCGACCGACTCCGTCTGATCGATGATGGGCGACACCCACAGCAACTACCGACTGTGCTCCGATCGGAGCGGATCGACCTACCGAGCCTACGTCACCTCCGATCGCCTGAGAGCCGACCCCCCATCACTGACTTCCTATCAGGCCCTCCTAGATGCTGAATGGGCGGCATGGGCTGCAGTCCCATCAAGTAGACGCCGTACGGACGCCAGGGGGCATTGTCCTGCCAGGGAGCCTGGGGCGCTGTCTTGCTAAGGACGAGAATTAATTCTTAGGACCTGTCAACTTTGTCAACGACGTGACAACCTCCGGCGATTTGACAACCCTCCAGTTGTCTACATCACCGACGGCGAGGCCATACCATCTCCTACTATAAATCAGGGAGGGCAACAGTGCTAAGAGGTCCCCTTTTTTCGACACCCTCGAGCTCTCCCTCTCACTCTCTCTCGTAGAGCTCCTTGTCTCCTTTTTACTGTTGCCCAGTCTCCTCTCTGACTTGACCGTCGGAGGGTTCCCGTCGGTGCCGCCTCCGATCAGCGTGGACTTTTTTTTGCAGGTGCTCGCTCCCGGCGACCAGGCGACGAGGGGATTGGCGCCAACACTAAATATATAAGGATTGATTTTAGGATAGAGAATATGAGTCATATCAATTTCCACCCATTGCTCATTTTTTCTCTTTATCTCCTTTTTTTTCAACCACTAACAACAATGGATATATAATTAAAGAAATTGCATGAAGAAAAAATTAAGATTTATTTTTATACATTTAAAATTTAAGATGAAGCTAATATAATAAAAGTAATCAAAGAAATAATTTAAAAATTCTAATATTAATCTAGATGTGGGATTTTTTTTTTTTTTGATTTCTGATCGCCATTACACAAAATATGAAGTTGCAATTGAAGCGCTACCTTTATGCTTAAGAAAAAAATCAAAAGAATTACATATTAGTAAAAGCTAATATTTAATAAATATTTATCGAATAAGTATATTAAAAATTAATATAATAGAAATAATCGAAGAAGTAATCCAAAAAATTAATAGAAGTTAATATTTAATTGAAAGATATAATATAAAAAATACTGAAAGACATTTTGGGAAATACTGTTTTTTTATGTAAATATTTTTCGCCTCCTAAATGAGAAAAAAAAATTACCTCTTTGAGCTCATATGTAGTACAAAATACATCGAAGCAATCCCTCTGATTCATAGCATAAACTGGGGTGGTGAGGGTGACTAAAGCCTATCTTGGAGTAGAGGATTTTAGGCATCCGGTGGGGTGGATCCAAAAGAAAGCACCATCTATTCTTGAAATCATGAAGAGAGTTACGAAATTTGGAAAAGAATCTGGAGGTGAAAAGTTTGGGGATTTTCTTTGGGACAATTCTAAATTTGGCTTAATCAAGCAAGAAATCCAGAACTTTTGGGAGGTTTCAATTTCATTCCAAATTTTTATTTAGTATAAACAGATCATCCAACTTTCAGACAAAATCAATTTGGATCCTAACCGTAATTTTTGTTAATCTTTGATGATAATAATACCATGTGATACCGTGTAATCTGCTTATGTGGTCTTCTTCTTTTTTTTTTTTATCATATTCAAAGCTCCATCGTATGGTAACTCTGGTAGGCCAGTGAAAATTACAAATTAGATCCAAATTAAATCAATATGAAAATTGAATGGTCTAATTATACTAAATAAGAGTTTAAAATGAAATTAAAATTTTTTAATAAAATTAAAAGTTTTTTGCATAATTAAACCTTCTTAATTTGACAAGGAATAGAAAACTAATTCCACCAGTTTTTCTTAATACCGAGATTTCAGAATTTTATAGCTGAATCTTGTACCGGTATTTTATAGCTACATGGTACATCTGAATAAATAGATGTGCGATAAAAATATAAAAATTCCGCTAGTTTTCCTTCATTTTAATAACGATTGTGTTTTAGAGAGTTTTTCTTTTTTGTTTGTTTGTTTCTATGCCATGCATACGAATAAATAGAAAAAAATACGTACCCCCTTGGTCTTGTAGCTATCGGAGGACAATTGTGGCGCACTCGCGCTGGCCATGGAATCAAAGATTGGACGGCTTCAGGAACGCGGAAAAAGAGGCTGTATGTTACAAAAAAAAGAAAGAAAGAAAAAAAAAAAAAAAAAGAAAGACACCGGCCGCTTTGACCAGAATGGCGTTGCTGAGAAGCTTACGTTTTCCTCGTGACATGCTGAGCTCATTCTTCCATCCCTTTTTTTTTTTTTTTCCAGAGAAATTATTGCATGCACCAGGTGCAAGTGAACCAGCGCAAGTGCCGGAGCATATGCACGATGGATAGGGCGACATACAAGAGTAGCGTGGCATGTTATCCACCATATGATTTGACGCGGTCCAATTGCACCTGGTGCATGCAACACCGAGGCCTTTGTCCCCACTTCCCGCATGTTTTCACGCTGCACCTCAGAGAAAGGTTAATACTAAGAGAAAAAGAAAATCAATTAGAATAACTTTTTTCACACTTAGGAGTCTGCATTTTTTTTTCATTATCTTTTCCTCCTTTAACGGATTTTTTTTATTTGAAGAGTTCCAATAAAATTCTAATTTTCTATATATATATATGTATGTATGTATGTATGTATGTATAATTCTGTCTACCATATTATCTATAGTATTACCTATCTTTCTCTGTATATAAGGACAACTTTAAAAATTATGGGTAACACCGAAGCCAACTCCCCAATGGGGAAGCTCTAACATGATTATTGTGTTTCATATTTTTAAAAAAGAGAAAAAGAGGATGACAATTATAAAAATGATTAATTTGCTTCCAGTTTTGAGTTTATCATAAATATCACACTTCTATATGTAGTATACATAACAAGATATTAATAATAAAGTTAGACACACTATGCTAAACTTTAAAAGATGAAATTTTTATCGGCACACCAAGCTAGACTTTAAAAAATAAAATTTTCACCAAAAGAAAGATGTGGGGCTTATGCTTTAGGTACGTAGGAGAAAAATTAAAGATATATTTCATCAAATTTCTCTTCTTTTTTTTATGAATTTTTTTATATAATATGATTTTTTTTTTCATCTTCAAAGGTTTGATTTTTTTAGGCATGTCTAGGGATTTTATCTTTATCTCTTAAAGAGTTCAAATTTTCAAAACTTAATAAAAATTTTACAGAAGTCTTAGAACAGAATTATGTCAAACAGGTCATAACCACCTATATTTCTACGATATTTAATATATTGTTTTATGTGCATAGCATATAGGAGAGACTTTCCGGCCCTAGCTTCCCAATTGAGATGGCACCCTTTCCATACTAAGAAATATAGAAATATATGAGTGGAGTGCTTAGGCTATAATTTGCCATTAAAAAGATCAACTAGCTTGTTTTTTTTGAAGTTTTAAGAGGTGAGCTTAGGATGTTGCTCCTTACCCTTTTTATGATTCAACAAGCATTATTAAACATATTATGTTGAGATATTTATTCAAACTCTTATAGTTATAGCCAAATAATTAAGTGGTTCAAAGTATAGAATTTACATGCAACTCTATTAGAACCTGAGGCTTCTAACAAGAGCTATGATGTACCATAGAGCAAAGTTTTATAATCTCATGGAAAGGTGTCCAAGTAGTTGATTTTAGAGTTAGAGATTTGTTTAATATTTAAAATATATTATTCTACATACATACATACATAGTAAGATCGATTAGATTTGGATTTAAATTCGGTTAGATAAAAATTAGACAATTAAAATTCTACGTCAATCATCCAAACCGTTAAATATGATCTACTATCCTAAAAGTATTTGCATACTAAAATTTATATGATTTAAAGACCTTTAGCTTATGTATCAGTGATAAAAAAATATATCTTATTCAATTTTATCTAGGTTGTTCAATTTTTGACTACATGATGTATATAGGATAGGAATTTTTCAATCATATAATTTTTTGTATAGAAGTAGTTTTGAGATAGTAGATTACATCCACAGATTTAGATCATCGATGTAGGATATTTATTATAGAGTGTTGATCTGACTGGATCTAAGTTCAAATCTAATCGATGTAATTCTAACCCGACTCTCTTTATATATATACACACATATATTTTATTATAGTAAGAGATAGATTTTTTAAAAAATATAATTGATTCTTATTTTTAGGACCATAATACACCTGTTGATTAGTTACCTATGGAAAAGAAAGTTCAGCTGGAAGAAAGTTAGTACGAGTTCCACAAAATTGTTGCTCTACACAAAGAAAAGTGCTATCAAGCACATGTAAATAAAGGGGACAACAATAGGGAAGCAATTGGTGCAAAGCAAATAGCAGTGTCATTTCCCACTAGGGATCGGCAAGCACTTGACTTTGAAGAAACTATTTCTCCAAATCAGCAATAAAGCTAAATTTGTTTTTTTTGAGAAAATAAAAGAAGAGTTGGTAAATTTAGTTTTATTTAACTAAAAGCCAAATAAAAATTGATTTTACCAGCCCTCTTTATTAGATAAGTGCAATGATACATGATTAAAGGGGAGCTGACAGAAGAGGAGAAAGCGATTATAAAATGCTGTTGAAGTCTCGAGTCCTGCACCAATTCTCATAGCTCACCATAATCTGTATCAATTATGCAAGATAAATAACCAGAAACAATGATTCTTCATCATCTACACACGTGCAGTCGATCATCCAGGTACTAGTTACAACGATGCATTATGTTTTTCACGTGCATGGCACGTGCCTCCGAGTAGACACGGCACCACCGGCAACACCCCGGATCTCCGGCTTTACCCTTGGATCCTTTCTCACGTGCGAGTGCCGGAGAGGTGGGAGACTATTTTGAAATCTTTAATGCAACGGCTACTTCTTTCAGAAATATCGCACGCTTGCCAAGAAATGCCTGCCCTGCCCCTCTATACCCTCCTCCTCTCTCTCTCTCTCATGTGTGCGCCTTCATAATTAAAGGACGCTTCCCATAACACCCACCATTAAAAGCTCTTCTCTGTTCCTCTTTCCTCTCTCTCTCTCTCACCCCTCTGTTCTAAATTGCTCATCTCTACCTCTGGCCACCCCTGCAAGCAAGAAGAGGCCGTGGAGAGGGAGACAAATGTCTTTGCGGTTTTGGGCTCTCTCTGCATCGCTTTCCATCGCTCTTCTGGTCTCTTCCGCTTCGGCCTTGACTCCTGATGGTACCAAAATACTTCGATCTTAGGCAAAGATCTTTCCTTTTGCCTCTTGTCTTCATTGCTGTTAATCCATTGCCTTCTGGGAAACTTAGGAGAAGCACTGCTGGAGCTAAAGGCGGCGTTCAATGACACGAAACGGATGCTGCGGAGCTGGCGGCGGGCCGACCCAAACCCCTGCGGGTGGACCGGCATCACCTGCCATTTCCCCGATCTCAGAGTTCGGTCCATGTCTGTAATCCTAGCCCTTTCCTCTCTTCCCCTACTCTCCTTTTTTCTTCGTTCTTATATCATCTCTACTTCGCCCGCAGAAATCTACCTTATATGCAGCTCGGAGGCATCATCTCTCCAAGCATCGGCAAGCTGCAGAGGCTCCAGAGACTGTAAGCCTTTAAGCCTTTCTAAGTTTTTCCCCCTATCTCTTGAGCATATACCTAGATTTTTAAAGGAAGAGAAGATTAGAATACTTAAATGTGTCAACTTTCTTGTGAAAATGAACTAAAGGCCTTGGTTTTGTTTACGGGCTTTGCAGGGCTCTTCATCAGAACAGCTTGCATGGACCTGTTCCGGCTGAGATCAGAAACTGCACTGAACTAAGAGCACTGTATGCTCTTTTTTATTTTTTTTCCTATTTTTGAAGTATTTATTTCCACTTGGTATCTCTCATTTGATTGTTTACGAAAATTGTATTCCCTTGTTCGTGAAGGTATCTGAGAGCTAATTACATACAAGGCAGTATTCCTCCTGAGATTGGAGAGCTTACTCATCTGACCATCCTGTATGTTCTCTAACTTCTAAGCCCCTTTTATTCTGCTTCAATATGTCTTCTCTTAATTTCCGTTTATTTGATGTTAAATGTAGGGATTTGTCGAGCAATCTGCTGAGGGGAACAATACCTCCCTCAATCGGTCGTCTCACCCATTTGCGTTTTCTGTGAGTTTAGAAAACAGTCTCATTTTAATCTAATTCTATATTAGCTGATCTAGAATAATACTCTAGTTTTGCATTTTGATTGTGGAATCTTATGGTGCATTCTGTTGCAGAAACTTATCCACCAACTTCTTTTCTGGTGAAATTCCAAATGTTGGAATACTAGGCACTTTCAGGAATACCTCGTAAGTTGCATCCCTGCTCTCCCAAATGCCTAACAACATAGATGATCGGTGCCTTTTTATGCATTTGATCGTCATTTTCAATAGGTCATAAAGTAAGATTTGATATGTGAGGATTGGATGTATGTTAGTCCTTAATATCTCCTTGGAGTTGTTATAATGGTGCAAAGTTGATGCAGGTTTGTTGGAAATTTAGAACTATGTGGCTTGCCAATCCAGAAGCTGTGCCGTCGTTCAATGGGCTTTCCTGCAGTGCTACCACATTCAGATTCTTTTGATTCACCAGGCAAGTTTTGATTTGGAGTTTATTAACACTTGAGAATGAGGATATAGAACAGTTCTGTTTTTTTTTTTTTTTTTCTTCCCTAACTTTATTATGAGTAGAGAAGGATGAAGTACCTTGTTATTTAGTATACTGAGTGCATTTTCTGATCTTTCTTGGAGTTGAATCATCAGGGATCCCACAGATCGCCACAAAAAGAACAACACATTTTCTTAATGGGATTATAATAGGTGCTATGTCTACAATGGCCCTGGCATTAGTTGCAGTCCTTGGTTTCCTTTGGATCTGTTTACTATCAAGAAAGGGAAAGGTAGAAGGCGAATACATAAAAGTGGATAAACAGTTTGTTCAAGATATTGGTAAGCTATATAATCTCCTCTGTCCCTTCTTCCCTCAGTCTTCTATGAGCTCCCTGAGTTATTTTATATTCTTTCTAATTAGGTACCAAACTTATCACTTTTCATGGAAACCTTCCATATGTGTCCGGCGAGATCATAAAAAAGCTGGAGCTACTTGATGAAGAGGATATTGTTGGATCAGGTGGATTTGGTACTGTCTACAAGATGGTGATGGAAGATAATAATGTATTTGCTGTCAAGAGGATTGATCGGAACCGTGATGGATCTGATCAGATTTTTGAGAGGGAACTCGAGATTCTGGGCAGCATCAGACACATCAATCTTGTTAATCTGCGAGGCTATTGTAGGCTCACTTTGGCCAAACTCCTGATATATGATTATTTGGCCTTGGGCAGCTTAGACCACTATCTGCATGGTAGGTTCCATGACTGAAGCATTAGTTTTATTTTTCAGACAATTACCTGTGTTTAGTTATTTTTAGTGGAAAAGTAGTAATACTAATGGACAACCTGATAATACCATACATGTGTCGTTAACCATGTACACTTTCCATTGGCGATCAAAACCTTCACGATATTTATTTCACTTCTACCTATCCTCGATTACATATGTCTGCTTAAAAATCAGTGGTCAACCATCTTGAGTAGTTGGCGAACTTTATTCCCTTCTATTACTAACTGCTGCTTTACATTTCTATACATTCAGAACATGGGCAAGATGAACAACCCTTGAACTGGAACGCACGGATGAAAATTGCCCTTGGGTCGGCCAGAGGACTGGCATATTTGCACCATGATTGCTCTCCTGGGATAGTGCATAGAGACATAAAATCCAGCAATATCCTACTAGATAGAAGCCTGGAGCCTCATGTGTCAGATTTTGGTCTTTCCAAGCTTCTTGTAGATGATGATGCACACATCACGACAGTTGTGGCTGGTACTTTTGGCTATTTGGCACCAGGTTTGTTAATATCTTTCATAAATTTATCTACCTGCACCTTTGTCTCACATGTCAAATTTTGCTGGTGATGTCAAGTTCCCAAAACAGTCTAGTTAGCACATCCCAAATATTATTGAACCTGTGGACATGTTCCTTAATGCTTAGTTATGTAAATTGTTGATCATTCGTCAAATTCAAATGGAACGAATGTAAGAATTCCAACTTTTCAATCAGTTAAATCAGCTATGAACATTGGCTGGTTAGCCTATTAGACGGAGAAAAAAAAATCCTATCTCACCAATTGGTTCTTCGGTTCATCTAGTGATTCTGGACATTCATGTTACATTCTGTGCAACAGAATACCTGCAAAATGGACATGCAACGGAGAAATCAGATGTGTATAGCTTTGGTGTGCTCTTACTAGAGTTAGTCACTGGAAAGAGGCCTACAGATCCATCCTTTATCAAAAGGGGCCTGAATATTGTTGGCTGGGTGAGTTATCTCTACATTTCTCATATTGTTTTTTCCATTGTGTTTCTTTCTTTGTTCCATCAACTAACGTTCCAAGTGTTGCAGCTGAACACATTATCAGGAGAGCATCGGTTGGAAGAAATTGTTGACGAGAAGTGTGGTAATGTGGATGTTGAAGCAGTCGAAGCAATTCTTGATATAGCTGCAATGTGCACCGAAGCAAATCCAAATGATCGCCCTTCTATGAACAGGGTATTAAAAATGCTGGAGGAGGAGATTATGTCACCCTGCCTGAGTGATTTCTATGAGCCTCACTTGGACATTTAGGCCGACTCTTCAAATTTGTGGAGCAGGGTTCTGTATATATACACCACTTGTGAATCAAGGCCATTTCCTCCCATCCCACCTAGGTGAATTTGTACTTCGGGGGTGTGTTTCTTCTTACCAGAACTGTGGTTATCCAGCAGGGGATATTGTTTGGAGTGCATGTATAGATGAGAAACATTGTGTAGTAGTCTTCCTGTCTGCTTTCATTGCAGACCAGTTCAGTTTATCAAGCTTAGCCTGATGAAAAAGAATGGTTCCTTGGTAACAAGAAATCAGCAGTTTCTTGTTATGATGTGACCTTCAATATCAGATACTGGCGGTATTTTTTCTCAACAAACACAAATAATGGTAGGAAGTGCTGTGCCGAGTTCAACCAGAATTCCTGGAGACAAAAATAAGGGAGGGCATATTATGAGCCATAGATGTCAATGAAGGGCATTTAGGCTATTAAGGCTAAGCTATAATTCCACATGGAATATTGTCTGTTTTAAAATCATACTAATTCACACATCATAAGCGGTAGGTCCTTAAAACCATTTTAGATGTTGCTTTACAAGGCGCACTTTATGGTAGTTTCGAGCATCATCTTTGCTTTGTTGTGACCTTTGCACTTTTCATCGCTAGCGTTTTATTCCTTTCTTCTGAAGCATCGATTCTTATTTAGTGGTGGCTTTATTACGTTGGTCCTGGGTCTGCCGGCGATAGCAGCAGGCCTGTTAAAGCCACCCTTGTTACAGCACAGCCATTTGATGTCTGAAGAAGCATCATTAAGATGGGGTACCCTAGTCTAGTCTGGGACGAATTCGACCTTGGAAACAAAACCAAAACAGGAAAGGACCACAGTGTCCGTCACCCGATGATGCTGCCGCAACCACTCTCTTTCATGCATTGCCTTCTGTGAATGCTTGTTTAACACCTTAGCATGGCGGAAGAGGAGTCACAAGGTTGGGAACGACGAGCAAATGGCCAACCCCACCATCCAAGGCCGTGGATGCCTGGGAATTGGGTCCGAGCTTGTCTCAGTCCCTTATCCAACGCCACGATGGTACAACCCACTTCCCAAGAAATCCTTTTTAGGCCATGTATAGCCACGGCCAAGGGAAGGGCCACCGCGTTAAATACCGTGCCAGTCCTTCCATTGGAGCCATTGTAGATTGTACCAGTCTTGTGACTCCCGGTTGCAGGGTCCCTGCCGCATTTAAACGTTTTGTAACAGTACAGAGGCTCAAAAAAGGACAAGGCCCCCACAACAATAGGTGCAACCTATCCTACTCTCTTGTAGCCACGCCTGCAACTCTCACGTGCCCAGATCACAGGCGGACCGGTAACGGATACATTGCAATGTGCCAAGATTCCGTTGGATCATAGCCATAAGTTTTGGCCAATGAACCAAATGATCAACTTAAATAAGGCGGGGTAAACTATAATGCAGCGAAAAATTCAGGCATGGAACTTAGGGTCTCATCATGTATTGTTTCGGGCTTTCCTAGAAATGCAAAGCCTGAAATAGATGAGTTGTATGAAGAACAGGTTGCCCTTTTCTTTTCATAAAACCAGTTTTGCAGAAAAAACAGGTTTTATAGTGATCTCTTGATTGAAATAGTTCAACCAAAAATTAAGCTCCTCAGAGTGTTAACGATATCGAAAGCTCTAACACTATTTAAAGAATTCTGAATGTTAGATTGCAGCAAGGAGCATGAGAATGGTGGTGAAATGAAGCTTGAATGTTCCTCTGGTTGATCCTGATGCATCATCCATGGATGACTTGAAGACTTGGAAGCGCATCTGCATGTACCGCCATTGGATGCGCTGAAGGCAGTGGTGTCTTCTTTCGCAACAGCCAAGGAGTTGGAAGCGAAGGTTAACTTTGCCCCATCATCTGACAAAGAACCAGGCCAAGACTTGGACTTTTAAGAAAAATAATGACATGATAATAAATTGGATATTAATTCCAATATATCAAAGGATTAGCTATAAAGAGTTCAGCATTCTGCGATGCCAGATAGGAGGTTGGAGGGTGCATGAATTTGGAGACTTGAGATTCATATCAGAGCCAGTTGATTCGTCTGGAAGGTTGCTTGGGGCTGCCTTCTGATCAGAATGCTTTTGAGGGACATAAGTATGGACCTCCCATCTATTTGCCTGTGCTGTGGGCTGGAAAGTGAGACTATCGACCATGTCCAATTTTTATACCCAAGAACTGTAGGTGTCTGGTGTCTAACTAGCTTTCTTTTGGCAATTGCCTAGCAGACAACATCTGTTCAGGCCTTCCTTAAGGTTTCATGGTGGAGCAAGGGCACCAAGGCACTAAGACAGCTACTTACATTACTTACCATATTTAGCTGTTTGGGAACATTTTGTTTTCGAGATGAGGAGGTCGCCGGCAAGGTTCATCCTAAAGAGAACCCTGAGCCAAACGGCCGAGTTCGCCCATCTATCTCTCTCACTTGGAGCCTTGACAGATTTGGATTTCTAAGGTCCCTCCTTTCCTCATGTAGTAGTCCATGCGATTTTCATCACCTGGGAATCCCCATCCCTAAATTTCTTCAAGATCAACTTGGACAGCAACATGTGTGATGGTAGAGATGGAGCTGATTTTGTTGAGCTTACAATTTATTTTTACCTACCTAATTTCGCTTTTTCTTGAAGCCTATTTCGAGACCATTCAAGTCTAAGGAGTTAGATGAGGGAAAACAAGAACAATCTCACTCAGTAGAATGTGAGTATCCAGAACTTGAAAAGGCCACACTGATAGTTGTAGACGCAATGCTAGGTTGGTGGCTGCCCATGGCAACCATCTCTTTGACGCCACTATCTTAGAAGCTGAGTTGAAGGCACCATGGTCGAGTATTTCTTATAAAAGGCTGTCTTTGAGAGTTGATCATCTCATCATCAAGAGAGATTTGGCCATGGTGATCAGTTAGATTTAGAGGCAATCGAGGATTGTTGCCACATACCTGCTCTTTTGTGATATCTCAAGTTTGGTATCTGGATGTGTCTTTTTTGGATATTAGGCATGTTTATTGCAAGATAAACAGTGCTGCTGATTGAGTTTTGTCTAAAAGTGGCATGGTTCGGATATGGATCGAATCGACGGATATCCATACCCGCTCCACTGGCAAAAAACCTATATCCATATCCGTCCATACCCCTCTCAAATTGGGTCGGGTTGAATCGAGCTCTAAGAACGGATCGGATCGAGTCAGATCGGATATATCCAAAATTTCTATATAGTTTAAAAAAAAATTTGTATAATAGAACAAAGCCTTATAAACTAAAAATTTTGTAACCAAAAAAGAATCTTTTCAATCAAAAATCCCCAACCCTACGAAATATCATGCTTCTACCAAGATTAAGCTCTTAAAACCTCAAGGAACCAACTCACACTGCCACAACTCGGACAGAATCTCATATACTTGAGGAAAAAATCTCAATCGGAACCTCAAAACCCCTTTAATCTCTCTCAAGTGCTCTCCTTTCCCACAGATCTAAGAAAAAGATAATGAAAAGAAAAGAAAAAAAAGAGCAAAAAGAAAAAAAATAACAATCTATGTAGGAAAAGAACTTACCTCTCAATTTTTTTCATTTTTTTCTTTATTTTCTTTGATTTTTCCTTTACTTTCTCCCAGTTTTTCCTCAGCTTTTTCCATCCTCAAGAGTCCCAATCAGGTGAGAGGCTCAGAGTGGCCAAATATGAAAGCTTAGGGGAAGCAGAGCGGTCGAATAAGGGAAGCTTAGATGGCTAGGGTTGCATTGGATATTTGGGTGTATGTGTGTATATATATCGGATTGGATTCGGGACTGGACATACTATTACCTTTATCCGACCTATATCCACTTCGAATTTTTTTGCTAAAATTCATATCCGTCCTAGATTTTAATTGGATCAGATAAAATCCGTCTCATTTTCAGATCGGATCAGATCAGATATCCAATGGGTCGGATCAAATAGCCATCCCTAGTTATGTCCTATGTTGTATATCTTTCAGAAGTGATACTACAGACGAGGGTAGAGGTTGCTCTTATATCATTTCAAGATATTTTGCTTTCCGGCTCCTTTGATTTTATTCATACCAGATTTGTATGAATGCTTTGCTAATCAAAAAAGAAAAGAAAAGAAAGAAAGAAAAAAAAAAAAAAAAAAAAGGACATCTATGCTAACTTCCTAAAATATCATCCAACCCTGTCAATGATATTGAGACTAACACGACTGGATGAAAGAAAGGTCAAGAAAATTGCAGTGACAATATTTTGATGGCACCAGCCAACAGGTGACAAAGTCCATTAGATGCCTCACTCCAATCAGCCAGCAGTGTAAATGCCAAACGTAAGGGGCTTCTCTAGAACATCCAACCAGGTATAGCATATCTACTAGTAATTACAAGACGGGTGTTACAGTTGCAAATTCTGGGTGCCAATGGTTCAAGTAATTTTCCTATGAAAGCTAACCAACTTGCACCCTATTAACTAAACTTGATTCATACCTATTACAGTGGGATCCTATGAACTCATTCCATTCACTGTAAAAAAGATCACCATAGGCAATTGTTGTTGCAAATCTCCGGGCTGAGACGAATGGACAGGATCAGCCTCTTTTCGACGTAAAGTTCGATGTTTATTCCAGGACTACAACTCTTTGGAAAACCTGAAAAAACAAATCCACTCTCATCAGAGATTCTCTAGTGAGGGATCCTCCAATACTTAAGTCAGCTGGAACATGAGAACAATAGAGGAAAAGAAATGAGAGAGTGAGAGAGTCTATTCTTTTAGAGAGAAAAACTTATCCGAGAGTCCCCCGTGCCCCCTTTATATAGAAAGAAGTAGTCATCCGCCAGCAAAGGAGAATCAATGCCCACAATCATGAGGATCATGGGTTGTAGGTTACAGATGTTAATTATGTAATATTAGCTCATGTACTCGTGATTAAAAGAAACCATCCGAGATTTTGGAAGATTTCTTCAGGGCAATCTTTATTTCTATAACGGCATGTTAGTCCATGACTTCGTCTTTTGTCATCGGTATGATTCCGACCTCTAGATCAGAATACCTACAATCTAAAGATCGGATGGTAGCCGATATTGAGGAATTATTCTGACGGGACAGTTTAGCTATCCTATCTTATGTTCCAACTTTCGAGATCTTTTGTCTTTCTTAAAAGTTGTCGGCATTGAATCCAAGATGAGTGTTTGACCATAACCTAAGAGAGAGAAAGTCAAGATGTAATAACCCAGATATAAAAAAAAAAAAAAAAGAAACGAAGAAGACTCCTGTTGGGAGTCTTCTTCCACCTGAGTCACCGGAGGAGAAGTTGGAATCCGAGGGGGATTCGTCCTCTCCTCCACTCTATAAGACCCCCTCTCCCCCTCCTAAACAACCCATGGTGATCACCGGTCTCTCTCTCCTTTCTCCTTGTTTTCTCCAGTTGAAGTCAAGGCCTCCCGTACTTGTGCTCGCCGGAAATTGGAGCAGACGACACTGCCGGAGCTCGAGGTAAGCCCCTCCCCTTCTTCCTCTCCCTCTTCCCTTTCTCTCCTGGCCCAAGACCTCACCGCCGGCCATCGATTTTGCTGAAAATAAATTCCAAAGAAGATCCCCTGTTTTTTGAAAAAAAAAAAAAGAGAGAGCCGCCGACCGAACCCCATCGCCGACCGACTTCGCACGGTCGGCCGTCGTTGCCGGATCTCCGGCCAAGCTATCGGAGCCTGAGCCACCAGGGGGGACCTCACGGTCTTCTCCTGTTTCAGCCAAGGGAGGCCGCGGGAAGAAAAGAAAGGAAGAAGAAGAAAAGAAAAGGAAAGAAAAAGAAAAGAAAAAAAAAAGAAAAAAGAAAAAGAAAAGAAAAAAAGGAAAAAGAAAAAGAAAAGAAAAAGGAAAAAAAAAGAAAAAAAGAAAAAGAGAAAGAGAAAAATAAAAATAAAATAAAATAAAAAGAAGAAGAAGAGAGAAAAATTTTCTCTCTCCTCTCTCTACCTTCGCTCTCCAGTTTCTCTCTTTAGATTCTCTCTCTAGACTTTTCTCTCTCTTTACGGATTTTATCTCTCTAGTGTCTTTCTCTCTCTCTGATTTCATCACGGACCCTAGGATAAAATTGAGATGAAAATAAGATGATCCGAGATTGCTCTGAAATTCGTGCGATAGATCTGATCCCAGTCCGATTCTATTCGAAATTTGTAATACTTGATTCATATTGAGTCACCCTGATAGGACCTCTGATGATCTCGATCATGACTGCCTCATCAGAAGGATACGAAGGTTTCTCTCTCCACTTTCTCTCTCTAGAATTTTCTCTCTCTTCATGGATTTTCTCTCTCTAGAAGTCTTATGGATCAGTGGAGGATCCTGATATATAGACAAGTCCTAATTTTGGTTAATCCTAAGAGAAGTCCTCGATTTGTGTATTAGGATCAATTATCGGTAATTTCTCTATATGTGATTTTTATATTGTTCAGGGTTATGAAGAGATGATTGTCTACATATGATATCAAGTGGAATATTTTGTTAGAGAAATTCATAAATCAAAGAAGAACATTGATTTCTGTGCTCGGATCAGTCATCGGTAAAGGTAAGAATCTCTGTACATGATCATTATTATATATGTTATTTTACCGTTGATTTTATCTCCTTGATTTTGCATCGTTGGATTTGAGATCGATGAATTTGTTATATCTGAGACACTGTTATTTATTTATGTGATTTTGAGCATGAGTATGTTATATCAATACATATGTATCAGCGATTGATGGCATGATTATATAGGTATGACATATTTATTACATTACAAAATTTGAATTGATTGATGAAGTCAAATATTATAATTTTATGAAGATGAAAAGAAAAAAAAATTTGGTTTGGACTGGCCTTGTCATGTGGAATAGTTTGCCAGGAGCTTATGCTTGGGATAGCCCCCACAGGCTTATGTGTGAAAGAATATGATCCGAGAAAGATCATGAAGAATCTGATCCGAGAAAGATCATGAATAATTTGATCCGAGAAAGATCATGGCCACTTTGATTCGAGAAAGATCATGAATATTTCGATCCGAGGAAGATCACAGAAATCGATCCGAATAAAAGATCGTCGCATGATCCTGGTAGTCCAAAGCCAAAGCCAAAGCCAAAGCTAAAGCTAAAGCCAAAAAGAAAAATATTAAAGACGATATGATAATAGAAGAAAATAGAAAAATAAGACATGAAACAATCGTTGAATAAAATTGTTTCTCTTATTAACATATGATGATGCATCTCTTTTGATAAAACAGATAATCTATAAATGTTTGCAGTATTTTGGACAGTGAACATCAACTTTTATATGTTATTGCTTATTTTTATTTTCAGATTTTATTATTATATTGGTGTGATATGGAAATTTTTACTGGGCTGTAAAGCTCACACCCCTTCATTTTTCTTTTCTTCTCAAAGTTACAGGACATTCATGATTGGCTATGGCTTGGATTTACGGGTGAGCAGAAGGATAAATAGAGTGTCATAGTATTTGATCAGAGAATTGAAGAAATTTAAATTGTAATTATGCAAGATTTTATGAATTATTGTTAAAATTAATTGTTATGGATGTTAAGGTTGTAGTGATTTATTTTGGCCTTGCATATTCTTTAGGGCTTGCTCTAAGGAGTGTGCGGCCATCACGTATCCGATCCGGATGTTGGGTTCGGGACGTGACAGAATGGTATCAGAGCATAGGTTTAAGATCACTAGAGATTATAAAGAGATATTAAAACTTTATGTAAGATCAGTAGGATGTGACAGAGTGGCATCTGAGCTTTGAGGTTAGGTTACGTTTATTTGGAGACAATGATACAAGTGATTAAGATATGACAGAACAGTACTAGAGCCCAAGTTAAGGTCACTAGGGATTGTCATATAGGTGATATCAAAACTTTAAGATTATAATCAATAGAGTATGATAGATAATATTAGAGTCTGAGGTTATAATCATTAATGATGTAATAGAATGATATTACAATTTAGATTATGATCATTAGAGAATATGATTTAAGTGGTATTTAAGCTTAAGATTATAATTATTTGAAATTATGACTTTAGTGATATCTGAACTTAGGTTATAATCGTAAGGAACAAGATAGATATAAAAGAGGAGATTCAATATTTAGATTTCGAATCAATAGATATTAAGATGAAATTTAGGTATAAGTGGCATATTATATCTATAATAGAATTGATGAGTTATATTTTAGATTTCAATTAGTAAGGTTGACCTAAGTATGAAAGGAGTTGACCTTGGAATAAAGTAGGAGGTATTGATAAGTTATGTTGAGTATACTAGAAGATTTTAGAATGTAAAATTTATATGATTGAAGATCATGATAATTTTTTTAATTTCGATGATAATTGTCTGAGCATTATGAATTTGGACTTATCAAAGAAAGTTAATTAGGGTATGGTCTAAGAAGAAATTACATCATATGAGAGAGAAATATTTTTGAACACTGAACCTATAAGAGGTCATATATGAAACCCAATCTTAGATGAAAAAATATATATATATATATACTTAAATTTTATTAAGAGAATATGAGATACACATCTTGGTGAAATTTTTGGTTACTCAAAATATCATATTCTGAATATGATTCCTTGATCTTTCAAGTTGCATTGAATTTCAAGTCAATAGTTTATTTTTTTTAAGTGGATCAAAAGTCTTTTGATATTGTTGTTAAATTAAAGAAGAAAATTTATTTTGTCAGAGTATGATATACAGGTTATGATGAAATCCTTAATAATTCGTATTACTATCTTTGGACTAGATTTTTTTTAATTTTTCTTATGATTGTTGAAGATGGTGAAGTGTACTAATTGTTCAAGTCAAAGTTCAAATTTCTGAATTGAACTAAGATATCTTGTTAGTGTTAAATTTTGAATGACTTATATAAGGGACAAGATTTTGTATGGATTTATCGATTAATATTAAGGGTTGTGATGAAGGGAGCTCTATAAGAAATAATCAAGTTGATTCTACTTAAGGATGTTGGTTTGAGTTCTTCTAGTTTGACAAGTTGGAATTTAATTCTTAAAAAAAAAATTAATTTAAAAATTATCTAAATGATTATAAGGTAAATCTAAGGTTAACTTCAATCGATTCTAGACATGTTGGATTCTTGAAGAGTGATGAAACTTATGCAATGAGTTCAAACATAGGAAATGGATCAAGATTTAACTTTTATATGCTATACCCAAAGGTAGTAAAGATAAAGAAACTTAAAATTTTGTCGTAAGTCTTATATGAAATTTGAAGGTTGGATCTATTCTAGATTGATCTAACATATAAGGATATCTTTATCTTTAATAGACTTATATAATTTGATAAATTAAAATCAGAATACGCAGCAAAAGCATGGTGGTTTAAATTGATTAGAAATATTAATTCTTTGATTCCGAAGATATTATGGAATACATTAGTTGTAAATAAAGAATGATTTTAATCTGATCATAGTCGGATAATTTTTGTTAGTAGGTTATTTCATTGTAGATAATGCCAAGAAATTTTAGACATCTCAAGTTACAGCTTGATAGTTCTGGTATTAGTTCAAACTTAGAAAGTCCTAACATAGATCTCATATTTTTATAATTTAATATTGTTACTCGAACTGATATAGAAGATTGAGGTTTTCTTAAGATGAGAGTCTACATATAAAATTTGTTGGAAGGTCAAGAGAAGAAAGAAATCGATGATTGTGAAGAGTGACCGATGTTTGACCTTTATTTATTTTTCTATCAAGGGTAGCCTGAGATAATTATGAATTTGAGTAGAATGTATTAGACAAATAATGGAGGTATATTAATACAAGTCCAAAATATTACAGTTCTTCAAAAAGTTAAGAAATCAATAAGAAGGGATGAGTTTGAGATTTCAAATAATTTTTGTTATAACAAGATCATGAGAAATAAATAATATATATGATATTATCGTAAGTTTGAGAATGACATGAAGAATGTATACTTTGAAATAGGTATCTCGAACGACATAACCTAATTTCGAGGACGAAATTATTTTAAGGAGGGGAGAATGTAATAACCCAGATATTAAAAAAAAAATAAAGAAGACTCCTGTTGGGAGTCTTCTTCCACCTGAGTCACCGGAGGAGAAGTTGGAATCCGAGGGGGATTCATCCTCTCCTCCACTCTATAAGACCCCCTCTCCCCCTCCTAAACAATCCATGGTGATCACCGGTCTCTCTCTCTTCTTTCTCCTTGTTTTCTCCAGTTGAAGTCAAGGCCTCCCGTACTTGTGCTCGTCGGAAATTGGAGCTGACGACACTGCCGGAGCTCGAGGTAAGCCCCTCCCCTTCTTCCTCTCCCTCTTTCCTTTCTCTCCTGGCCCAAGACCTCACCGCCGGCCATCGATTTTGCTAGAAATAAATTCCAAAGAAGATCTCCTATTTTTCGAAAAAAAAAGGGAGAGCCGCCGGCCGAACCCCATCGCCGATCGGCTTCGCACGGTCGGCCGTCGTTGTCGGATCTCCGGCCAAGCCGTCGGAGCCTGAGCCACCAAGGGGGGGACCTCACGGTCTTCCCCTGTTTCAGCCAAGGGAGGCCGCGGGAAGAAAAGAAAGGAAGAAGAAGAAGAAAAGAAAAGAAAAGAAAAAGAAAAGAAAAAAAAGGAAAAAAGAAAAAGAAAAAAAAAAGGAAAAAGAAAAAAAAAAGAAAAAAGAAAAAGAAAAAAAAGAAAAAAAGAAAAAGAGAAAGAGAAAAATAAAAATAAAATAAAATAAAAAGAAGAAGAAGAGAGAAAAATTTTCTCTCTCCTCTCTCTACCTTCACTCTCCAGTTTCTCTCTCTAGACTTTTCTCTCTCTTTATGGATTTTATCTCTCTAGTGTCTTTCTCTCTCTCTGATTTTATCACGGACCCTAGGATAAAATTGAGATGAAAATAAGATGATCCGAGATTGCTCCGAAATTCGTACGGTAGATCTGATCCCAGTCCGATTCTATTCGAAATTTGTAACACTTGATTCATATTGAGTCACCCTGATAGGACCTCTGATGATCTCGATCATGACTGCCTCATCGGAAGGATACGAAGATTTCTCTCTCTACTTTTTCTCTCTAGAATTTTCTCTCTCTTCATGGATTTTCTCTCTCTAAAAGTCTTATGGATCAGTGGAGGATCCTGATATATAGACAAGTCCTAATTTTGGTTAATCCTAAGAGAAGTCCTCGATTTGTGTATTAGGATCAATTATCGGTAATTTCTCTATATGTGATTTTTATATTGTTCAGGGTTATGAAGAGATGATTATCTGCATATGATATCAAGTAGAATATTTTGTTAAAGAAATTCATAAATCAAAGAAGAACATTGATTTCTGTGCTCGGATCAGTCATCGGTAAAGGTAAGAATCTCTGTACATGATCATCATTATATATGTTATTTTACTGTTGGTTTTATCTCCTTGATTTTGCATCGTTGGATTTGAGATCGATGAATTTGTTATATCTGAGATACTGTTATTTATTTATGTGATTTTGAGCATGAGTATGTTATATCAATACATATGTATCAGCGATTGATGGTATGATTATATGGATATGACATATTTATTACATTGCAAAATTTGAATTGATTGATGAAGTCAAATATTATAATTTCATGAAGATGAAAAGAAAGAGAAATTTGGTTTGGACTGGCCTTGTTATGTGGAATAGTTTGCCAGGAGCTTATGCTTGGGACAGCCCCCACAGGCTTATGTGTGGAAGAATATGATCCGAGAAAGATCATGAAGAATCTGATCCGAGAAAGATCATGAATAATTTGATCCGAGAAAGATCATGGCCACTTTGATCCGAGAAAGATCATGAATATTTCGATCCGAGGAAGATCACAGAAATCGATCCGAATAAAAGATCGTCGCATGATCCTGGTAGTCCAAAGCCAAAGCCAAAGCCAAAGCTAAAGCCAAAAAGAAAAGGATTAAAGACGATGTGATAATAGAAGAAAATAGAAAAATAAGACATGAAACAATCGTTGAATAAAATTGTTTTTCTTATTAATATATGATGATGCATCTCTTTTGATAAGACAGATAATCTATAAATGTTTGCAGTATTTTGGACAGTGAACATCAACTTTTATGTGTTATTGTTTATTTTTATTTTCAGATTTTATTATTATATTGGTGTGATATGAAAATTTTTACTGGGCTGTAAAGCTAACACCCCTTCATCTTTCTTTTCTTCTTAGAGTTACAGGACATTCATGATTGGCTATGGCTTGGATTTACGGGTGAGCAGAAGGATAAATAGAGTGTCATAGTATTTGATCAGAGAATTGAAGAAATTTAAATTGTAATTATGCAAGATTTTACGAATTATTGTTGAAATTAATTGTTATGGATGTTAAGGTTGTAGTGATTTATTTTGGCCTTGCATATTCTTTAGGGCTTGCTCTAAGGAGTGTGCGGCCATCACGTATCCGATCCGGGTGTTGGGTTCGGGACGTGACACAAGATTGGATGATAAATTTCCTCCATGGCAACAATGATCTCCCTGCACTTATGGGGCAGATCTGATCAAGATTTGTTGCTCGTGTGCACTTGTGCCCACAATAAGCTTTTTATTACTCCGACCATGCCTACGCACCGGTATTTCTGTTCAAAGAAGCTTCGATGGGGGTGAAACTCCCAACTCCTATTCTACATTCAGGCATTGGATGTCTTGCCCAAAAAACTAGAACCTGCTTTTTGCTCCATAAACAGAAACCAAGGATTTTTACCAAAAAAAAACAGAGACCAAGGAAAACATGAACAAGTTCATCATAGGCTCAACTTCTAATAGGATTCATGAGCTTCCATTTTCAAGACCAAGTGAGGAAGAACTAATAAGTCAATAAAATCTTAAGGAATGGAAATGGGCAAAATGAAAGTCTGGATACAGATGACACTGACAGCAGGAAGGGATCCTTCTTTGTAGCATGAAAGGTTGAAAGCTAGCTGATAAAATCATGATAGACAATAAGAGCAGGGCATGCTGAGAATGAAAAATGACAGATGAAAATGCATTATTTGATTTTAAAATGTTGACAGGTCCCCCTAGTCCCCTATATTTTCTAAGGTATCTACAGCAAGATATTATAAAATTTGTTTCTCGTACAGGCCTATCAAACAACGTGGCAAAAGCAACTTGTTTGCAGCTATTAGGCCGGACAATATAACAGAGCAATATGTTTCTTTAGAGGCTAGACACTGTAGAACTCATGGTCTTCAAGCCAGTTCTGGGGTATGAGATAAGTACTTAAGAATTACTAACCTTATCAGCAAGATAAACAAAGTGCTAAATACATCCCAAGTCACACAACATTTGAGACTTCAATGTGCAGAAAGATACCTTTTATTATCCAATTTCTATGAAAGAACAACACACGCTGCAGAAAAGGGTAAATTAGAGGAATTGAAGTAGCAGTCTGAGAATAAAGTGGTGGAAGACTTACCGAGAAGGTATGTTCATGTGCTGCAAAGACTTAGAGCTGAAAATGAAAAGTAACTTGTGTTCACAAATACGTCAATTGTTGTGTGATAGGCGGCTGTGAGGGAAACTGTTGTTGTTGTTGGGCAGCAGATGGGTCTAGAATGCTATGATGCAAGGGCAGCTGTGTATATTGACATGTGTATCTCACGGGGTTGTCATCATCATCTCCACAAATTTTTTCCCAGGTCGCCACCTATTGTGTGTGGATACACACGTGTGCATCTACATGCAAGCATATGCTACTGAAATATGTGTTTCACTGTGCCTTCATATATAACACAATCTAGTTTCCCTTTGAACTCCAATCCCACTCCGCATGAGCATCCCAAAAGTTTTCATCCAAAACCTTAAACCCAAGCTGTAATCTCCAGGAAGTCGGAAGATAACCATTTTGCTCAACAAATTCTTCACCTTCTTTTGTGAGTACCAAGCCAGGATACTTATCAGTAGCACTTATCTCTTCAGCCTGGGCTATAGAATAATACCAGTTGCGGTAAATTTCCAAGTATGCAATCATCCATCAAAGTGTAGCATCAAATTCATTAAATAAAATGTGCATTAAACTAATTAAATACTCTGAGAAATGGAGTCAGATGTTAAATTGTTAGGACTTGACGCCTTGAGATTCAATCCAAATTAAGCCTACAGCGAGGTTCGTGGCGAAAAATGAAGTCCAACGAGACCAAGATAACCCCAAACGGAGCTCGGATGGAGGAGATACAAGTTTTTGAAATCGGCACGAGACTCGAGGCGACGGAGGACCGTAGGCGGCGGGCCAGCGGAGCGGCGGCGGCGCGCGGCCCAGACGGGGCCAACGTGCGGGACGCGCGACCCAGGTGCGCGGCCCAGCTCGTGCGCGGGCCCGCGCGGGGGCGTGGCCCAGGCCCGCGCGCGCGGGCCGGCCCAGGTGCCTTGCCTAGGCCTGTACCCCGGTCCACCATGGACCGGGCGGTCCACGGCTGGGCCTATGGACCGCGTGGGCGTTTCTCACGTATTTTTCGTGGTCCAAAATACTATTCCGTGGACCGGAGTGCGATCGGAGGGCGTGGGTGACTCCCGGTCTTGATCCAACAGCCTGGAACTTGATTTAGGTTGATTAAGGAGTCCTAAACCTAATCTAAGCCATGTTTAACCCTTTAAAAAGGCCTGTGAGACACAGAAAGTGGCTTTGTGGTCTGGTTTTTGCTGAGGATGCCGCACGGAACTGGAGAAGAGAAAGAGAGAGGCATGAGGCCCCTGAGAGAGAGAGGAGCAGGATTTCTGGACAGCGGACGTCAGGCACTTCAGGGGTTCAGGAGGTCTTCCAAGAGAGAGAGAGAGCTTTTGAGAAGAAAATTTCTAGAGAGAGAGAATTGGATGTACAAGAGTTGAGGGTGAAGTCTCCTCTTGTAAAATTTTTTTTTCATAGTGAAGTTTGCATGCCCCGTGGAGGCGAGCCCTTTTGTGGCTGATCCACGTATTTTGATTGTTTTATTTTATTTCTTCTTTCTTCCTGCTGTATCGCATGGACTGAAAAGGTCTTAGGAGGTGGTGTCCTGGTCAGATATTCACTCAACAAGTGATATCAGAGCAAGACGGTACAAGGACGCAGATTGCAGCGGTGGTGAGTAAGACTGAAGATGGAGAAGACAGGAACAATTAAGATGGAGATCAACAAGTTCGATTGGAAGAGCAATTTCTCCTTATGGCAGACAAGGGTGAAGGACGTGCTCATCCAACAGGGGTTGATCGATGCTTTCTTGTGCGATGAGAAGCCGACCACCATGGAGATACGGGATTGAAAATGACTACAGATGCAAGCGATGAGTACCATCCGCATATACCTGACGGATGAGGTGGTGTTCCATGTGCTGAGCGAGACTTTTTCGACGGTGCTGTGGTCGAAGCTCGAGGAGTTGTACATGGCGAAGTCTCTCACCAACATTCTTTTCCTCTGGAGGTAGTTCTACCAACTGCGGATGACCGAGGGACAGAGCGTGCAGGAGCATCTGAGCCACTTCCAGAAGATCCTCACCGACCTCCTCAGCGTTGGCGAGATTGTTGAGGAGAAGATCAGAGCGCTGGTTTTGCTAGTATCGCTTCTACCTTCGTACGAGTCCTTGGTGACTGCTCTTTTAGTGGAAAAAAGCACCATCAAGATGGATGAGGTTACTGCGGCGATACTCCAAAACAAGGTTCTCAGGAGGGAGAACCCAGCTTCGAGCTCAGGTGGCGGTAGCTCAGCTTTGATGGCTTCTGGAGGAGCAGGAGGCGGTAGACGGAGCGTCAGAAAATTGCAATGAGGACGATCAAAGTCCAGGAGGGACTTGAGCAAAATCAGGTATTACCGGTGTGAGGAGTTGGGGCATCTAGCTAAAGATTGCCCTCAACTAAAAAATTGGATGGTGGCTGCTGTAGCGATGACCGGCAGCGATTCAGATGAAGATGTTCTGGAGATATCTGACGAGGTATCTACTTCTTCCCAGTAGTGGATATTAAATTCTACATGCCTCTATCATGTATGTTGCAGAGAGGAGCAGTTTGACTCCCTGAAGAACAGTAAGGGCACTGTATATCTGCTGGATGGATTGAGCTATACGATCAGAGGCATTGGGACGGTCAGCTGGAGGACACATGACGGTGCAGTGAGAAGATTGGGAGAGGTCCGATACATACCCGATTTCAGACGGAATCTTATCTCACTTAGCAGACTGGATTCGAGAGGCTACAAGACGGTAGCTGGTGGAGGAATCTTGAGGGTACTACGTAGCGATAAGATTATACTGGAGGGGAAGAAGGGGAGCAGAGAACATTATTACCTAATGGGGAGCCTAGTGTGAGGTGGAGCTTCGGGAGTCAGGTGGAGCCCAGAGCGAGGTGGAGCTCCAGGAGGCGGATCGGACACGAGAAGGAGACTCAGGAGGACGAGAGGCAACGTCGTAAGGTGAGATTTCTATTGCCGCATGATAATGCCCCAAGCATGTCTCAGGTCAGGAGGAGCACAGCATACGATGGAGATGGGATCGAGCAGCTTGGCTCGACTCCCATGTTTGCCCATCTATGATCAGCAGGCGATTGCCTCAGGACATAAGGGCGAGGAGATCCAGAAGCTCTCAGAGTTTGGAGGAGGTTGAATATCGAATCGAGGTGAAGATTGTTAGGATTTGACACCTCAAGATTCAGCTCACATTGAGCCCACAGTGAGGTTCACGATGAAAAATATAGTCCAACGAGACCAAGATCACCCCAAACGGAGCTCGGATGGAGGAGATACGAGCTTTTGAAGTCGGCACGAGACCAAAGGCGGCCGAGGATCGCCGGCGGCCGGTGGAGAGGCGACGGCGCAGTCGTAGGCGGGGCCAACATGCAGGACGTGCGACCCAGGCGCACAGCCCAGGCGGGCGCGCGACCCAGCCCGTGTGCGGGCCCGTGTAGGGGCGCGGCCTAGGCCCGCGCACGTGGGCCGGCCCAGGCGCCTTGCCTAGGCCTGTACCCCGATCCACCGTGGACCGGGCGGTCCACAGTTGGGCCTGTGGACCGTGTGGGCATTTTTCACGTATTTCTCGCGGTCCACGATGCTATTCTATGGACCGGAGTACGATCGGAGGGCATGGGTGACTCCCGATCTTGATCCAACGGCCTGGGACTTAATTTGGATTGATTAAGAAGTCCTAAACCTAATCTAAGTCATGTTTAACATTTTAAAAGGGCCTGTGAGGCACAGAAAGTGGCTTTGTGGTCTGGTTTTTGCTGAGGACACCGCACGGAACCGGAGAAGAGAAAGAGAGAGGCGTGAGGCTGCTGAGAGAGAGGAGCAGGACTTCTGGACAGCGGACGCCATGCACTTCAGGGGTTCAGGGGGTCTTCCAAGAAAGAGAGCTTTTGAGAGAAAAATTTCTAGAAAGAGAGAATTGGATGTACAAGGATTGAGAGTGAGGTCTTCTCTTGTAAAATTTATTTTTCATAGTGAAATTTGCATGCTCCGTAGAGACGAGTCTTTTTGTGGCTAATCCACGTATTTTGATTGTTTTATTTTATTTTTTTTTCTTCCTGCTGTATCGCGTGGTACTGAAAAGATCTTGAAAAATGATATCCTGACTAGACATCCATCCAACATAAACATACCTGGCAACTGATAATTTCTTGAATGTTTCAGTGTCTCTTCCACGGCTGGACAACATATTCATGGCAGACGGCTGACTTCCATTTGATTCATATATTTCACAGAGCTTATTCTCACATAACTCAGGACCATCTAAAAACTTATCAATCGCATTGTCAGCTAAAATATTGTTGGGTGGCTGCGGGAAGTGCGTGCATGTAGCCCTCAACACCCTCCTAAGTTTAATCAATCCAGCTCTCTGAGACAAATGAAAAAAAATTGTGGCCAAAAAATGCAACAGATTATATAGTTAGACTAGAATAACATCGATCAAATTTAGATTCAGATCCAATCAAATCAAAAATCCATAATAAGAATTCTATATTGATGATCCAAATCGTTAGACGTGATCTATTACATTAAAACTACTTGTGCACAAAAAAATTATATGATTTGAAAAATCCTAACGTATGCATCAAATAGTCAAAAGTTGGATAACCTAAATAAAATTAAATTAGATATATTTTTTGATCGTTTAATACAAAAGCTAGAAATCTCTAAAT
>NC_025994.2:90302784-90523543 GCF_000442705.2 Elaeis guineensis
TAAAGCCATCCTGCAAGTATGGAAACACATCAAACAGATCTTCAAATTAATATGTTATGCATTCATGAAATAAATTTTGCAAGTTAGTCATTTTCCTCACAAGGACATCCTATACATGTTCTGCTGAGAGGGCTTCTTTCCTTTTTCTTTTTACTTTTTCACATGTGTGTGTTTGTGTTTGTATGCGTGTGTGTGTGTGTGTGTGTGTGTGTGTCTGATAGAGTGAGAGAGAGAGAGTGGGGGGGGGGCGGGGGGGGGGGGGGGGGGTGTTATACTAGAACCCGGGCCGTATGGGTAGGCCAGCGACACAGTTCAATACATGCCTGTGAGGCCTGCCAAGGCCATCGCCACTGCTGCTGAGGTGGTGGATGTTCAGATTGATTGAAACAAGGGCTTCAGCCCCTATTTCATTTTTTATTTTGGTTTTATCTAGTGCCGGCTTTTTTATTATTTTATTATTATTTTTTTTGTGTGTGTGTGTGATTTTCCGGGGAAGTCAGCAATCTTGGCAGCGGTAGCCTCAACGGCCCTTTGGAGGCCGTCTCTCCCCTCTCCTTTATCTTCCCCCAACCCCCCTCTTTCTCCCTCCCTCCATCCCCGCCGATGTCTTGTTTCGAAGGTTGGAACCATCCGGGTCCACTGCCAGTACGATTCGGCAAGCTCCAAACTAGGCAACTTGGGATGGTTCCACCAACTTGAGGTGGTAGGAAGCCATACCACAAAGACCATTGGATTATAACCTTAAGAATCAGGTTAATGTGAGAAAAAAAAAAAAGATACCCTCACTCACAAGATACAAATCACAAAAGAAATGCAGATACAAAAATCGAGCAGCAATTCATGGGCTTTTATACGCAGAACTCTTGAAGACTTGATTGAACCTTCAGCCTTCATGTGGGATGATGATCGGTTTCCTAATGGTCAACTTAGAGGACAGAAGAAAACTTAGAATAGCAAATTATTGCCCTAAAAAAAACAGATCCTCCAAGACCAGCATTTCAGAAAGATCTCTCTAAGCAAGATTTTGTCTTTCAGGCAAGTTGGGCTTCCAAACAAGAATCTCAGTAAATGAGATACCGGCAGGGCATGCAGCATCATAAGTTAAAAGCTTTGTTGTGAAACAGCAGCCAGATAAGATATTGTATTTTGAACCCTTATATCCTTAGTAGATAGAAAAGTTTATTTTCCAGATATTATGAAGTCATAAAGGCACATAACAGTAAAATCTAGAGAGGCATCATAAAACTCACCACCAACCTCTATACTCGGACCAAACAATGTTAGTTAGTCTGAAATCTTCTGCCTAGGGTGATGCTCACCCACTTTAGAATCTTTGGCACCTCACCCTAGCATCCATTTCATTAGTGCTTCCTTACTTAAAGATTTTCTTTTGAGAAGTCTGGTTCCTTGATCCTGTACCCACTCCCAATTCATGTAACCAAGCTCACAGTAACAAGAATGCACCACCTCTACTCACTAAGTGAGAGTTGCTCAAATAGAGAAGGCAGAGGAAGAGATAAGTGGAGAAGACCAGGAAATACTGTCAATCCTGCATCCCTGATATCTTTAGGATGCTGGAATAAAACTAAATGATTTCCAAGAACTTTAAACTCTGGGCACTGCAAGACTAACAACTTCTCGACCTCTTAATCTTTCTCCATTATCTATGAAGGCCCTTTCAACCTGTGTGAGAGATGTCACAAAATATGTTCGTAGCAAAATACAAATAAGCCCTACACCAAGCTAAAGAGATGTCATAGGTCACTAGACTCCTCCAAATTCCATTAGTGAAGTGATCATGATGTTGTTAAACCATAACATGGGCAGAATTCATTACTACTTTCCAAGTAAAGGATGTATTATCACCATTGGTTAAATTACAATCCCACCATTAGCTGCTTCACTGATATTTCATTTTCACAGCGGCCTCATGGAACTAGTCACCCTTTTCATCCAGGTTTTAGAACCATTAATCTAAAGGTGTTTTATTTCAAATTTTTATCAATCTAAAAATTAAAACAAAAGAAGCCCTCAAGTATCTTTCAGTATGCATAAACTTTGCCCAATCATCCGTCAAAGTTATTGTCACTACAAGTATTAAGACCTGGCTCGGATGTAAAATAAAAAAGATATCATCAAACTCAAGTTAAGGGTACATGAACCTATAATTAAATGCCGACAATCGTAAATGCCATACTTTGATAAAATGCATATAATTCATCAACTTAAACTTCATTTTACATATTATGCAGAATAATAAACACAAACAGGTCAACATATTTTAAATCTAAAATCTAAAATAAAAGATAACTTACATAAATATCATTGTGATCAATAAAGCTGTTCACTTGAGTTGCCCTTTGAGATATATCCTTAAGTTTTTTGACCACCATATGTATCCAGTGGCTGCTTATGGGTTCTGATATATCCAAATCAGATGCATCACTGTTTTCGGCAATGAACTATTGTCCTTTTGTGATGCAGAAGAACCTACCATACCAGCTGCAACAGTTAAGACCTGCAGTTTATGTCAGTGACCATCCAGATGTACCTGAATATCCATTTATTCTGCCTTTTCTTTTTCTTTTTTTTTTTTCATTGAATTTATTCTGCCTTTTCACGTGATGACATTAGGATATTCAATGCTGGTGGTTCTACTGATGTAAATCTTTCACCTTCTTTTGCATCACCGGATACTGTCAAGATACACATCTTTAGTAGAAAGCAGAAGTAGAACAAGCACCTTTATAGACTCCATTATCAGTTCATCTGTCAAATTCCAAGTAATGAATCAAGTTTTAGCGAGCTAATCTCATGAAGAACTTTATCAACGGTTAGCAAATTGCCAAGCTCGCAATGAGGCAGAAAGACAAGATCCTCAGTCTCTGTCAATTTCTTGTTCATTCTCAGAAGCAATAAGCAAATGGAGAACTCATCGAAAGCTTTTGCCTTGGAACCAGAAAAATGGGACAGACGACCACTTAGCCAGAAGAAGTGAACCCAAAATGCACTGTTATTGGTTAAAATAAAATTTTGCTCAGAACTTTCTTGGCAGTCAGAGTCCCCAGCCATCATTACACTTGCATTTTGAGAAGAAACAGGTGAAGGCATATTTTCTTCCTCTGCTATGCAATGTACAAACCCTGCTGTTCCATCAGGATCTTTTGTCTTTGTTGTGATATTAGGACAAGTGACATGATTACCCATATCAATCAAGTCATAGGGAGAATCCACAGCCACCAACTCAATGACTTTGCAAAGATGATAAGATGCCTCCAAGAAAAACTCTGACTGTTTTGATTTGCTAGCAGACCACGATCCTTGGTCATAGTATAGCTCAGCAAGAAATAAACTACACAGTGGTGACCTATCCTTACCCAAGTGTCTGGTCAGTTTTTCTAATTCCAGAAGTTTGATGAAGCATTCTTGAAAGGGAATACCTTTTTGGGCAACCTCTTCTAGTAACAAGTGACCTATATGATGGGCACCATAAATTTTTGAAGCTTTAGATATAAATTGTAGAACATCATTATGCCCAAGAATTGGTGTGTATGTGGGAACATTAGAGAGAAAACCATCACAGCTGCTGGAACAATCGTGATTTCCAGTATTTTGCCTTTCAAGAATGTAAGATTCTTGAAATCGAAAGGCAACTTCTGCCAGAGCCTTGCCACCAGCTTCCAATTCTTCTTTCCCTGACTTGCAACTTCTAAGCCCTTCAAGACATGTACTACACCTTTCCCGAGGATGGTATCTGTCTCTACAGATTTTGTTTCCGTTCACTTCATGAAATCTTGGTGATGTGTTATCACCAACAGAACAAATAGCATGCGTTCCTTCTGCAGAGTCCAGAATAATTTCTGAAGCTGTAGCTCGGCATATGTCTATCTTGATACTGGTAAAACTTCCCATATTTTCAGAAATCCAAGTTCCTAAGCTCCCCTTATCAGGGCTTGTATCATCCGAAGAAACCTTTCCTTGCTCGTCATTTAAGCTTTCACCTATAGCATCATCATGGTTTTGTGCAATCACTGGCTCAGAAATCTACCCATCTTTGGGGAGAAAAATGCCAAGGATTCCATCCACAAGGGTTGACCACGTTGCTCCTGTCAACTGCAGCTCTATGTTATGATTGTGTCTTTTTGACAGGCTATTATTGTCTATCTCATCATCTGTTTGTTTTCTTCTGTCAGGAAACTTAAGCTTGACATGGTTTGGTTCCAGTTTATCTATACCATGAGGTGCAAATGGTACTTGTTCAGCATCCTCAATGGTGTTCTTGACATGCAAAGCACGAGAATGTGATGGCCAGTGCTTAATTAGTAGATTTGCCATAGAGAGGCATGCAACCTCATCCCCTATAGCAATAAGTACCTCCAAAAGTTTTTCCATGCAACTCCCTGCACAGCAACAACAATATTAAAATCTAGCATGAATATCAAAAGCAAATTAGAGGGGAACAATCATATAACATACTACACGAACATGAATTGGGGCTTGCCCTAATGGTAACACCCCTCTGCTTAGCAGACAAAGGTTCTGGGTTCAAGTCCCGGATGCTGCATCCCAAGGTACATGGGTGTAGGTAATTATAGCATGAGTGGGTGTTAGGTAAACAACACCCCCCCCCCCAACAAAAAAAAAACAAAAACAAAAACAAAAAAAAAAAAAGAGGCTACAAGGACGTGTAAGTAAGAAATATACAATTGTTAGGGCTGCATAAAAGCCCTTGCTCAAATGCCCATTGTGCATGACAGTGTTCCCAGATGATTCCAAACAACTGAGTCATTTGCATCAATCTCTACAGCTTGAAGATAACAGTGTAGAGCACTCTCATAATGCATGGAGCCTTGTTGAAGGAAAACAGTGGCAAGATTCTTCAGCGACAAAAATCTGTTCAACCAATGGAAAGGAGGACAGTGTTTCTCCCAAGTTTATTTACCAAAAACAAAAAAAGAATGAAGGAAAGAAAGAAAATAGAAGGTTGCATGCAGTGAACCTCAGCTGTAAGGGATGACGATCACTAGCATTATCATCGATCTAAAGAAAACAACAGAACCAATCATTGGCAGGAATGTCAAGAATAAACCTAAAAATTGTTTGGCAGCTAAGTCTACCTGAGCATTTGATACAAGAGGATCATTTAAACAGCCTCTAAAAGTTCACAAGCTTTTGTATAATCTTTAGCTTGCAACATCAGAAGTCCCTCATGGTAAGTTTGAGAAAGATGTAACTCCTGTAAAAGATAACCAGAATTTGTCAAGAAAGAGTTTAATACAAAGTCATAGTTCCAGAGGAAAGTGTGCAATAACAGTGTATCATGTCCCCGAAATAAAAGCAAGCTGACACAACAAGCATGTCCCTACGCTAGCAGTGACTATGATGTTTTGCAAAAGCATACGTAGGAATGCATAGGCACAACTGAGTGTGGTTCATGAGTACACTAGTAACCATTGGCCTGGTGGTGAGAATGAGTGATTGCATTTGAGTGCAAAACATTGGAAATCTGGGATGCCATCAATAGGGATTTTTCAATCACTGTACGTCCTGTTCTAGAGGAGATGCAGCAGTAACAAAGGAAAGAATTCAGGCAAAAAACTGATACAACAGAACATGCACACTGTTCTTTCACCATCCTCTCCTTTTTCTTCCTTCTCCTATAATTTCATAGTGCATGGTGATTGTCATGAATTTTACATGGTAATAGAGCATTTTATCCTTACTTCTCTACAGAAGGTGTCCATCATTTTCCCCCCACTCAAACCTCATATTAATTTTCAACATATCCATACACAAATAAAAGTGAAGATGAATTCATGTTTGTGAAGCTTGTTGTTAAAGTAGGTCTATATGTAATTCTATACATTAATGTCAGAGCAATTCCTGTAATTTTGGTTCTCATAGGTATCCATCGACATCCAGTCTCAAATAAACAAGGTTTCTAAGATTATGCATTGATGCATCACAGTTTATACAACATCCATAGATCGAGCTGTAAACAAATTTGGATATTACTGCATGCTAATAAAAGTTCTTCATTACATCTGAGTTTTATTTTAAGTAGTAAAAGAAAATTACATTAAAAAATTATTAAAGGAATGTTTACAAAGATTTGAAATATGTACCCTCTTTCAAAATCAAATTCATCATCATCTAATATACCAAGAAAACCATTAACGGCACCTAAGGGTGCGTTTGGTTAGCCATTAAAAAAGTACTTTTTTTGCTTTTTGATTTTTAAAAAGCAAAAATCAAAAAGCAATGTTTGGTAACACCATGAAAACCAAAAAGTAAAAATCAAAATAATTACTTTATATACAAAACAAAAAATTTTTGCTTTTCAAAACTTATTTTTTTGTTTTTTTCGCTTCCACACATCTAAAACATCAAATCAAAAAGTAAAGAGCCCGAATCTTTCTCCCTCGTCAAGCTCTTCACCTCCCTACTCCCTTCTCCCTCTCTTCCTGAATCATTCTTCCTCGTCGAGCTCTTCATCTGCGTCCCTAAATATTGCCTTTTGCTTTATAGTAACAAAGTTACCAAACATATTTTTACTTTTTTGCTTTTACTCAATAGTAAAAATCAAAAAAAAATAAAAAATACTTTTTAAAAATCAAAAATCAAAAAGCAAAAAATGTAACCAAACGCACCCTAAGCTATCCAGAAACTTTTTAGTACTAATGGTAGTATGCCATGGAAACCCTAGTCCACTCCAACAAATGACAAACCTTTTAATGTCTGTCTCGTCTATTAATTTCCTCGCCCGTGGCTCAAACGCCAACAAATCACCACCTTTTCAAAATTCTGCACACAGCTACACACGGTTGCTTTCCCCTAATAAGATTCTCCGATGCATTCTCCCAATTATAGGCATTAAAAAGAAAGAAAGAGAAGAAACAAAATAAACCCTGAGCGAAGCAACATCCCAATGCATCCGCAGAAAACCTCATAAGAAAAGTGAATTCTTGAATTGAGCTAGACGGGCACCATTGAAACGATCAATTCTTTTTTCCACTCAAGATTCGATCTTGCAACACGGGAAATAAGCAGAAAATCAAAAGAACTAAATAAAATCAAGAAACCGTAACGCATAATTCCTAGCAAGTGGTAGAAAACAGAAAAATTTTCGATGGTGGAGTAGATAGCATCCACCAAATAACACCAGAAATCAAACGAAGATGAGAGAGGAGCTAAAAGGGAGGGCCATGCCTGGGCTTCTTTGGTGGGCGCGAGGGGCTCCCAATGGCCGCTGGAATCGGTGTCGTTGATCGCTGCAATGGAGAACTGGACAAGACACCACCGAAGAAAATTAGATAAAGACGAGGAGGGAAAGGTCGGCGAGACGGGGGAGCAAGAAGGGAAGGAAGTGGAGATGGCGCTGGCTCTTCGAGCCTGGGAGTCGTTGCAGCCCTTTGGGGGGTATTTAACAAGACGGACCAAAACACCGTGGACGACGGTGGTAATTTTGATTGCCTGAAAATTTGAATGGCGTGCATTTTAGATAGACAAGTAATATTAATTATTATATTTAATATATATATATATAAATAATATTATAAAAAAAATATTGAAAATTTTAATTGATATATTTAATATAACAATCACATTATTGATAATATAATATCAAATTTTTAAAAATTTTTTAAATCAAATTATTAGTTTAATATTTTTAAATTATTTTTTTATTTTTTTTAATAATAAAAATTAGTATATAAAAAAATTATTATTTTTTAATATTTTTTATTATTATTATTATTTTTATAAAAATTATTATTTTTAAATTATTTTTTATTTTTTTCTCCTTCTCCTTCCCCCGCACGTCATGCCCTAATCTCCCTCCCCCGTCCGTTGTGCCTCCAGCACTGCACCTTGGCCCTCAGATCCCTCGCGTTATCTTGGCCATCGTACCCCAGCCCTTCAATCGCCCGTTGCATTGCCACCCCTCCCCGACCCCTTGATCCCTCGATCGTCTGTACTACCCTAGACACTGCACCTCAGCCCCCAGGCCATCGCACCTCAGCCTCTCGACTGCCCATCATGCTGTCACCTCTCTCCGACCCCCTACGCTGCCCTGGCCACCGCCCCCCGGCCGCCCATTGCGCTGCCTTCGGCGAGGGCCACGAAGGCGGCGTAAGAGGCGGTAGGGGCCGTCGGAGGAGGAGTTAGGGGGGGTCAGGGGGGAGGCATGGGTGGTGCTACACAAAAAGGGGGGAGGGAAGGAGGGTAGTTTCGTTAAAAAAAAATATTACAAGATTACTTTATGGAAGGTAATCTGGATAGCCACCCTTCTCTTTGGTAAAGTAATTTGGATTATCAACTTAAAAAGCATATCAAATATGGTAATCTGGTGGGACTCTTTTAATCTATCAGCTACCAAACACATCTTAAGAGCGTCTCAATCAAAGTAGGCTAATGCTATGTATTGCCGGCACATATATGTGAATGCGGATCCTCTGCAGTGCACTGCACAATGTGGTGCACTATGCATGCCGTCCATCGTATGATGGATAATATGTATGATTGCATATATAAGCGATTATATACAATCATTTATCATATGATAGACATCACATGCGATACACCATATCTTATGATGCATTATGGTACCGTGCATAGGATTCGCATCCCATATATATATATATATATATATATATATATATATATATATATATATGTATATATATATATATATGTATATATATATATATATGTATATATATATATATATGTATATATGTATATATATGTATATATATATATATGTATATATGTATATATATATATATATGTATATATGTATATATATATATATATATATATATGTATATATATATATACCCTACGTCTCCTGGGGTATCCAACTCGAAGAGGGACCAAAACAGTTGAAAGCACCTTGATCGCATGTCAAGTGTCAGTGATTTGTGCGCTTAAAACCATTGGATGAATGGGCAGAGTAGAGATATATTATGGATAATGATTGATACTCAAATTTATCTAGATTTTAGAAGTAAATCTGATCTCATAATTGTGCATCACATCTGTAAATACAATTGGATTATACAAATAACAAGCATATAATACATACACATGTAGATTGAAAATCCTCGCCATTAATTATGATTTGTATATTTTAAAATATGTGTGGAGCAAAATATCACATTATTGCCTTTATTCCATTAAAACTATTGTTGAGGGAAAAAAAAAAGCTTTGTTGGGGAATACCGACCGACCCCGTTCACGCCGATTTATAATCGGGCATATCCGGCCGACCGACCGATCGGCCGATCGACCGATCGCCGAACGTCCTTACCGGCCGATTAACGGCTCTCTGCCGACTGAGGATATGTCGGTCGGGCAGACCTTTTCCACTCTCCCGACCGACTGCACCAGGGAGTCCGATGGCCGACTCTCGCAACATGCCCGACTGACCGTCGGAGGGATCCGAATCTCCACCCGACGCCACACAGCTGGCCACCGACCTAAGGTCGGTCGACTCCTCCGATCGCCGTACAGGTGCCAGAGACTGTCAGCCCTGACAGCAGCATGCGGCACTGCCGCCTAAGGGCATTATCCCACCTAGAGCATTGTCAACCCTAGTGATTTGACAGCCCTACGGCGATGTGACACTTTTACGGTGACTCTGACAGTCTACGGTGAGTTGACAATTCCTCACTTGTCTGCGCCATTAATGACGGCGCCATACTACGCTCCACTATATATATCGGGGAAGGCTACAGTGCAAGGGGCCAGAGAAGACAACAGGCTTGCTCCCTTTCTCACTCTCTCTCTCTCTCTCAATTGAGCTCTCTGTTTTACTGTTGCCCAGTCACCTCTCTGATTTGACCGTCGGAGGGTCCCCGCCGGAGCCGCCTCCGGTCAGTGTGGACTTTCTTTTTGCAGGCGCTCGTTCCCGACGACCAGGCGACGAGGGGATTGGCCGCAACAGATTGGCGCGCCAGGAAGGAGGTCCAGCAGCTGAACGGAAAAATCGTCGTTCTCAGTCGGTTCATTTCTCGATCAGCTGAAAGGTGCCTCCCGTTTTTCAAAACTCTGCGGCAGGCGAAGGGCTTTTCTTGGTCGGATGAGTGCCAACGGGCCTTCGAAGATCTGAAGAAGTACTTGGCTTCCTCGCCGCTGCTTGTGAAGCCGGAGGTCGGGGAGACCTTGTATCTCTATTTGGCCACCTCCTCTGAGGCGGTCAGTTCGGTGCTCGTCCAAAAAAATGAGAGCCGAACCCATCAGCCTATCTACTATACCAGCAAAGTGCTCCGCGTAGCTGAAGCTCGATATTCGGAGACGGAAAAGATGATTTTCGTCCTGACCGTCTCCGCACAACGACTCCGCCCATACTTTCAGGCTCATGCCATAGTGGTTCTCACCAACCAGCACCTGAGGGCGATATTGCGCCGACCGGACACATCGGGACGACTGACGAAGTGGGCGATGAAGCTCAGCGAGTTCGACATACAGTACCGACCGCGACCTGCCTTGAAGGCTCAAGTCTTGGCCGACTTCATCGCCGAGTGCCCGACCACCGACCAAGGGTCGGGAGCTATGGACCCAGGACGAGATACGGTCTCCGAGCCAGACCCGGCCTCCACCTGGATACTGCACATCGACGGGGCTTCAAACGCCCAAGGGAGCGGGGCTGGGTTCCTGCTCACCAACTCGGATGGGGTAGTCACCGAGTATGCCCTCCGATTCGACTTCAAAGCCTCCAATAACCAAGCTGAGTACGAAGCGCTCCTCGCCGGCTTGAGGATGGCGAGGGAACTGGGCGTCGACAGCCTCCGGGCATTCTCTGATTCTCAGCTGATCGTGGGGCAGGTCAAAGGTGAATTCGAGGCGCGAGATCCGGCCATGGCCAAATATCTCCAGAAAGTGAAGGATCTCGTAACGCGCCTCAAGTATTTTGAAAATTTTCACATCCCTAGGTCGGAGAACATCCGGGCCGACGCGCTCTCCAGACTGGCGACTTCGGCTTTCGACTCTTTGGGCCGGACGTTCATGGAGAACCTCGAGCAGCCGAGTATCGACCGGGTCGAAGAGGTGCTACAACTAACAGCTGAACCAAGCTGGATGGATCCGATTGTTCGGTTCCTGACTGACAGAATCAGTCCTGAAGATCCCACAGAGGCCAGACGGCTCCGATGGTCGGCCTCCCAATATGTGATCATGGATGGCCAACTCTACAAAAGGTCATTCTCCCTTCCCTTGCTCAGGTGCTTGGGACCGACCGACGCAGATTATGCCCTCCGAGAAGTGCACGAAGGAATCTGCGGGAGTCACTTGGGGGGTAAATTTCTAGCCTACAAAGTCCTGCGATAGGGTTACTACTGGCCCACCATGAGGAAGGACGCGGTTGAGTTGGTCCGGAAGTGCGAACCTTGCCAGAAGTACGCCAACGTGCAACACCGACCGGCCAGCCAAATCGCTCCTATTGTCGCTCTATAGCCCTTCGCTCAGTGGGGGGTCGACATTCTCGATCCTTTCCCTCCAGCATTGGGTCAAAGAAAGTTCATAGTCGTCGCCATCGACTACTTCACCAAGTGGGTGGAGGCCGAGCCCCTGGCACAGATTACCGAACGGAAGATGAAGGACTTCGTCCAAAAATCCATCATCTTCAGGTTTGGATTGCCGCATACCATTATCACCGACAATGGGCGGCAATTCGACAACCAAGACTTCAGAGACTTCTGCGCAAGGTTTCACATCACGCACCGACTGACTTCAGCCGGGCACCCACAGTCCAACGGCGAAGTCGAGGTGACCAACCGGACCATACTACACGGACTCAAAACTCGACTAAATGAAGCCAAAGGCCTCTGGGTCGACGAGCTGGGCTCCGTTCTGTGGGCTTACCGAATGACCCCCCACATTCCGATCGGAGAGTCGCCTTTCGGTTTGGCCTATGGGACGGAGGCGATGATTCCACTCGAGATTGGGCTGCCGTCTACCAGGGTTGAGCGGTATCAAGAGCCGGACAACTCGGATTGTCGGAGAGCCGACCTAGATCTCCTCCCCGAACTGCGAAACGAGGCCCAACTTCGTATGGCTTCGTACCGACAGAAGGTAGCCCGATATTACAATGCCAAGGTCAGACCAAAGCTTTTCAGGCCTAGGGACTTAGTCCTGAGAAGGGCAGAAGTCTCGAAGCCCCTGGACCAGGGGAAGCTGGCTCCGAACTGGGAAGGGCCCTACATGGTAGCAGACACCTATGGGCCAAGGGCTTACTGACTGGAGACTCTGGAAGGGAAACCCATTCCCCGGACCTGAAACACCGACAACCTGAAGTTGTATCACCAATGAACTTTGTACTCGTTCATTCGGAATACAAATCCAGTTTAAAATTTTGGAGTTTTAACTCTTCGACTGACGAGTCCCGCCGTCCCGACTCAGATTCTCTACCCGCGTGAAACCGACGGCCCGACCGCCGACGACTTATCGGGGGCTCATAAGGGCCGTCCACGGCGATGGGAGTTGACACTCCTTCTACGGTCGAACTTTCGGGCCAAACTATCGGCTAACTTACCGATTGGGCCCCGACCAAAGAAAGGCGAAATGCCTATGCGACCGCCGTCGCAACTTGCCGACCGAGCTACGGCCGGTCGAAGGATATTCGGCTTACCACCGTCTATCATCCGATGCGACAACAGTCGCATTCACGACTCCCCGACCGAGCTACGACCAGTCGGAAGATATTCGGCTTACCATCGTATATTATGAGGTGCAGTATAAATACCTGACACAAGGATATCAGGATCCGACTTATCATCGTTTCTCCGACTAAACGCGTCGGACGACATTTGGCTGAACGCGTCGGGAGAGACCTGACTGCCAAGCCTTTCTCCGACGGTCGGTCGGCTTTCGACTCAACGAACGCGCCCGACTCACGGTCGGGGGAAGGACGCCCGACTTACGACCTCGACCATTGAAGGCCGATCCAAAGTCGGGACTTGTTCTACCTTCGTAGCGGCACGAGTTGCCGAACGTCCTAACCGACCTATGTGGGTTAGCGACTTACGCGTTCGGATGCATTCTACAAACGCATGAAAAAAGAAAAACAGGCAGAAGAAAAAAAAGTTTAAGTCCAAGACTCTGACTTCATTAAAGATCAAAATAGGCTTTACAAAGATGGGCCGAAGCCCGAATACAAGCCGGAGCAAAGGCAAAAAGGAAAAACAAAGCCGACTAATCATCGGAGTCGGCCTCCTCCACTGGGTAGCGATGGGGGACGGTCGGCGGATCCGCTCTGGCTTCGGCAGTCGGGGCCGACTGATCTTCGGTAGCCGGCTCTGCATCTTCTTCGGCTTCCGCCCTGGTGGAAAGGCCTTCCGATATTGGTTCGGCCGTCTCCTCCGCAGCTGGGGCCTCCGGCTCTGGCAGAACTACGCTGCTGAGATCAAGTTTTGGGTACAGGCCTCGAACGGCTTCCCGAGCATCCTCATACCCGACCCGGTACGAAAGGAAGCCGCTCTCCAGAAGCTCTTCTTAGTACTCTTCCGAGTCCCGGAAGTCTTCGACGGCCCGACCCAAGGCCTCCTTCGCCGATTCTGCTTCGGCCTTCGCGATGTCTGCGTCGGCCTGGGTGATGGATAAGCCTTCTTCGGCCTTGGCGAGATTTTTGAGACTTACTCGGAGCTGCTCGCGGTCGGCCTCCAGCTCCTTAGCGAAGCTGTCTCGCTCGTGCCGAAGCCGGCGGACGGTCCGGGACTTCTTCTTCGCGTCGTCCCTGACCGACTGCAACTCCGACTCCGACGACGCCAAGGCTCCCTTGAGTCGGGAGACCTCCTCCGTAAGTCGGGAGACCTCCCCCTCAAGTCGGCCCTCCCGGTCGGCCGACTGGTGCAGCTGGTCGACCAGGATGACCTTGTCGGCTTCAAGGGCCCCGACCTTGTCCCTCCAAGCCGCGTGCATGTCGCCGAACTTCCGGTATCCGGCCTCTAGCTCGGATATATTGAAGACCAGCTGCACAAAGCAAAGCCGACCGATAAGAGACCGAATTTACGGGAACCGCATTAAAGACAAAGAAAAGGAGAAACTTACCCGGATCATCATCGGATAAAATGAAGACAGCATGTCGGAGACACGCTGGTTCTTCATTGCATCGATGTCGGCAGGAAGAAGGAGCGCCTGGCACAGTCTCCTGGCCAAGTCGTGGTTGGCCAGGCCCGACGCACCTTCGGGGAGCGGAAAGTCGGTCGATCCTCCGCCGGCCGACCGTCCTTCGTCGCCCGACGCCATGGGGGCCTTCCCTCGGCCGGATGCCCAGGCCCTAACGTCGGAGATCGATGGCAGGCTCGAGCCCGACCGAGTCTCGACCGACGGTGCGGCAGCAGCAGGCGTCGGTCGCTCGGGTTCGCGAGCCTCCTCCCGATCTTCCTCCGCCTGCTGGGCGGTCGGTGCGCCGTCTACGGACTCAGCAGCCCATCTTTCGGGCGAAGCGGCACCCTCGCCCGATGGTCCCTCGGACGGGACTTCGACGAGCACTGTCGGCGCCGACAGTGCGATGACTGGCTCCGCCCCCGACCCGGTCGGTTCGCTCGACGGAGCTGCATGGGGCCTCTTGGGAGGCTGCGACGGTCCGGCGCCTTGCGCCGGCCTCTTTCTCACAGCGTACTGACGTACGTCGGCTGCCGTCAGTCGTGTTCTCGGCGGCATGTCTGAAAAAGGCGACAGATGGTCAGTATCGAAAAGAAAAAATAAAAAGAAGAAAAAGGAGCAAGAAAAATGAAAAACCGACCTAAGCGGGGGACCGGGCTAAGGCCGGCGTCGTACAGGGCCTGCTCGGTGACAAGCTCGCTCTGCTTCGGCACCGAGATGTCCTTCAGCCGGTGGAAGTCCTCCCGATCTTCAGCCTCCACCTGACTGTTCTCGTTCGGCTCAGTTCGGGGATTCCCCCAACGAACAGGGAACCCCCAAGAAACAGAAGACGACGCAAAAAAGAACTGGTTCTTTCATCCGTGAATGGACGACGGAAGATCAGTAATAAAGGAGAGTCCTTTCCGAGGAACGAAGTACCACCATCCTCGGACTTTAGGGTGGGGTCGGAGGACGAAGAAAGCTCGGAAAAGGGAGATCCGAGGATCGATTGGCAAAAGCCGACACAGAAGTGCGAAGCTGACTATCAGTCGAACTGAGTTCGGCACGAGTTGTGCCGGGCACAGCCCGTAATAGTCGAGGATGTTTCGGACGAACTCCGAAATCGGAAAACGAAGGCCGGCTCGGAGGTCCTCCAAGTAGAAGGCCACCTGACCCTCAGGCGGGCTGTTAACTCGACCGTCGGCACCAAGGGCGAACAGCCGAAACTGCCCCGGGATGCGGTACTGCTCCCGGAGCCGATCGACGTTCGGCCCCGAAAGTGAAGAAACCTCCACCTCCGGGGTCGACCGAGTGTCGTCGGTCAGCTCTCCCGACCGACCACCTCGTGGAGACGTCCTAGCCATGGATTCAGACGGATGGCAGGGAAGAAGAAGAAGGAGATGGTGAAGGCGACAATGGCCCTTAGGAGAAGAAGAGACTACAAAGGAAAAGAGAAGCGGGAGAGTACCTGGAACGAGGACTCACGCGGGCAGAGTCTCGACAGTAAAATGAGGAGGGTAAAAAACTGAATGGGGGCGACCCTGTATATATAGTACCCCCCGACGGTCGAGATGAAGGCATGACCAACGAGGACTCCCCAGATCCTGCCGCGTGGCATCATCCGGGCCGTCCGTCGGCCCGACGGTTCAACGCACCTACTTCAGATCGAGCCACGTCACCCCCATCCGCTCCGATAAACCCGTCCCAATGGCCGCACGCCACATGGCGTAAAGGCCGCGACGTTTCGTATCCCCGAAGGGACGGCGGGAACAGCGGTTCCCCTTCCCGATGGGATGAGATGTCTGACACCGACAGGATGTCTGACACCGACGGGACGTCCGACACCTGCAGGACGTCCGACGCTGACATGACACCTGACGCCGACGGGACAGGACATCTGACACCGACGGGACACCTGACGCCAGCGAATCGCTCGGCATTCATGAGACACCTGACATCGTATCAATCCGCGGTACGGTCGGAATTTGGCACACAGTGAATCCACTCCTTTTCTCCCAGCGTTGCTGCCCAAATGAAGTCATCGGTCCGCACACCGTCCGACTCAGGAGTGGAGGGGGGCAACTGTTGGGGAATACCGACCGACCCCGTTCACGCCGACTTATAATCGGGCATATCCGGCCGATCGACCGACCGACCGACCGACCGATCGCCGAACGCCTTTACCGACCGATTAACGGCTCTCTGCCGACTGAGGATATGTCGGTCGGGCAGACCTTTTCCACTCTCCCGACCGACTGCACCAGGAAGTCCGATGGCCGACTCTCGCAACATGCCCGACTGACCGTCGGAGGGGCCCGAATCTCCACCCGACGCCACACAGCTGGCCACCGACCTAAGGTCGGTCGACTCCTCCGATCACCGTACAGGTGCCAGAGACTGTCAGCCCTGACAGCAGCATGCGGCACTGCCGCTTAAGGGCATTATCCCACCTAGGACATTGTCAACCCTAGTGATTTGACAGCCCCACGGTGATGTGACACTTTTACGGCGACTCTGACAGTCTACGATGAGTTGACAATTCCTCACTTGTCTGCGTCATTAATGACGGCGCCATACTACGCTCCACTATATATATCGGGGAAGGCTACAGTGCAAGGGGCCAGAGAAGACAACAGGCTTGCTCCCTTTCTCACTCTCTCTCTCTCTCGATTGAGCTCTCTGTTTTACTGTTGCCCAGTCACCTCTCTGACTTGACCGTCGGAGGGTCCCCGCCGGAGCCGCCTCCGATCAGTGTGGACTTTCTTTTTGCAGACGCTCGTTTTCGGTGACCAGACGATGAGGGGATTGGCCGCAACAAGCTTGATAATAAGTTTGTTTTTGTTATCATGCGTGAGCATCCTTTAGTGGTGTGTATGTTGATAATTTTCCTCCAAAACCTTTATCAATGTCACTCTAATGTTTTATGTCGGTCATATTATTGATCTTTTAGTATTCTCCGATGGCTGCTATCATCCAAGAGGAGAGGGGATTTATATAAATATTAATTAATAAATTCTTTTAGTACCTTTTACAGTTTATAGAGTTGTCTTTTATAAGATGACAGTAGGTATCAAAATTTTATCACATATTATTATTTTATATATTATATTACGAGCATGGTGCAATAGAACCATCAAATATGCTTTCCAATCAAATTGGTATTGGCCTACGATTGCCGAATAAGCGAGTTGCTCGTAAGCAACAGAAGGCAAATGAATTGAAGTAGAGCTAGGCATAGCTCATTCAAGCTCAACTTGATTTAATATAAAATATGAATATATATTTTTTCTATATTTTTATTATTTTAATTATTCTTATATATTTATTTATTTTTGTTTATTTACCATATATAAATTATGTAAAATAAAATGTATTCTAATTACCAAGTCAAAAAATATAAATGAAAATATCAGTTTCAACTATATGAACAAAAGTTCTCAAGTAGAGGATTGCAATTTTTAGCTTAAATTGAACTCGGCTTATTTAACCTAACATACCAAATCGGTAGATTGGGTTCAAGACAATAATTTGAATTTGTTGACCCATAAAGAAAGATTATATACTATATATTTTTTTAAAATATTTATATTTATATTAATACTAACATATATTAAAAAATATGGACGTAAGCTATTGGTCGCTGATGTAATGGCTTAGAATCAAAAGGATAGATGAGTTGTATCACAAATACTAAAAAAATATGAAAAAAATAGCATACCCATTTAATATAAAGTCTGAAAGTTCGATTGCATTTGAAAATTGATTAGAGAGTAGATAACGTAAAATGATCTAGCTATCTAGTCAAAACTACACAAAAAAATGATGAATAGGATTGTTCTACCAATGGCTGAAGAAAGTATGTAGCTATGTTAGAGTTATTTTAGGGGAGAAGTTGAAGTGACTTTAACCATCAAAAGCTTTCTTTCTTCCTCCCTACCTTCTCATTTTTCCCCAACTTTATCACACTAACCATGAGAGTCCAACCGAAAAGCAAATAAAGTTGTTAACAGGTTAGCTAGTTAGAGGGTGGAATATCAATAGCTAAAATTATTTAGAGATGGTTAGTTATTTAGTATCCAAATTTCCAAAATAGACTTGGGTCTTGAACCAATCAACTTGTCAATTGTGGGTTGGTGCATTAAGTATGGATCGAATCCGGATCAAGCATTCCTGACTTGCTAGTGAATCAAGTCGGATTCAATCAAGACTTATGGACATTAATACTGGGCCAACTTGCCCTAACTCACTAGTTGCTTTCCTACCCTTAATCTCTTACTAGATTTTTTGAACGAGTTGTTTACAAATAGTTCAATCCAACTCCAATTGCATGAGCTTGCTTAGGCCAAGCTTGAGCTAGGCCTAACTTGAGTGAAATTGGCTCATCTTACACCCTGAAATTGGGTGACACAGCGAATGATGCAAGTTATAAAGGTTGGGGCATTTTATTTTAAAATAAAATGAGGCACTACATCAGATTGCAAATTTATAAGATGATCTTTTTAAGCCATGTAACTCATTCAATGTATTAGTAATCTTTTTTACAATGATATGTGAACGATGATTTCATAATATTAGTATAAAAAGTTCATGATATGATTTTTAAAAATAGATAGTTGTGGGGAGCAAGAGGGTTGATATTGTTAAAATAAATAGGATCAAAGAAACTTTAAAATAGAGAAGAGTAGTGGACTCAAACCTAGATTCTTGTGTCCATCATCAAAGACTTCAATTGATAAGTTACACATATTTTATTTGACATTATTATTAAAAATGATTTTTATTAGAAATTGTTGTAGATTGAAAATCAAAAATAGCATTGATAAGTAAAGGAGAATATTAATCAAAATCAAGTAATTTATCAAGGTTGAAATTTTGGAAACTCTCGGACTGCCCTTCCTCCCTCCGGAGGAAAACCAGAAACCACCTGCCCCTTGTCCCTTCTCCCTCCAGCCTCGGCCGCTCCGCCCCTCCAAAGCTTCCTGTCCTTACTTGACTCCCTGGTCCAGTTATTATTTTACTTTATCCAATTATTATTTTACTTCACCGTTCGCGATACCCTCCAAATCCCCTTGTCCTGGGGGCATTGATATCTGCACCCGAGAAAGCCAATAAAGAGCCCGGTCTCCCAAAAGGCCGGCTCCCTTCTTCCACTGCCCTTGCCCACCACCCCCCCGCCTCCCAAGTTCTGTTTTCTTCACTCTATCCATCGCTCAAAATGGCTGCTGCTGCCATTACGCTATTGCCATCACTGACCCTTAGAAGAGGAAGACCCTACTTCTCATCGCTCCCCTCAAGGAGGCGCTTTCCTTGTCTGCAAGCCCTGTCCAACCACTGCTCCTCCCCCTTAAAAATCCCATCTTGGAGCAAAAAGGTTTGGAACTTTAGCGATCGCGGGGGGGTGGGGATGGGGGGCGGCACACCTCTGCTACTTTACCTCTTCTTTTCCTTATGGTTTTGCCTTTTCTCTAATAGTTATCTCATAATTTCAGGCTCCTATTCGACTTTTTTCATCTAATGCTCTCTCCCCTTTCACAAACCCACAATCATCATCAACAGCATGGGCAATGGAAACAGACGTGGCCAAACCGATGCTAGCTCTCATCAGGAGGCTTCTGTTGTGTGCCTTGGTCTGGATTGCACTCACCTTTGTGTCGTACGTTGTTTGCGGCGCTGCGCTTGCCGCCGCAAAAGCCGCCAGTGACTCTGTCAGAGCTTCTGGGCTTGGTTTGAAGGTCGCCACGGCGCTGAGAATGTCTGGCTGGGCCGACGAGGCCATCGTCTTTACCCTCGCCACACTCCCTGTTCTGGAGCTCCGTGGTGCCATTCCCGTTGGCTACTGGATGCAACTTGACCCTCTCCATCTCACCATTCTCTCCGTTCTGGGGTACGTACGCATCGGTCTATTGAACAATTTGATGAACAGTCAGTTGTTGATGGCTTTCTTCTTCCCAGGAACATGGTTCCGGTGCCATTCATCGTTCTCTACTTGAAAAAGTTCGCATCTTTCCTCTCCCAGAAGAGTGCCTCGGCAACCCAATTCCTGGACCTTCTGTTCAAGAGAGCCAAAGAGAAAGCTGGGCCTGTCGAGGAGTTTCAGTGGCTGGGTTTGATGCTGTTTGTGGCGGTGCCCTTCCCTGGAACGGGGGCTTGGACTGGGGCATTCATCGCAGCCATCCTCGATATGCCATTCTGGTCTGCTGTCTCAGCCAATTTCTTTGGGGTTGTTCTGGCTGGGCTGCTGGTAAATTTGCTGGTGAATCTTGGTCTAAAGTATGCCATTATAACTGGTTTGCTTCTTTTCTTTGTATCGACAATCATGTGGAGTGTCCTACGATTGTTTAAGAAATCATTGAACTCAGAATGACATAAGTTGCATACTTCATTTACATGTTTATAATGGAGTTTATGCAGCATCCTTTGTTTGAGTTACCCAATAGAAATAATTATTGATTCAACCACAACATTTTGTTTTGATGCCTGTGAGTCTGGTATTTGTCAGTTATGGGGAATTTGATTCATTATCAATAGTACTTAAAGGAATAACTCCTCATGTAACATATGAGGATTTTGATTGTAGCACAGTTTGAAGGCCTTCTCTTGTTATGTCACCATTTGTGCAATTACATCCCATGATGATAAATTGTCTCTATATTTTCTTGCTCATCAACCTCATAAAATTGCTGTCTTGTGCAGATATAGTTAAATGATTTAATTACTACTTCCAGATGTTAGTAACTAATTCCTGTCTTTTTAGGTATCATTTAACTTTTGATGCTAAGCACTGAGCTTAGGTTCTTTACTTGCATTTCTCTTGGTAGCACTCTTATTATACATAGTGTTCCAAGTTTTATGAAGAGGCAAAAGCAGTTTGTCCTTCTGCCATTAGGACTATTATGATGCCGCATCAGCTACCTACATGTTTTGGTTATTTGATTTTGCAGGCAGGCCCAACATCTTAAATGCTTGAGCTTTTGAAATACATCCATCATTTCTTTGAGAAGGTGGTGGTTCCCCCAGCATTCTCTCTCTCTCTCTCTCTGCGAAAAGAAATGTGACAGCACATGATTCATAAATTGCATCACATGCTTGAGTTCGAATTGCTACTTTTTGCCTATCAATTTAGCTCAGATCGATGGGTTGAGGTCATATATGTAAATTATAAACCTGATCCCATCTATAAGAATCGGCTTGTCCACAGAGCTGGCACGGGAGCCGGGAGGTTTTTGTTTCTGTTATAGATTCTGTTTTTCCTTAGGCAGCAGATGGGGAAATGAACATTTCTGTTTAATGATTTCTGAAGCAAGCAGCATGAGCTATTGGCCTTATAGTAAAAGAGCAAATCTTTATTAAACATATACTTCTAGGATTCACCCTTCTTAAAAAGGATCATCTGAATTCTCTTCAGCCTCCGGTCCTTTAGTGTAGTGCTTTCTCCCCCACTCAAGAATGTGAAAAAAAAAAGAGGGTAGATACAGTACTCTTATTTGTCTATCATGTTCCTGCTGAAATTTCTTGGGTAGAACATCTTATACATATGTATGTTTGTGTGTGCGTGTGTGTACAAGGTTCGCCAAATCGGTAATGCTGGTTGTATTGGCTGGCAACTAGTTTGGTTTGGTAGCGGTACATACCTTGCTGAGCCATGGTGTCTTGGAACCAATGGGAGGGAGAGAAAGAGAGGGGAGAGAGAGTAAGAGATAAGAAAAGGAGGGGTGGGGGGGTGCAAAACTGATATTTGGAAGACAGAGATTGAGAGTGAGAAGACAGAGAGGGAGGGGGGAAGCTACCAGGGTCGTCATCGCCTTCAGGAGAGAGAGACTAGGAAAGAGAGGAAGAGAGAAGTCGAAGCCACCAGGATCATCATCTTAGGGAGAGGGAGGGAGAGGGAGAAAGACGTGCATATCTATGGTCATCATTGAAGATTGTGATCGAGAGGGGGTAAGGGCATGTCAAAACCCTAGCCCTAGCCAAATGTGAGAGGGAGGAGGAGAGTGATTGGGAGGTGGGGCTAGCTAGAAAATCAAAGCATTGGCCAATTTCATTTATGAATGTTGATCCATTGTAACAATCAAAAGCAGTTTAGATTATTTGTAGGGTAATATGTAGCTGTCGACTCCTCAAGAGAATCTTTTTGGCATGTCATGTCCTACATTTGGAGTCTCATGTTATTTTCATAAATTTCATCCTTGGACTAGCTGAGCTTCTTAACTTCTCCAGAGCCTACATTTTGAACTCAATTAAGAAATTCTATACATGTTATCCAATCAAAGTCCTTTTGAAATGTTTTAATGGTTCTTAAACTGTAAGTAATAACATGATGTATTATTTGTTGTGAACTTAACATTATATATCTATATGTCATAATGAATTTTGTGTGCATCTTGAGCAGATTACTCTGCCAGAGTCTGTCATCCAATACCTTAGTTATGCTACCTGAGAAGGTGACATGTCTTGAAATTTCTATAAGCATTTAAAATGGCAGGATATTTTTTTAGTGAAGATTGTTAGGATATTTTTGAATGCTCAGGCCATGAGTATGAGAGTATGAAATTTCGTGGTTCACAAGCATCATTTGCCCACACTAACAGAGGACAGTCAACAGTAGTTATAGCTTAGGTTTTCCTCTTACTCGGTTATATCTCTTCTATCAATGGTCTAAGTTGAGTATGGAACTATGAAATTCCCGGATCCACAAGCATAATTCGCCAGCATCAATGTAGGACAATATATTAGTGGTAGCATTGGTTTTCCTTGAGTTGTATCTCTTCTATCAATGGTCAAGAATATGAATTATGGTTTATTCATTATCCAAACATGTCTATTTTCTTTGTTGGCGTCCTTAGTGGTTGCAGAAATGAAGAGGATTAGCTTGATACCTCTTAAATTGGTTTAATCTTGTCTTCCTCTTATAGTATGCTTGCTTTGTTCAGTGCATGTATTACTCCTTATCACTCTTAGGTGCGATGGAATGATAGCATTGTGTGATACATCTAACTGAGAATCTAACCTGGAGAAAGTAACAAGATTCATTCAAGCAATCATGAAATTCAAATAAGGAGATGACTGCTGGCTTCTAATCTTTACCTATCTCATATGTAATATGATTTAGCACTAGGAGTTGGTGCTTCTGTTAATTGATTAGAAGCAAATGCAAGAACGAAGTTATGCAGATATGTTTTATGTTTTCCAGTTTTTTCCTCTGATCGTGCTACTTTATCTTGGGTTACTTAAGCATCATCAGAGAAGAATAGATAACTTTTAGACTTTTTGTGTTTATATGTGTACGTACACATGTATGTATATGTTTGATATGAAAAGTAATTTAAAATTTTCCAACACAAGAAGAAGCGAGTTTCCTATGCGCTTGAAGTTCAAGAAAACCTTTGGAGCAATGCAAACAGTCACTGAACCAATCCTAACTGAATGAAGTTCTTTTCAGGACAGATTTCTGAACCCTTCCATTGTTAGATCCTATTTTAGTATAGATTGCTGTGGTGATTACATGCAGAAATTGCTTTTCTAAACACAGATTTTTGTTACATCTCTCGGTGGACTTCTACTCAGCTGCTACTTAAAATTATTGCCAACACTCAACAGCTTGTGAATTTCCCTGAGAGCCTACTGTTTTCTCAGGAAACAATATCACCCTCAAAATCATTGTTAGATTAAAAAAAGATATGGTTGAGTGGATGATGTCTAAGAGGATGGTGGTTTATACAACATGGCAGGATCCTACTTCTTATGTGATCCTTTTTATTGGTGATGTAAAGGAGATGGACTCCTCTATATTTATCTCCAGTAAGTGTTCAATAGCATCAAGAACATCAATCAGTAGTACTCTAGTCCAAGTAGTGACCCAGTTAGGGGCAGTTCCATAGCCAGCAAACCATTCTGGTTTCTATCAGTGTGGAAGAAGCCACACTAAATATTTCTGGCATGCATTCAAGAGACCTAATCAAGGCTTGACAGCTTTTGAAGCAAGGTTTTCACTCCATAAGAGGTTGGTGGCATTGCCTGCCCTGTGATGCTAGTGATGCCCTAGAACTGAAACACTCCTCCGCCTGCAGCTCCTGCCTTGAGGGAGATTTTGCCACTATCATTAGTTGGATTTGGGATAAAACAAAGCAGTTGGAAGCCCATCCATTTCTCCGTAATATCTGGACTGCTCTTTATCTTTCTGTGGTGTCGATCTGGCATATCATTTGGGAGGCAAACAATGCAATAAATTGGGCCGCATCTTATGTGGTGTACTCCAGAGACTAGGGCTGGAGATAGGGTGAGATTTGTTCATCGATTTTGTGGGATTTTTTGTATTCTAATTTTTTTAGCTACTCTCGTATCATGACCATATATCAAAAAAGTAAAAAGGAAAAAAACTGAAACACTGGGGAGATTTGAGCCAGATGTCGGGGAGTAAACTGTGGTACCAATCATTTCTTGTCAAATGGTAGGCATCGAAGAACATGGTGCTGATTACATCAGTCACCAACTTCCCACGTCCATACTTGTACTTAACGATTGTTCAGTTACCATGACTTCTACATGATATATCTCTCTTAATAATTCGCATAAAGGGGGGATGCCTTGCTGGCTGAAGATGGATCTAACATAAAATCACTGGCTCCTCTGTTAATTTGCCATATACATGAGCCTCCTATCGAGCAGCTCCAGAGAGATGGATGTCTCCATATGTGTTCATATTGAGAAATCTTGCGAACTATTATTTTGAGGATTTGGAGCCTCCAAAGATGTTCACGCCTGTTGATCACTCGAACATTTGGTTGTCCTGTCACTTTTACTTCTTCCGTGATGCCCAGTTTACTCAAGAGGCCACAGAGCCTTAGATTCTGATATTCAAGAATGCAAATTTGTTTAGAAAATAAATTGATTCAGACTAGTCTATATGTTTTTGGATAAAATTTACATTAACATTATTAGACATGGTAGAATTGTCTATGCATCATAAGTCCTAGCCAGGTCACCGAAGTCAGATTGGAACTTTCAGCAATTTTTTGGGTCAAGGAGGTGGCGTAGTGTTTGAGTTGTCTTCTGACTGGAATGTAAATTTGGCTTTCAACTGACTAAATTCTACTCAGCAAAGTCCTTAGTCAACTTTCATAGATGGAAATTATTATCTCAAAAACATAGCAGTTGGACTGAATGGTAGCCTGTGGTGGAATTTTATCCTCACGTGAGAGAGAGGGTGGAGTTTTAGACAAAATAAGCTGGTGAACCTAATTAAAAATCTACAGTCCAGAAAGGTGGCTTGGACAATTACCCTTACACAAGTCATAGAAGAAAACTGGGCAAATCACTGCTGGGGATTAGCATTGCTCCAAAGTAAAACATGAACAAGGTCCTTTCTCCTAATCAGATATCAGACAAGTCAGTGTTTGGAATCTCTGAATGATGTTCAAGGTGTGGAACAGAACAGTAATGATAGGCAGGGGCGCAATCTCATTCTTGCACGAAAGTTTCCTCCTGCCACATGGAATGGAAGGAACTTATTTATGTAACTTGAAGGAATTGGCGCAATATATCAAATGGTCAAATACGGAGTTACCAAGCTAACATTCGTATGTGCCTGAGAAACATTTCTCGTGTACAGAGGTTTGATGCCTTGAAGAATCAAATTTCAGTCATACGAAGGTTGCTAGCCTAAGATAGGTATTGTTTCATTTTAACAAAGGATGGCAATTATAGTCGATCCATCAAATATTCAATCCAGCCCAATCCAAATAGGACAAGTTTTATACGATTTGATTAAAATCTGGAATGGATATGGATTTTAGATGAAATACTTGAAGTGGGTTTAGATCCAACATGGATAATAATAATCAAATCTGATATAACCTTGATTTAAACCGTCTGTTTAAAGTTATAATTGTTTTACAATGTTTGTACGATGAATTTCTTATTTGGCTCAATCCAATACATCTTATCTATCTGATATCACCCGACATCTATTTTATCCCGTTTGACCTGATTCAAGATGGATATAAGGTGGATATGAGTATGGAGTTTCTAACTGCAGTAAGATGGGAATGAGTATTGGCCGACTTCTGACTGGTTGCCATCCCTAATTTTAATGCTATCGACTTGATGTAGTTAAAATCAAACCAAGATTTTTTAAGGCTCGAATGCTACTAAAAAAAAAGGTACAAAAACAAATATCAAATTTAACCGTTAGAGTTGCATGATGCACAGGAGGCTGCTCTTTCTCTCTCTCTCTTCTTTTCTCTCTCCCCCGTATGTATTGAGAGAGCGAGAATAGCTTGGCTTCTGCCAAGATGGTCACCCTCGAAGTAAACTAATTTTTCTTTTTCCAGAGAGAGCTTCAGAGTAACATAAATTCAGGAAATGCAACTTGGGAAGCCAGTACGAAGCTCATGCTGCATTCAATCGTAGAATCTCTCAATATTTTTTGAAAGATATTTCTGGCTGGCTCGGCAACGTTTTCCTTAAGCTGCTACCGAAGTATAGCTAAATTAGCGCCACGTCTAGTGCTTATAGAAACCTGACAAGACCCTTCATGTACGAGTGCCCTCATTTTTCGGTCACACCATGTGAAGTATGTGAGCATAGCGGCGAGGCTCATCAACCAATACAAGCCACACATTTTCATAAGACGAATTGCTGCCCCAGTGGGCTCCAGAACAACACTAGCGTGACGGCAATGATGCTATTGGCTAACTAAAATCCCAGTCCACAGAATCTCTTTGCAGAAAAGAACCAATTTGCTTCTATATTCCCTGTGTCCGAACGAACCAGCGAGTGATTTCTCCAAGATAACCAGCTCTTGATAACTTAATTTAAGAGGGCCTGCGTTTAATACTTGAAACATGGAATATACCACGGAACAGGAGGACAAGAGCAAGGACAAATGACGGGCTTTCCTTGAAGAGAACTGTTTAACATATATATTTTATTTTATTTAAAGCCATGCAATCAGAGTACATCCAGACAAATGAGAATATACAATCCTTCGGTAAAGAAGGCTCTCAAGGATTCCTTCTAACCGAACAGCAACCGTCATATATCTAAGCATTCTTTTGGAGAAAAGGATAGATTAAAAGGACTAGAAATTTGGAGGAATCTTTGGCATCTAGCCCTCTCCAGGCTCCCACCTACCACAAGAATATTGTGGCTATTGACACATCACAACATGGAGACAGATTCCTGCACTTCTTTTACATTTTGCCTGTTCCAATGTATATTTACTATATCACATAATCTGCAAAGCTTCTTTTGCCCTCCCTAGTAGAGACAGCACCGTCGCGGCGATGTGCTTCGAAGAAAGCCCAGCTTCTTCAATCTGATCCTGAGGGGATCCATGGTCGATATATCGATCCGGTAGCACCATCGATCTCAACTGTGAGTAACCATTGTTAACATCAATATCTAGAGAGGAGAGAAGGGTGATGTTAAACAAATCAATTGAGCAAAAAAGGATACCTTAAGATTTCCATCCATGAGACCGCTCAAGCTGAGGTAGTGTGCCACATGAGACCCAAAACCTCCAATTGAGCCTTCCTCAATTGTGACCAGGATCTCATGTTCACTAGCCAGTCTCCTTACGAGCTCTGTATCAAGAGGCTTGCAGAACCGAGCATCAGCCACGGTGATATAAATGTCGTGGTTTCTCAACGAGTCTGCAGCCTTCATGCATGTCTGAACTATCGAACCATATCCAAGGATGGCGACTCTGTTCCCTTCCATCAGAATCCTCCCCTTTCCAATCTATTTATAAAAAAAAATCAAAGTACGTTTGTGAGCTGTTGCAACTCCAAATAATCTTTTTAATAGCTTGCACTTCATTGGATTGCTGGGAAGGTGGTTACCTCAAGAGGGGTCCCTTTGTTGTTTGGAGGAAGGTCCACTCCGACTCCATTTCCTCTAGGGAATCTGAGACAGCTGGGTCTGTCGTCAATGGCCGCTGCTGTTGCAACCATATGCATCAGTTCAGCTTCATCGGATGGAGCCATCACAATCATGTTGGGCAAACAAGCCATGTATGTGATATCAAAGGCTCCACAATGTGTCGGTCCATCGGCGCCGACAAGGCCTGCCCGATCCAATGCAAAACGGACAGGTAGTTTTTGTAGATCCACATCATGCACCACCTACAAGTTCCCAGGTTCATTCATATAATTTGTTAATACGTCGTACCATCATAATTCTTGAAACTATAGAAGTCTTTCCTCATTTCCTTTTTTTTTTTCCTTTTACCTGATCATATCCTCGTTGAAGGAATGATGAATAGATGGCGCAGAAAGGCTTGAGGCCCTCGGTGGCCAAACCAGCTGCAAACGTGACAGCATGCTGCTCCGCAATTCCTACATCGAAGCATCTTTCAGGAAACTTCTTCTGAAAATAATTGAGGCCCGTCCCGCCACCCATGGCTGCATGGATAGCCACAATCTTATTGTCAGATTCCGCTTCTTTGATGAGAGATTCCGCGAAGTACTGGGTGTATGAAAGAATGGGTGACTTGGTCTTGAATTGCTTCCCGGTGCTGGGGTCAAACTTGACGACACCTGAAACAAGAAACAAGACATGCACCTTTATAAGAATCTATAGGAAGCATGAAAGATTTTTACCATGTAATTATCGAGGGAGAGAGAGAGAGAGAGAGAGAGAGAGAGAGAGATTTACCATGCATTTTATCGGGGGCAGCTTCGGCTGGAGGATATCCTTTTCCTTTCTCTGTTACGATGTGGATAAGGACAGGTCCTGGAGCGGGCATAGCCTTCACCTTCTGGAAAATGGTAACTAAATCTTCTACATTGTGCCCATCAACAGGACCAATATAATATAAACCGAGCTCCTCGAATAATGATGACCCCGAAGCACTTATCATTCCCCTAGCGTATTCATCAACTTTAGAAGCAACCTCATGTGTTGGACCCCCAATCTGCTTTGTGATAGTCTGTGAAAAGAACCCAATTAAGACTATTAATTACAACCTTCTCATCTACAACTTAAAAATTTGGTGACTCTGTGTAAACGCAGATGTCACCTTGGTTTGTCAATATATATATATATATATATAGTTTCAAATTTTCAAGTTATAACCCATGGATTTCAACTTTGACACAGTGAATAAAACCATCTAAAGGTGGAAACAGTTAATCAGATTTTTTTTTAGCGCACCTTAGCTGCTTCGCGGAGCTTGCGGAACTTGGTGCTAGATTGAAGTTTAGTGAGGGCTTTGCTGAGTGCTCCAACCGGAGGAGCAGGTCCATCAATGGTTGCAGTCGGTAAAGAAACTTGCTTGTTATCATTTAACACAACAATAAGGTTTGAATCCAAGTATCCTGAGTTGTTCATGGCCTCATAAGCCTGGCCAGCAGTCATGGCTCCATCCCCAATCACAGAGATAACATGATTCTTCTTTCCTAGCAAATCTCTAGCCACCGCCATTCCTGCACAGACTCGAAAAATAAGTACAAGTCTATTTTGCATGATAAAGACTCAAACAGGAAAAGAATACAAAGATACTCAAGGGATTTAAAGAGCTCACCAAGGCCAGCAGAGATGCTTGTAGAGCTGTGCCCAGCACCAAAGGCATCATAAATGCTCTCATCCCTTTTGGGGAAGCCTGCAAGCCCTGAGGTCTGTCTGATAGTATGCATCTTTCCCCTCCTTCCAGTCAAAATCTTATGTGGGTAGGCCTGCAGTTCAGTCAATCCAACTTCAAAACCATTCTCTAAACCACAACGTCAAGATCCAAATGCTTAGATATGGTAAAGAAAACGGAAGACTTCTGTTTCTTAATTTCATGATCTATTCTGGTTAATTTTTTATTCTGACCTGGTGACCAACATCCCAAATGATCTTATCCTCAGGGGTATTGAACACATGATGGAGAGCCACAGTGAGCTCCACCACTCCCAAGCTGGCACTCAGATGTCCACCAGTCTTAGATATTGTATACACTACGTCTGCTCTCAGCTCTGCTGCCAGTTGCTCCAAATCCTACATATATTAAAAAAAAAAGAAAAACATTCGACACCATTAAACAAAGAGAAAGACCCCACCAACCTCCACACTGATTCCAAAATCCCAGAGCACGACAACACAGCATCATTTCAGCGAGCAAAATACCTCTGTGGAGAGATTCTTCATGTGAATTGGGTAGTTAATGGTATCCAAAAGAGGGGTGGCCGGCTTCTCGCCGGAGAAATCGATCTTCCACCCGCTCTTCTCTTTCCTAATCACCATTTTCTGATCGTTACCGAACCCATTGGCTCTCACATAAAACTGAAACAAGAGACAAAAAAAAAAAAAAAAATCAAGAAAAAGATCAAAACTCTATGAAAACCAGACACGCCAAAGTTAGATCTTTTTGACGCTACACCCACCAAAGGCATGAAAAGCTACAAACCGAGATGATAAATCTCGGAAAAAAAAAAGATCGGAAATGAGAAACATATCGAAAATAGAAGAATTGTGGCGTTCTACCTGTCGCCTACAACCTGTCCTCGATGCCGCAGCCTTGAGGAACGGTGAGGTTGCCGTTCGGAGTGCCATCAGAGACCCCGAAGCCTCCATTGGAAATGAAGGAAGCCAACGACGAGAGAGAGAGAGAGAGAGGAGGAGGAGGAGGAGGTGATGGTGGGGTGGGAGCAGCGTGAACGGAGGAGGCGGGGGTGGGGAGATTTATAAAGCGCGAAACGGTAGGGTCGATGGATACGGCGAGAAATTAACGGTAAAAAAGGGCGTCGATATAACGCGGGAGAGGGGCGAGATGTTTCATTTGAGCCGTTTCGTAGCGCATGATAGCGCTAAGTCCATGGCTGTCTCGAGCCGGTACTTTTCCCCCGGCGGTTTGGACCGGAGATAATTAATTAACACCTTAAAAAAGATATGCTTTTGGCACAACTACCGTGCCTTGAATTGTATCGGATATGAATGAGCATCAATACATTTATACCCATATCTATTTTATCTAATAAATATAAATATTAATATAAATATGAGTATTATTTAGATATAAATATTTATATCTATGTTTGATTTAAATAAATACAGATACAATTTGAATATTAAAAATATAAATATAATTTAAATAATTAAATTTTATAACTATAAAATTAAAAATATTATTAAATATATAATAAATCAAATTAATAATATATTTATATAATTATATTTTTTTTAAAAATAATAAATATTATATAAAATTATATAAAACTACATGTATGTTCGAATATTCAGATACGGATCGCATAGTTATCTATCCATATTTATATTTATTGGGTATAAAAATATCCCCCAGCCGAAGTTCACGATAGGAGTGACCCTCCGAAATTCTACCGACCTTCGGCGACATCTTTCCAAATCTCTCTAGCGGCCGAGCCTCTACAACACTCCCAAGTTTTGCCGACGGATAAGCCCCCACCAGCGTCGATCAGATTCTTCGCGATGGATGGACTCCACCCAAGTTTCCACGATGATCGACCACCTTCTAGACTGCATCCGGACTCCTACGGGAGCCGGACTTCATCTCCGACTTCAATTGCAGGAAGACTTCGTCCGGACTCCTACGGGAGCCGGACTTCGTCCCCGACTCCGACTGCAGGAAGACTTCGTCCGGACTCCTACGGGAGCCGGACTTCGTCCCCGACTCCGGCTGCAGGAAGACTTCGTCTGGGCTGCAGGAAGACTTCGTCCGGACTCCTACGGGAGCCGGACTTCGTCTCCGACTTCAATTGCAGGAAGACTTCGTCCGGACTCCTACGGGAGCCGGACTTCGTCCCCGACTCCGGCTGCAGGAAGACTTCGTCCGGACTCCTACGGGAGCCGGACTTCATCCCCGACTTCGACTGCAGGAAGATTTCGTCCGGACTTCGTCCCCGACTTCAATTGCAGAAAGACTTCGTCCGGACTCCTACGAGAGTCGGACTTCGTCTCCGAATTCAATTGCAGGAAGACTTCGTCCGGACTCCTACGGGAGCCGGACTTCGTCCCCTACTCCGACTGCAGGAAGACTTCGCCCGGACTCCTACAGGAGCCGGACTTCGTCCCCAACTCCAGCTGCAGGAAGACTTTGCCCGGACTCCTACAGGAGCTGGACTTCGTCCCCAACTCTGGCTGCAGGAAGACTTCGTCCGGACTCCTACGGGAGCCAGACTTCGTCCCTGACTTCAATTGCAGGTAGACTTCGTCCGAACTCCTACGGGAGTCGGACTTCGTCCCCAACTTCAATTGCAGGTAGATCTCACCCCGAACTCCTACAAGGGCCAGACTCCGAGCTTCTATTACAAGCGACCCACTCCGAGTTTCCGCTACAAACGATTTACTTCAAATTTCTACCACAAGCGGTCCGTGCCGGATTCCCACCGTAAGCCTTCACCTGAGCTTCCATTATGGACAAATTCCTTTCGGATCTCTGTTGCAGACAGGCCTTGGCCGAGACTCCTCGACAAATGATCCCCATCCGGACTTCTACGGAGATCGGACTCTGACCGAACTTCTATAAGCGGGCAAATGCCGTGCTCATGGAATCCAGTAGCTGGACCCCTCCGGCGGATGAACCTCTCCAGCGCCATCCGGCATCTACCGCCGGTCGACCCTCTGCCGAAGTCTGCGTGAAACAGGACTGCATCTGTGGAAAGCCTCTAACCGAGCTCCCACGACAGGTGGTCCTCGCCTGCAGCCTTAACGCCCAAGGCACCCAACAGGATTTGCAACATCCAAGCTCCTCTCGGATGGATGGCTACCTCTCTCCGCCAGGCACCTCAACCGAACTTCGGCCGATAGGCCCAGACCCCCTGGCAGCCCACAGTAATAGCCACGACTCTGCTCAACTTCCTGCGACGGATCCCACGCAGCTCCATCACTCCCTGGCAGGCCTCAGTAACGGCCACGATTCTGCTCCACTTCCTGCGACGGATCCCATGCGGCTCCATCACTCTCTGGCAGGCCTCAGTAACGGCCACGACTCTGCTCCACTTCTTGCGACGGATCTCACGCGGCTCCATCACTCCCTGGCAGACCACAGTAGCAGGCCACGACTCTACTCCACTTCCTGCGACGGATACCGCACGGCTCCTCCATCCTCTGGCAAGTCGCGACAACGGACGCCGCTCCACTCCCCGCAACAGACTCCACGTGGCAGGTCCCGGTGATGGCCACGATTCCACTCTACTACTCTTCACAACAAATTCCTCCTGACCCCGAGCGGCCCACTGCCAGACGGTTACAAACATCGCTATCAGTCTGTTGTACCCTCCGCCTATAAAAGGGGAACCCCAGATACGTTATTCTCTAAGCTCTAATTTCTATCTCAAAACTCTGCTAAAATTTCCGTTCAAGCGCTCCATTCTTGTTGAGGCAGAGAACTGACTTGAACGTCGGAGGGTCTTGCCGGAGCAACCCCAACTCCGGTTTAGACTTCTTTTGCAGGTCCCGGTGGCGACCGCGATTCCCTCGACTCCAGCTTCTCCGACGCAGGCGGATTTTTGCACCAACAATATTCATATCTATTTTTTTTTATCGATATGGATACAAATACGGATATTAATTGGATCCTCAAATTTCTATCTATATTCAAATTAATTCGAATACGAAAATAGATCTAAATGAATAATATCTATATTACTTTCATCCCTAAATGTAATAATATATCCAGTACCTGATCCAGCTCAAAATAAAGCTTTGAGGTGGAGGTGCTTCGAACAATTAGTTCTCTGAGTCAGCCTTTGTTGGGTTAGCAATTGAATACTTGGCCACCATTAATGGACACTAATTCTTGTTGTTAACTTGTTATGCAGAAGATACAAGACCAACACCCTACAGTGCTGCTCTTTCTATCCGACTTCATTCTTTCAAAATAATGCTTCGGACAAAAAATGCATGTGAATGCACAGGAAAAGTTCTCTTGCCCAGCCATTGTCGGCTTGGCAATTAATTTAGCATTCAGCAGCTTCCTACACATCATAATAATTTATGAACGGACGCTAATTTTTCTTGCTATGTAGCAGGGGTTTCATGTGCATAAAAACCAAGTCCTTGTGGTCCTACTCTTTCGGATCTCTAGTTTGATTCATGATATAGTTTATCTTGTTGGTTCTTGCGATGGTACATGGCTCGTGCAACTCGCGTCATGATACATTATAAATTATAGCAATGCGACGATGCCATTTGGATATGATCCATGACCAATTAATTCGAGGGGCTAGCATGATAAACGACATTGCAAATGAATAATACTTTAGGAGGACTGATAACGCGCAGAGAAGGTTGTTTCATAAGACCATGGTTGGCTTGGTAATTTGACATCCAAATGAATAAACACTCTTTTTCTTCGTTATGTGGTAGATGAGACTTTTCATGTACACAAAACCAAAACAGGGTAGGGTCCGTCCTGATTTCATTTGTGATATGGTTTAAGTTGTGGGTTCTTTTTTTTTTTTTTTTTGGTAGAATATGTTGTTGGTTCTTTCAATCACATGTGATGTCTCTTATGATTTATATTTTTTTTAAAAAAAACTTGTGAACATAGATCCCAATAAATAATAGCAATGTGAGGAGGCCATTTGGATAAGATCCGTGATGCGGATTGAAGGGTTTGCAATATAAATCACATTGCAAATAAAACAATGATTTAGGGTGACCATCAATGCACAGGAAAAGTTCTTCAGAACAGCCATACTTGGCTTGGCAATTTGATCATTAAGCACTTTGTATACATCATACTAATTTTCTTTCCTATGTGGCAGAAGGAACTTCGCATGTGCACAAATCCAACATGGTGCAGGGTTCCTTCTCTCTCATTTCATTCAGAATATGGTTTATCTTGTTCTTGCAATCGCACATCTAATGACTCTTGTGATTCATACTCTTCTCAGCTCATGTGAACATAGATTATGACAAATAATACCAACATGACAAGACCATTTGGATATGATCCATGGCCCTGTCTGAAGGTTTTGCATAATAAACCACATTGTAAATGAAATAATGCTTTTCGGGCAACTAAGAATGCACAAAATTTCTGTGGCACAGCCACTATTGGCTTGGAAATTTGATATCTAACCATCTTCTATACATAATATTGATTAATGAATGGACACTGGTTAATTTTCGTGTGCACAAAACCAACACCGTATAATGTTACTCTTTTTATCTAATTTTTATTTGCAATATGGTTTATCTTGCAGTTTGCTATGATCGCACATCTGATTGCTCTCATGATTCATTCTCCAATCAACTAATGTGAATGAAAACCATGAGAAATGATAGTCATGTGTGGAGGTCATTTATGTATGATCCATGACCCTACTTGATGGGCTTGCATGATTCTACAACCTATAAAAGTGTAAGTTGAACCACATGTTTAACCCATGGCAGCTAGTAAGCAACCATATTAAGCTTCACTTTTAGCTTACTACAAATGCTCTAATCAATGTAGAATGAATTAGTTCATTTTCATATCTATATGGTGTTATTTTACAGTAGAGCATCTATTGCACTCCACAATTCAAGAAAGATAATTATTGGATGTTTTCCAAACAATAAATTGCTTTAAATATATCACATCAACATCGTTGGTGAATAACTAGATCTAGATATACAGATATATATTTGCTTGATCCGATCATTGAGGTATTTATGCACATAGCAAAAATTAAATAGGTTGATCAGCTATGGATCGGCAATCATGAGTTGATCATAATTTGGTTAAATTATTTATAAACCTGTGCATAGATCCGAAATTAATCATTGGTGACCACTTTTTGAACATCTTGGGGGCCACATGGAAGTGGGTTTTGCTGAGTTTCACCACCTAGAGGTGGTTTAATTTTCAAATTTTCATGGAAAAAATGACTTAAAGGAAGTTATTTATAGGAAAAGGTAATCAGGGGAAGTTATTTTCAACAATGGCTACACTTTTAACATGATAAGAAGATAAAGATGACTTCAATAATGGCTTCGTCCAACACATTTGACATGACAACATTTCCATCACCGATTGCCTTCTACCTTAGACTACTTGACATGACAACATTTCCATCACCGATTGCCTTCTACCTTAGACTACAATCCTATCAAGTGTTGGGGATCTGATGACCCCCTCATAAGATTCTATAATCCAAAGTCTTCCTTGGTGATAAAAAATCTTTCAATTTTTAATAATGCAGCTCTCAAAGAGCAAAGGTTCATTATGCCCTCGTAGAGACATGCATGAAAATTGAAGGTTCAAGCTACTCTTGCATGAATGTTGAAATTTCCACAAATTAAAGGTTCAACCTTGTAACAACTCAGCATTTCACCTAAAAAGGCTAGTTGAAATATATGATTCGAATTTTCCGATTCTATAAATATATGTAAAATTTATTCAATACATAACTAATGTGGAATTAAACGTATATTCATACAGATCCTCACAAACTTACCACACGTGAAGGTCGTGGGACCTAAAGAGTGGACAATTAACTTGCTGTCTTGCTCATATGTCAAGTTCAAATGAGCTGCAAAATTATATAGATATCTTACTATAACCAAAAAATAGCATGAGAAAGTCTACTTGCCCCTCTCCTATATATATCGAATATGAGTGATAGAACTAGTCATGATTGGAATAGTGGAGATGATCTATTCCTAACTTCCCTTTTTGTAATGGTTAATTTTTTTATCATGCTGTATCACAATCATCATTTTTAATTATGTTTATTTGTTGTTTTCTTTGTCTCTCCATCATTTATTTTCTTTATATCAATCAGTCAACAAATTTAAAGTCCACTTACTGAGGCATGGAAAAGAACTTAGATGTCTTTACTCAATCTAATTAAACCACAATAGATGGCTAAGATTACATATGTGATTGGAACAATGGAGAAGACCTATTTCTAGTTCCCCCTCTTATATTGATTAATTCTTTTATCATGTCGTATCACAATCATTTTTAGTCATATTAATTTGCCATTTTCCCTATATATCCATCTTTTATTTTCTTTATATCAATCATTCAACACCTCTAAATTCCTTTTAGCGAGGCACGGCAAGAACTTAGACCTTTCTAATCAATCTAAACCATGGTCGATCACAAAGGAAAATTTATAAATGCGTAAATATCTCTCTTAAAGCCAAGAGAGATATTTGTAATAGATTTTTCTTGATGTTTGTAATTTTTTTCCTGATCAATGGAAGAGAAAGACTAATACCCAAGAAAATAAGCTACATTCAAAGAGCCAATATCTGGCTATATATTGCACTCCTTGAGCTGTAGCTAGCCACCTCATATTATCTTTCCTTAAGTATTATAGCTAGTTATGCATATCTATTCGAATCATTAAACATACATTCTTTATATATGTTTTTAGAGAAATACACTTGGGATTTGGATCCTAGACCTCTCCCACGTGGAGAGTCATGTCAACCGAGCTAATTAACTAAGGCTGATGGTAACATAACGGGCACCTGTCTCTTTTAATAATCGGGGTAAGTACAGCAACAGCATGGGTTCGATCGGATTCACAAAGAATAACCTTAATTATGACATTGCTAAAATGGCTGATACCCAACTCCTTTGCAAAATTCCTAACAATACATCTTTTGCAGCCCAATACCATATAATTCAGGTATCACGTGCGCTGTGGATGCTTTAGAAAGCGATCAACATAAGCATTTTCTAAAAATAAACAAATATAACCTACGTATTCAAATATGAGGAATGAATCCTCTACGGTAGTTAAAAAGTATCGTAGGTTGCTGCGCATGCTTCGAAGATATCCATCAAAAAATGAATAATGAATAAATTTTGAAAATATTTGAACAGTTTAGATAAACATCACCTAATCACTTATTTTTTGATGGATGTCTCTAAATATGCACAGCATGCTGCGATATTTTTTGAATACTATAAAAGATCTCATTTCGTATGAAAAATTATACAAGTGAAGGTCAAGGAGGCATGGCATGGCATGATTCACGATATATGCAATGGCTTTTACATCAAAAAAAAAAAAAAAAGGTATATGCAAAAGTTTTTCGCCTCCACACATCTCTCTCCTTTTTTTTCACGCCTCTCCTGGTCATTGAGAGTTGCCTTCTCCCCTCTATTAAGTCGAGTAGATGGGTGCATGGAAGCAAGCTTTTCTCACACATATGTACCCTCACCTGACACCTTAATAATGTTAATCCACACCCACTCTTGGACTCTTGTGGAGTACACGAAGCCGTCGAGGTTGTCACGAACTTGCCCATATGTCAATGCCAAACTGTTTACAAAGTGCAAAACGAAATGGGAGTAACAAATACATCTTACGGGCTCTTGCCCACAAAAAATTCTGCCTGTAGTCCTAGGTGTGCCTGATTGTCTCTCTAAAGATGTTGGAGAAGGTTCAGATAGCAAAATATTGCAGTTGCCATAAATGACTCAAAGTTTGTTTACTCCTATATATTTATATTGCATTTTATCCTCTGCTAGATACAGGCGAGATAAGTTTGTTTCAATCGAATACTGAGTCTTTTTTTTACCCCCACCCCCTTCCCTTCTTTCTAAGGTGAACCTAGTCTACCGCACATGCTATAAACTAATAAACAAAGTTAATAAAAAAAAAAATTACATCAACATTTTGAATTGAAAAATTCTGCAAGCACTTCAATAATAGTCAAGGGCACGTAACCAAACAATGCATTTATCTATTGAAAATTGAAGACAGCTCTAAAACCACAAAATGAGATTCATGTTTTATCAACCTTTGGAAGTTATAGAAAACCTGCCAATTGCAATAATCTCTATCACATGCATGTCATGTCATGTCACCGGAGAGAAGAAATTTTTTGTTTTATATATATATATATATATATGGTTGGGGTGTATCAAATTACAGGATTATCTGATAATTCATGAAAATCATTTATTTATAAAAATAAGTTTGAAAAAAAATAATTTTTATTATGTTTAGTTGGTAAAAAATTACTTCAAAAAATGATATTGAAAAAAGATTACTATGTTTGATTGAAAATATAAAAATATAATAAAATTTATAAATATACATTTCAATATAAAATAATTTTTTAATATTAGGATAATAATATCATCTCTAATTAGCTTTTATATAATGACTATAATCACATAGTCCTTTGGATAATATCATCTTTATCTTAATTTTTTTGTAAAAATTTTTTATTAAATAAATTTGAAAAAATATTAGAACAAATCTAATAATTATATATGCAGCTTTATTAGGTATATTTTCGTCAAATATGTATTACCATCATTTGAAAATTTATCAAATACCAACTATCTATGGTATATTTGTTTTACTTTTTCTCTTCGAAGAATAAACATAGGGTTCATCAGTTTTTTTATCATCTCTCTCTTCCATTTTTCATTCTAAATATGATAGTCTGATATGGGATTCATTTTTCTATACCAAATTATCTCCAACCAAATGGACCTTAAGTATATTAAAATCTATTACCATAAGACTTTAGTTTAGTTTAAATAAATAATGATAGACCTGTTGATCAATGATATAGTCGGGATACTTTAGGTTTGCCAACAAACTATCTCATTGGCTTTTAGATTAGGCCACCATAGCTTAGGCTGTTCCTAATTGAGCTTGAATTGAAAAGATAATATCTTTTTGTATTTTCTGGCTTATGCATAGCCAAGTCAGCTAGCCCTTTACAGTAATATCAATAATTAATGCAGGACATCCATCATATTAAATGTATCCTTCAATGTCATTAGAGAAATGGTATCAGGTTCCCATAACAAGCCCTGAAGCATTTTTAATTTTACCAAGCATAAAATTGTGTCAGTTATGGATATATAATAGCAAATACTACGGTTTCCTATGTATAATGATGGGGGGGGGGGAAGCAACTATTGTATAGGACATAAAATATTATGATTTAAAAGGTCACATCCTGCACAGATTACTTGAGGGGTACAGATCCTAGCTAGCTTCATCTAACATAAAAAATAGATAAAGATCTGACGAATATTTTGATGCCTTCTGAATAATTTTCTCCAACTTTTAAAAGTAAGAGAGACAGAAGAGATGGATTTCTTTTTAGAAAAATAAGCAAGATAAATAGATCATTTAGCTTTGAATTCTTCATACTTTGCCTTGTCTTTTACGCATCACACTAAAATTTCATTGGGGAGTTGTTGCTGGAAGAAAACATGGGATTTCTTAATTATGCTGCTTATCTATGATATTCCAATATAAACATTTCAGTACAGGGAGAGATCAAATAGTATGCTTATTGGCTAGAAAACAAAAAGAAATGAAGAAAAATAAACAATTTGGATTCATTATAGATCGATTGAGAAGTAAAATGACAAACCTAAATGATAGTTGCTTTTTCAAAATAAATGATAAAATATAGGGCTCCATATGTCATAATGTACATAACCAGCAGAAGATGAAAGACACCAATTTTTTTAGGTTCAGATTGTATCTCTCATGTGAAAGAATGGTACATCTTCTTCACAATATTCACTATTGGATCGTATAATAACCGCTACAAAATTTATGCAAGTAGGTGATAAAAAAAATTTGAAGTACTTTGAAATTTATGTTAGGAATGATTTGATGGTTATTGTTGTAATTGTTGGGATATACCGACCGACCCTACTGCCGACTCACCAGCGCCGACCCATTCTCAATACCGACTCTACACCGACTCTACTACGGGCTCGACCGACTTCGCCCGACCGACGGTGGGCAACACCGACAGTGACTACCGATCGTATCCGACCGGAGTGGATTGGCCTAACGGGCCAACGTCGCTTCTGATCACCTGAGAGCCGATCCCCCATGACCGACTCGAGTGGGACACCGCCGACTAACCATCGGTTTGGATACCTGACGTCCCACCTCTACAGGTCCTTCTAGACGCCGAATGAGCGGCATGGGCTGCAGTCCTATCAAGCAAACGCCGTACGAACGTCAGGAGGCATTCTCCTGCCAGGAAACCTGGGGCGCTGTCCTGTCAAGGACGCAAATTAATTCCTAAGACCTGTCAACTCGTCAACGACGTGACAACTTCTGACGATTTGACAACTCTCCAGTTGTCTACATCACCAACGGCGAGGCCATACCACCTCTCACTATAAATCGGAAAAGGCAACAGTGCTAAAGAGGTCCCTTCGAAAAAATTCCCAAGCTCTCCTTCTCCCTCCCTCTCTCTCTCGTTGAGCTCCTTGTTTCTTTTTCGTTATTGCCTAGTCTCCTCTCTGACTTGACCGTCGGAGGGTTTCCGCCGGAGCTGTCTCCGGTCAGTGCAGACTTTCTTTTGCAGGCGCTCGTTCTCGATGATCAGATGATGAGAAGATTGACCGCAATAGTAATAAAAAAAGATCAATCATTTTTTTTCACCCAAAAGATACCACCTGAACCCATCAATTTTTTAATGCCAGTCACTCCAACGAAAAAGTCTCCAAGGTCAAGGAGACATAACTAGAACCGTGCACTACTGAAAGACGTAGAGGGCTCTAAAATGGCACGCTTTCATCACACAATGAAAGATACGTTGGTGAAGTCAGGAGTCCTTCCTAATTAACTATGGCGCCGTCACACAATAACTAGCTTCAATATTATGGTAGCTATGACAATCTTAATCCAACCAAGAATCCTATCAGTTGGATCGGTCCCATTAATTTTCAAATTCAGCTAGCATTATCCTGATAAAAAAAATGGTCAAGTGGATGGGAATAAGTTAATTACTTCAATGTATGCATGGACTTTGCGAGACACTGCATGTAGTTGCGATCTAAAATTATATTAAAGCATGCAAATAAACTGTACTCCAACGTGGGTAAATTTCATATGCAGGAATCAAACTTCAAACTTCAAATTTCAAAGCTGGAAATTTTGTTCAATCTGTTAGCAATTCCAAGAAACGTGCTTTCCAAGCGGCTAGCTTCAGATTTTCATGTCGCACGGAATGTTTTCCAACCTGAATGATTGAAAAGTATACTACGCTTTCGCTCTCGTTTTTCAATGAAACGGATGGATGTTTATAATCTGGTCTGAATTTTTTTTCTGCTGCGGTCTTGCTTATGCCACGTGCGTAGAAATTGTGCGCTCGCATCTAGTACTGCTTGTCCTGTATATGACTTTGTCCAGTGACTTTTATACGACTGTGTAAAGGAAAAATAATTAAAAAAAACATATATCCATCTCTGCATGATAATAGCATGATTGCAGCAGGCATCAGGAAACTTCTCTTGTAAATTGCCTTTTGTTCGGCATTATTTTTCATCCCTCTTTTGGGTCACCCTCCATCCCATCTTCCAAATTTTCTGCTGAAAAAACAAAGAAAAATAGAGCCACTGGGATGGTAGCCCGGTGGAGAAGACTTTTCCTTCTACGTAAATGACCCAGATTCGAATCACAGAAGTATAGATTAAATATCAGGATAGAATGACTCCGAAAAATCTCTTGTCCTCGGATCAACCCATATGATGGAGAGATGGATTTCATTCTAACCTAATTTTCAAATCGAATATTCTCCAGCGGAATGGGAGCGCTCATGACCACATGCAGAGGAGAAAGCTACACTGATCGCCCCCTTTATCTCTTTTTTTTCTATCAAAAAAAAATAAAAAATATATGATTATTATTTTCGGATGCGGTTAAGCCGAACCCATGTCATTTTCTGTTTTCCAGTTGATGTACGTGGCCATACCATACATTTCCTGTTTTCCTTCTGAATAGCATTTGCGGAGTAATATGTAAACTTCCCATTACTCTTTTCTGCCAAAAAAAAGGGGAAAAAATTCAAATCCATGTTCAGAGATTCCGACATGGAATCTCCTCCCAAATGGAGAATAGGTGCAACCACTTGGCATGGCCTGGTTGCAAAAATAATACCCTGTTCTAATTTATCCGTCTGATGCATTTTGCTTTGTCTACAATCCGTTTTGCCGCACAAATTTTTAAATCAACCCCTTTCAGTTCATCCAGTTAATACTACCCACAAAACTTGTTTAACTTCACATATTCATATAATACAAACATAAACATAATACAAGCAAGCGGTATATTATCAACTTGGGTTGATACAAGCATGCATCCAACTTCCCATTGATTAGTGGATACAGATGCCAGAAGACTTGAAATCTCATTGGTAATTAGTGCTAGCGAACATTGGTCACTGAGTCCAGCCAGGGGCATTAGCCTTCTTCTTCTTCATTTTGCATGCATGCATGCATGTGCATATGTGCATGCGTGTGTGTCACATGCATGCATGCGAGCAAGTGCATGTGTGTCTATGTGCTGTCAGAAGATAAATATAAATTTATTATTATCATAAATTATATTGAACCATATGAGTGGAATTATTCATGCAGATACAAGAGATGTATTAAATATGAGTACATAAACTTATGTCTCGGAATGTGTTTGTGGCTTTTAGAAATATGTGTGAGAAGTTTAGGAATATGTGTACTTCTCTTAGAGAAGCATGTGAGATATTAATTAATATATTGTAGAGATCAAAGAGTCATATAACTCTAGTAATTAATATGTTTATGAGTAGTAATAAATAGAAATGGTTTCTTAGTGTATAGTTGAATATGAAATAAATAAAAATTGTGATATTATTCCTCTCCTCTCTCAAGCATTTTCTTATCATATATGATTGAGTACTCCTCTCCTCCTCTATCCACCTTAACAAAGTGGTACGTATCAGAGCATAAGCATAAGAAGTATCCATTACCAAATTTCAATAAAATGGTATCAGAATCAGGTTCGGTCCTACGGCAATAGTCAGAGCCAGTTCGGTTCTAATTAAGACAACAGTCAAAGTAACGTATAATCCGAAGAGGTATGGAAGGTGGAAGAATATTTCTCCATAGTTGAAGAGAGAAACTCAAAGCTAGAAGATCTGTTGAATATGCAGTTTGCAACTTATGTGATACAGATTCAAGATAAGAAATAGATATCCATTGAGACAATGCGAGTCGAAGAGAGTGACTCCGCAAGTGAAGAAAACAAGAAATTTTTCACGAAAGAGATGAAAAAATCTCTGAAGAAGTGTAACTACCAAGAGAATTATGAGTTTTGATAAAATACAATAGAGAACAATATATTCGGTGAGGTAATGTCCACAATTGTGACAATCTCATTTAAAACAATATTTAAAGATTTGCTTGAGAAATTAAATTTACCATCACTCTCATTTTTATATGAAAAATATGGATCAGACCATGACGCTACTTTTATGGCTTATACTAATCTTGATGATGGATGCGAAAGATATGTGATTTATGAAAGTAAAGCTAGTATAAAGAAAAAAGTAGAGCAACAAGTAACGTTAAAAGCAATCAGGCATCTCAGAACTATATATGACTTTGTAGTAAGAAATATAAACTACAAAGAATTATGTGATATGAAATATGACCATCAAGAAATGACTGAGATATATAAAAAAGTGATAGAGGAATGTGATGCATTGAAAGAAAAGCTGGCGATATTGGATAATAGTGCAAAGAAATTTGACAGTAATTATGAGAGAAAGAAAGAATATTCATCTTGAAGATATGTTTCAGCTATCAGAGATTTTTCTTCAGAATGTGGACCAATGACAAGAAGCCGAAGAAGAATAGTTAAACCAAAAATTCATGTTTAAGAGGGGGTGTTGGAAGATAAATATGAATTTATTGTTATCATAAATTATATTGAACCATGTGAGTGGGATTATTCATGCATATCTAGGTATAAGAGATATATTAAATGTGGGTGTATGAACTTATATCTAGGAATATATTTGTGACTTTTAAAAATATGTGTGAGAAGTTTAAGAATATGTACATGTCTCTTAGAGAAATATGTGAAATATTAATTAATATATTATAGAGATCAAAGAGTCATATAACTCTAGTAATTAACGTATTTATGAGCAGCATAAATAGAAGTGATTTTCTTAGTGTGTAGTAGGAGTTGGATATGAAATAAATAAAAATTATAATATTATTTCTCTTTTCTCTCAAGCATTTTCTTATCATATGTGATTAGGTGCTCTTCTCCTCCTCTATTCATCTTAACAAAGTCGTATCAGAGCATAAGCATAAGAAGTATCCATCATCAAATTCCAATATGTACGAGCATGTGTGCATGGGTGTATTGTTATTCTGATCAAGAATATTTCAGCTATCTAGATCGCTTGTACCTACCTAACATAACTAGATGAAGATATAAAATTTTGAGTGAAAATTACTTAAAAGAAATTGCTTAGTGAGTCAGAAATATTAGTGATCTTTGAGGCTCCTGCATCCAAAATACATTAATAGAATAAATTGGAGAGTCTTTTGCTTTTTGGGTCAACTTTGATTCCATATTTGACACCCTTTTTTTCAATGCACTTATAGTTCTAATGATCTAAGATGATTAATGTAATAGTCTATGCAGGATCTTATCTAAAAAAACTAGCTAGATAGCATTATTTGAACTCCTTGACAAGTACTTAAGGTTTACCTAGGGCATAATTAATATAGGACTAAACACACGGTCGCATGGTCCTTACATACATTTCTCATTTAAGCTTTGATGTTCTCGCTTATATGCAATATGCTAGAATGTAAAATATATATTTACTTTTTTTTTTTATGGAAAAGAAAGGGAATGCCTATCTGTTTAGATTGCGTAGGTCTAGATATTTGAGGAAACACCTTCTACATTTTAAACCCAAAATCACATTCATTTGGGGGAGGGATGCAACAACTAAGCTATTGCTAATTCACACTTTAGACTCATGATTTGATTTGTGGGAATTGGAGGGAGGAAAGTGTGATTCTTGAAAAATAGAAAATTTCGTCTTAGTTGGTTGGAGTTTTCAAAAGAGAGAGATCGAAAAAAGATCTTTTTTTGGGAATACAATTCTCATATTTCATGAGAAAAAAAATCCATAAGGAGGTGGATTTTTGGAATTTTCATGGGATAGAAATTAGAGTCCTCTTTTTTTCAAAAATATTCTTTTATATCATAGTAATATTAATATAATATTAATATTAATATTGATATTGATATAAATATTTTAATATATAAAATATTAATATAATATTATATTTATATTAATGTATATATACAGTTTGAGAGTAAAAAAGTATAGTCTGATACATATTAAGCATACGTATAATAGATATTTTACATAATTTTTTCAGAAAAATAGATGCTCAATAAAATATAAGCTACTTTAAAATAAGTCAATTTTTCATATTGCTCAATCAAACAATCAAAACCATTTTTTCAGATGTCATATTCTCAAAAATCAACTTTTTAGGAAAGAAAAATTTCTTCCCATTTTCTAGATATTAATCTCCATTACAAGGAATTTTATGCCATGCAGCTTTGTCTCTTCTTCCTTGTCTCCATTACAAGGAATATTAATCTCCATTTTCTTCTTTTTCCCCTTCTTTCTTGTCTCTTCTCCGGTTGCTACTCAAATTTTGAACTTCTAACGTCCAGCAAAATCTATGTACCAGAAAAAAGTCAACAAACTCTACAATGCATGCTCTATTCAAAGGTATAATAAATAAAAATTATAGTTTCAGATATTAAATTTCAGTAATCAATCTGTGGGGTGAAGCATGTTCCCGTAGAACATTAATGACAAGTTTGCACTGTCTTAGAGATGCATCAAGAGATAGCTTGGACCTCTGCTGTTAAGGGCATCTACAAGATGCATACGATTATGGTGCAAAATCCTCCTTATGTGTTGCAAAATAACATGAAAAACGGAAAAAGCGATGTGCTAATTTACCCTGTCCAACAACCTTAATAGAACAAAAAGGAATCCAAGCTGCAATATTGATCATTGGAAGCAAGAGCTGTTTTTAATGAAATATGCATAAATATCTCTAAGATAGGAAAATTAAATTTTGAAGCGATCATTCCACTTATATCACTTTAATTATTTTGGGTATACACAAATCTAAAATCAGGCCTTCTTTTTATCTTTTATGTTCAATCAGTTTTCTTGCAAATAAATATGAGATGCTAAGTAAATAGATCAAGCTATATGTATCCAAACATGCAGATTCTCAAAAGTTTCGTTGCTATGAAGAGAGAATATTACTTCCAATTTCTCTCTCTCTCTCTCTCGCACACAGACAAACACAGATTTTCACTCTTATATATTAACGAAAGTGCGAAGTTCGCGGGATCTGCACGTTCCTATGGCCTGTGGAAATCAATGCATGCGCTGTTGACGTGTAGAGTTCGATGCCTATGGTTTGAACATTTGAAAAGTTGGCAGCTTGGGCATGTGCATCATTGCTAACTTTGATTTTTCCAAGGATATTCAAACCGCCAGTTTACCTACAGGGTTACTCCAGGTGCACAAGACTTCAAAAAATTTTCGCTTTAGATCTTTTCACTTTCATGAATTTCCTGAAACTACCGTTCCCCACAAAAATAAATAAATAAATAAATATATATATAATAATATTTTTACATAAGAGTAATACCATATACACTGGTTATATGCATGGAATCATCTTCTGAAGACTACTCGTACAATTCAAATAGGAATCCACGAGTGGATTAGTAATTGTTAGATTTTCTTTTTGCGAAGCCTCGTTGCGACCTCTCCCTTCCGGAAACAAATTTAATCGTTTGGAGAAGCAATTATTGTACAGAGATCGACTTGCCGAGTGGAGTTACTAGAAAATGATTTGCTTAATTTACCTAAACAGAATATGGAGAGCAAGAGCACTGGGAACTTGATTTAGATGATGACTTGAAGCTAGAAAGCCATGCGCCTATAAGACGGTGAGTTATCTTTTATCTTGTGGATTCTTAAGCATCTTCTTTGATTTAGGAGAAGGTTTTCATCTTGAACAGCTTCCTCATGTCAGCACTCCTGTCCTTGTTTTCGTTCTTAAAAAAAAAAAAAAAAAAAAAGGACGCACAAGTCCATTGTTTGACCACCAATATGTCTATTTCCTCGCGCTTGTTAACATCAAAAAGAAATTAAAGCAGTCCCTTGGTAATATTTTCTTTGAGGGGAAGTCTCTCTCTCTCTCTCTGGAAGGGAGGATAACTGCATGGGATAGAAGTTGTAGTGATTTTTGTTTTTTTTTTTTAATGAAAGTCTGAAATGCTCTTATAAAGAGGAGAGCATGGGATGAAAAGTTATAGTGAGAACAGAGAAAAGAACAGAAACCAAAATGGATGAACCACACAGGATGAGGGAGGCTTTCTCGGTGGAAACTTTGAAAGCGCCCAGTACTTAATTCACTACAGGGAAGCTTCCATCTATGATGAAACTCTGGAGAATGCAGGAAGGGGAGTGCTCCAGATGGGTTGAGCTAGAATTGAAGAACGGGGTCTCTTTGTAATATTGTCAATTGAAGCATCCTGCACTAATCAAGTGTGCACCCTGTAGTTAAAAGTGATTAGGCTTCTTGCCTAATCTTGTTGTCCAACATCTATATATTATATTGCATCTTGTGGCAGTGGCAAGGATATTTAATAGAACTCATGTTAGACAAACTGCTCTCTTGCCTCTAAAGTCGTATTCTTTCTTTTCGACCTTTTTGCTTGTCTTCACTCACCTCCAGGTGGAAGACATGTTGATCTATTTGTTCCGAAACCTTGACATAATTGCCACATACGGAGGCACAGATAACGTTGTTTAATCAACTTGGTGTTAAGGATATGAATATTTCTTTCAGTTGATGTACGTAGACATATTATCTGACAAGAGAGCTGATAATGATCGAGCGTATCATTAGTGTTGACTTATCGCACCTACATTTTTTTCATTAGCTCCATAATTCAATAAAGTATTTCCATAATGTTTAAAAACCCACAAGTAATTATGAAACAATAAATTAATGAATGATTTCATACCTGATTTTGATTATATATATATATATATATATATATATATATATATATATATATATATATATATATATATATATATATATATATATATGCGTGTGTTGGGGGTAAACCGATCGATCCTCGATTTTGATCACTACGACTCCGATAATGCATCGATCGAACAGATAGTACCGATTTTTCATCGACTAATCGAGCTAATTACGTCGACCTACTGTCGGCAAATCAACTAAAATCAGTTGACCGACTAGTATTCGACTACCATCGATCGACAGTAGATGATTTAGACCGTCAGCATGTGTCGGCATGACAGAGCTAATTATCGACGGTCGCTCATAAATTCTACCGATATAAAGACGGTTATACCGACGTATGGTTGGCAATCTGCTCAACATACCATAACCATCACGAACGGTTATCGACTATGTCGTAGTTATTAAGAGAAAGTAATGACCCACTAATTCTATATTTATGGTCCGATAATTTAGCGTCATAAAAAGTGAAACCACATGCTCGACGGTTACACCAGAATCACCTATAAAAATGTGAGGTAAGTAAACAGTACGAGTAAACCAACTTTGGGCCAAAACTCTGCTACTTCATACAATCAAAGTTACTGTTCACTAACTTCCTCTGACTTAAGCATCGGAGAGTCCCCACCTGATACCATTCCGGTCTGTGTGGATGCTGTCTTGTAGGTGCTCGATACCGATGACAGGCAACGACGAGTTGGCCGCAACAGATTGGCGTGCCAGGTAGGGGAGAAAGACAACATTGCATCATGATGAAAATCAAAGCCCAACGCTCAACTGCAACTGGATCAGCAAGACACTCTTCTCGTCGGGAAGAGATTCCTCCCTCTCCTCCAATAGCAGAACCTAGTTCCTCACATCCCGTGATCACCACGGATGTCCAGATTGCTGCACTCATGCAGCAAATGAATGTTCTTACGGAGGCAGTCAAAAGCCTCCAACAACAGCAGACCCAGCAGCAGCAGCAGCCGCCAGCGGAACAACCGGTGGCACATTCGGTGCCGTCCAGGCACAGCTACCGCCATCTGCGGCGATCACCTTCCCCTTCTCCGAAGTGGCCATTTCGGCTCTTTCACCGAGACGAACAACGACATTCTCGGCATTCTCGCCGTACCGTCCACCATTCGCAGCATTCCTCTTCTTCCCATTTCGATCGCATTAGGAAAAGAAAACGGCCGCGAACACCTTCTGCTTCTTATTCAAGCTCGTCGGGGGGTTCTACCCCCGGAGTTTCTCAGCAACATCGGTTCAATGAGTATGAGCACAAGCTTCAAGAAATCAACCACCGACTCGCCCAACTTCAGGTGGAAGGTCAGAAGTCCTCCAACAACTACGATTTTCACACCGTCCAGCCTCTCTCTCGGCACATCTTGGACGAACCGATCCCATCTCGGTTCAAGATGTCGCAAGTGGAGCCATATGATGGTTTCATCGATCCAATTGACCACCTCGAGAGCTACAAGACTCTTATGACAATTCAGGGGGCAACCAACGTCCTCTTGTGTATTAGTCTTCTGGCAACTCTTCGGAAAGCTGCTCGAGTCTGGTACTCCGAATTTCAGTCGGAAAGCATATACTCCTTTGGACAGCTAGAACATTCTTTCGTGGCTTATTTCAGCACCAGTCAAAGGCCGCCATGAACATCCGACAGTCTCTTCTTGATCAAACAAGGAGAGACTGAGACACTTTGAAATTTTGTGGCCCGTTTTAATGCGGCCACGCTTAAGGTCAAGAACCTTAATAAAAATATGGCCATATCGGCCATAAAAAGAGGTCTGAGGAGATCTCGATTCACATATTTTTTGGACAAGACTCTTCCTCGAACTTATACCGAACTTCTGGAGTGTGCATACAAATATATGCGCGCAGATGAAAGAGCTTCTGACCGACGCCAAACAGAAGGCAAAGGTCAACAGAAGAAGGGAGGAGCTCCGACCGAATCGAGTTGGCCATCTTCTAATAAGCAAGTTCACCTCGATGATAGAATCTAAGGCCGAGTTACGGCATGTATGACTCCTATTCTCCTCTTTCTGCTCTTCGTGCGCAGATCCTTGTAAAAATTGAAAGAGCGGAATACCTACGATACCCTCCACCGATGAAAGCATTGTCAAGGAACCATGATTGAAAGAAGTATTATCAGTTTCATTATGATCATGATTACGATACCGAACAATGCATTCAACTCAGGGACGAGATAGAAGCTCTAATTTGATGAGGCTACCTTGAAAAGTATCGGAGAGATCTACCGACATAACCTCCTATCGATCGACGACCTCAGTCGTAAACTAAGAAAGCTGTAAATAATCATCCGACTGTAGGGGTGATCAACATGATCTCCGAACGATCGAATTGGGGGGCAACTTTCGAAGTAAAATCGGCAAAATGATGATGACTCAACAATGTAATAACTTTTTCGAAAGAAGATGTTCGAAAAATTCAGACTCTCCATAATGATGCTGTTGTTGTCTCGACAATGATAGCAAATTATGATGTAAAAAAAAATTCTTGTAGATAATGAAAGTTCAACTATTGTTCTATTTTACTCGACTTTCTCCCGAATGCGACTGCCGACTGACCAACTCAGAAGAATCTCGACTCTATTGGTCGGCTTCACAGGAGATGCTGTCACAGTGAAAAGAGAAATCTCTCTCTCCTTAACCACTGAAATTGAATCACAACAGAGCACTGTTTTCATAACGTTCACGGTGGTTCGAGTACCTTCGGCTTATAACGTCATACTCGAACGATCTGGGTTTAATGCTCTGAGAGCATTGATTTCGATATACCATTTATTAATCTAATTTTCGATGAGATATGGGGTTGGAGAAATGTGTAGAGATCAACAACTCATCCGACGTTGCTTCCTTGTCTCCACCCAAAGTAATAAACCTGAAGATTCTTTGCCCGTTGACAAATTAGACCAAAGAAAAAATCAGGAGAAGAGTGAACCAGCTGAACAACTGGTTTCAATCCCATTAAAAGAAGAAGAACCTGAGAAAATGATCCAAATTGGATCGCTACTATCTGACTCAGAGCGACAATAATTAATAAAATTGTTTAGAGCCAACGCTGATATTTTTGCTTGATCGGCCACCGACATGTCCGAAATCTCTTTAGAAATAATAACTCACTGACTTAACATCAATCCAAATGTTAAGTCGGTGAGACAGAAGAAGCGACCTTTTGCTTCTGAAAGATAAAAGGTCATTGATGAAGAAGTCGACAAACTCCTCGCAGCAGGCTTCGTCAGAGAAGCTACATATCCTGACTGGCTCATCAATGTGGTGATGGTAAGAAAAGTCAATGAGAAATAAAGGATCTGCATCGACTATACTGATCTGAATAAAGCTTGTCCTAAGGATAGCTTCCCATTATCGAAGATTGATCAATTAGTTGATGCGACTTCTGACCACTGACTTCTGAGCTTCATGGATGCCTTCGCTGAGTATAATCAAATCTGCATGGCATCAGAAGATGAAGAGCACATGGCTTTTGTAACCGATAAAGGCATATACTGCTATAAAGTAATACCTTTTGGTCTGAAGAATGCCGATGCTATCTACCAATGGCACGTTAACAAGATTTTTAAGGTACAGATCGGATGAAACATAAAAATATACGTGGATGACATGCTGGTGAAGAATCTCCAAACTTCAGATCATGTTCTGAACTTGGAGGAAGCCTTCGACACACTCCAATGGCATCAGATGAAGTTAAATCCGATCAAGTGTGCATTTGGAGTAACTTCTAAAAAATTTTTCGGATTTTTTATTTCATAATGAGGAATCAAGACTAATCCTGAAAAAATAAAGGCCATTATCGACATGAAGTATCTACGTTCAAAGAAAAAGATACAATAACTCAACGGAAGGATTGCTGCGCTCAATCAATTTATTTCTAGATCGGTCGAGAGATGTCTACCATTCTTCAAAACTTTACGACAAACGAAGGACTTCTCATGATCGGATGAATGCTGCCAGTCCTTTAAAGACTTGAAAATCTACTTGGCTTCTCCACCTTTGCTTACAAAACCAAAGATCGGAGAGACATTGTATCTCTACTTCGTGACTTCAACAGAAGCAATTAGCTCGGTGCTCGTCCAAGAGAATGAAAATCAAATCCATCGATCGATCTACTACACCAGCAAAATACTTCACAATATCGAAGTCTGATACTCAAGAGTAGAAAAAATGATCTATGTCCTAATCATATCGACATTACGACTTCATCCACACTTCCAAGCACATCCAATTGTAGTCTTGACAGATCAGCCGTTGAAGACGATCTTACATCGACTTGATATGTCAGGTCGGATGGCAAAGTGGGCAGTGAAGCTTGGCGAGTTCGACATACAATATCGCCCACGACCGTCCATGAAGGCACAAGTTCTAGCCGACTTTATCGCAGAATGTACAATATCCGATGATAAGCCAGAAGATACAGATGATAATACAATAAAGGAGGCTATGACTCCCGACCCCGACCTAAGGTATACTTGGGTGCTGCATATTGACAGAGCATCTAATGCACAAGGTACTGGAGCTGGCTTTATACTCATAAATTCTGAAAGGATAGTCACTGAATACGTCCTTCGATTCAACTTTAAAGCCTCAAATAATCAAGCCGAATATGAAGCACTTTTAGCTGGCTTGAAGATAGCCAAAGAGCTTGAGATCGATAGTTTGAAGGTCTTCACTAACTCACAACTGATTGCTGGATAAGTCAAGGATGAATTTGAAGTCTGAGATCCTACTATAATGAAATACCTTCAGAAGGTGAAAGATATTACAACGAGCCTGAAATATTTTGAGATCTTTCACATTTTCAGAACTGAAAATGCTCGAGCTGATATACTTTCATGATTGGCTACTATCACTTTCAACTCGCTGGATCGGACATTCGTTGAATACCTCAAACAGTCGATCATCAACAAAGTCGAGAAAGTATTGCAGCTCACTGTCAAATCAAGCTGGATGGATCCGATCATCCAATACCTGATCGATGGGATCCTTCCTACAGACTCTTCGGAAGCTAAACGACTTCGATGGACAGTCTCTCAATATGTGATGATGAATGGTCATCTCTACAAAAGATCCTTCTCTCTCTTTGCTAAAGTGTTCGGGACTTACAGATGCGGACTATGCACTTAGAGAAGTACACGAAGGGATCTGCGAAAATCACTTGGGGGGCAAGTCTCTAGTTTATAAAATCTTGCGACAAAGGTATTATTGGCCCATCATGAAAAAAGATACAGCTGAACTCGTCCGAAGGTGTGAACCATATCAAAAGTATGCAAATATACAACATCAACCGGCTAGTCAGCTGACATCGATTGTAGCACCATGACCCTTCGTACAATAAGAGATCGACATACTTGATCTTTTTCCCCCAGTATCTGGTCAGAAAAAATTCGTAGTGATCGCCATCGATTACTTTACCAAATAAGTGGAAGCTGAACCTCTAGCACAAATCACTGAAAGTAAGATGGAAGACTTCATTCAGAAATCCATCATTTATAGATTTGGTTTGCCGGACACTATCATCATCGACAACGATCGATAATTTGATAATCAAAATTTTAAAGAGTTCTGTGCGAAGTTTCATATTACGCACAAACTTACGTCGGTCGGCCATCCACAGTCAAATAGAGAGGTGGAGGTAACCAACTAAACAATCCTGTACGAGCTAAAAGTTCGACTGAATGAAGCCAAAGGCCTCTGGATGGAAGAACTATATCCGATTTTATGGATATATCAAACGACTCCCCGCATATTGATCGAAAAATCCTCCTTCAATTTAGCTTATGGGACAGAAGCAATGATACCGCTCGAGATCGAATTACCATCAACAAGAGTAAAACAATATAGTGAACTGAGCAACTCTGAATGTCAGAGAGCCAACTTAGATCTCCTTTCAAAACTCTGACAGCAAGCTCAAGTTCGGATGGCTGCATATCGACAAAGGATAGCCCGATATTATAATGCAAGAGTCAAGCCGAAGATCTTCCGATCAGGAGATTTAGTTTTAAGAAAGGCAGAAATCTCAAAACCCTTGGATCAAGAAAAACTATCTCCGAACTGGAAAAGACCTTACAGAATATCTGAAACTCTTAGACCGAGCGCATATCGGCTAGAAACTCTCGAAGGGTCGGCGATTCTCCGAATATGGAATACCGACAATCTGAAGATATATTTTTAATAAAATCATCGATATATATATTATTTAAAATATAATCAAAATTTCAGAATCATAAGTCTTTGACAAGTTTTATCAACTACTGGCTATATATCGACTTTTATTGTTAAAGTCGAACTATCTGCTGTACTTTGACATGTAGTTTATTTCAGCCTCCACTATAAAAAATAAAAAATCAACTGCTTCGATGATGACTGTATTTCTATTCCCCTGTAAAAATTGACATACCGACTGTAATCTCAACCGACATCGACTATATAAGCTTTCACTGCAAAAGCTGTACAGTCGATTATACCTTAGTTCTCAATGTCAACTCTCCATTGTAAAAGCTGACTATAGTCGAAAGACTAATATGCCGACTTAATCCCAACTAAGTGGAATGAAAATGCTAAAACGATCAAAGTCGGATTAAAATTATACCGACATGGCTACAGCTAGTCGAAAGATATTCGGCTTGCCACCGATTATCAAATAATCCGACATACAAATCCGATCAAGTGTCGGGTACTAGATATTCGACTTACCATCAAAGTATGTCGAGGACTACGTGATTAATAGATATTCTATGACTCTTACCGAATGATTGGATCACTGATCAATGTTCGATGGTTACTTTACATTACAGATATTGCAGACATTTCAAAAAATAAGAGTTCAAACTTAAAAATATTTTCATTCATTATCAACAAAGAGTTACAAAATTAGACCGAAGTCTGACTACAAGTATCAGACTACAAAAAAAAAAGAGGCAAAATACACTGACTAAGCTTCGTCACTATTTCTGTTCCTTTGTTCGGGGGTAGCATCGTCGACTTGAACAATTTCAGGCCTGCTCGGTGCTTCATCTTGAGTCAGAGCAGCTTCTTTTTTAGCAACCCCATCTTTTGATCCTGGAGGGACGATGCTGCTTAAGTTGAGGCTCGAGTATAATTTTTCGATCGCATCTCAGCCGTCTTCATATCCGACGCAGTACGAAGTGAAGCCACTTTCGAGGATCTCTTCTTTGAATTCTTCTAAACTTTGAAAATCTTCGACTGCCTGACTCAATGCCTCCCTTGCTGACTCCACTTTCATCTTTGCCAAGTCAGCATCGGCTCGAGCGGAGGATAATTCTTCTTCGGCCAGTGCCAATCTTTTTAGGCTGGCCCGATGACATCCACATTCGGCTTTGAGTTTCTCGATGCATCCGTCTCGCTCCCGTCGAAGCTGATGGATAGAGTGTTTCTTGCTCTTGACCTGTGACTCAAGAGCCGAAATAGCCTCGTGAGCCGACTTAAGTTCGGCCCCCGAGGATACCAAGTTGTCAGTTAGTCAGAAAACCTCCTCCTAAAATTTGGCTTCCCGTTCCGCCACCGACTTAAGTTGTTCGAGTGCAGTCATTTTCTCAGCAACAACGGCTACCACCTTATTCTTTCACGCACTACAGATATCGTCGAACTTCATATAGTCGGCCTCTAGGTCGGACATTTCGTGGATCAACTGCAGACAGAAGATAAGTCAGGTTAAAAAAGAAAAAGAAGAAGAAGAAGAGTCTATCAAAGAAACTTATCACGATGATCGTCGGATAAAAAGATGAAAATATCTCGACCACCGTCCGTTTCCTATGACACTCCCGATCAGTCGGAAGAAGAGTAGCCTAGTACAGTCACTTGGCCAGTATAGAATTAACCAGGGCCGACTCATCGACGGACACTTGAAGTTCGAAGTGAACCGTATGGCCCTCCGATGCAACTTCTTCCACCGATGTCACCGAAGCTTTCCCCCAGTCTGTTGTTGGCGGTCCCATGTTTGAAAGCGAGGGGAAGCTCGAGCTTGACTGCACCCCAACTGAAGGAGCAACTGGCTCAGCCATAGATTGTTCGAGCTCTTCTACCTCGGCTCGAACCTCCTCAGGTGGTGGGACTATTGATGCTGTTTCGATAGTTTTCCTTGCTGCCCTTTCCTCGGACGACGCAGTAAGGAGCACTGTCGAGGCCGACAGTGCTAGGATTGGCTCGAAAACTGACACCGATGGAGCATTAGGTTCCACAACCGATGTTGAAACACCGACTGGAGCTAGTGTTTGATGCCTCTTCGATGGTCACAAAGGCTCGACCTCAGACGCTGCCCTCTTCTTGACAGCGTACTAACGAATGTCGGTGTCCGACACTCGCATCCTTTGCTACATGAATACAATTACAACAGAAGTCAATACAATTCAGCAAGTAAAAGAAAAGTCAAAAATGACCGACTAACTATACTATACCTAGACGAGGGACCAAACTAAGACCGGCGTCATAAAAAGTCTGTTCGGTTACAAGCTCTTTCTGTTTCGGGACTGCCATATCTTTCAGCCGGTGAAAGTCCTCCTGATCATCGACCTCTACTCGACTGTTGTCGTTGGGACCGATTCGTGGATCGCCCCAATGAGAAGAAAAATCCCAAAAAAGGGAAGAAGAAGGAAAGAAGAACTGCTTCTTCTATCCATGAATGGACAATGGAAGATCGGTAATAAAGGATAGACCTTTTTGGAGGTTGAAGAACACACCACCCTCAGGCCTTCAGATGAGGTCAAAGAACAAAGAAGACTCGAAAAAAAAAATGATGAGGCATGGTCGGCAACATCCGACACAACAAAGCAAAATTAATTATCAGTCGGACCGAGTTCGGTGCCAGTTGAGCCGAGCAAAGTCCGTAATAATCTAAAATATTTTGAATAAATTTCAGGATCAAAAATTGAAGACCCGTCCAAAGATCTTCGACATGGAAGGCCATCTAGCTCGAAGGAAGGTTATTCACCCGACCATCGACTCCAGGGATGAAAAGTTGAAACTGCTCTGGGATACAGAACTACTCTCGAAGCCGCTCAATGTTCGATCCTGAAAGTGAAGAGACCTCCACATCCGAACTCGATTGGAATTCATCAGTTGGATTCTCCGACCGATCATCTCGAGAAGGAGAAGTCCTACCCATAAGGATGACTCTAAAGAAGATGATGATTCTTGAGGAAAGAACTCAAAAAAAAAATGAACTTGACCTGAAAGTTGGGAGTGATAATTTCAAATGTTGGGATAACAATCCGACAGAGTCCCGACACCAAAGACAACAAAAAATAAAAATTTGACTAAGAGCGACCCTATATATATAGGATCCCTCAACGGTCAAAATGAAAGTGGTCAAATCGAAGATCTATCAGATGACGACAAATAACAATATCTGGACTGACTATTGATCGGATGGTTCGACGCACCTGTCCTAGATCAAACCACGTCACCTCTATCCACATGAAAACTCCGACCCAATAACAATCGAACACGTGGCACAAATCTACTTGTCAAAATCATATCGTCCGATGTCGAATCAACTTTTCGAAACGATGCTTGACACTGACAACTGATACCGAATCGATCGATCAATGTGACAGACGATCGTACCTGCCAACATGACAAAGTTGCCAATCACCTATATCTCGAAAAAAATAGCATCAAAATTGAGATTTGATGTGACAGAACTTTCTTCGTCTAACGTGATAAATCACGTGGTAATTCACACGTCGGCTCACCTTGGACTTGAGAGTGGGGGGCAACTGTTGGGGTAAACCAACCGACCCTCGACTTTGGTCACTACGACTCCGACAATGCATCGACCGAACAGATAGAACCGATTCTTCATCGATTGATCGAGCTAATTATGCTGACCTACTGTCGGCTAATCAATTAAGATCGGTTGACCGACTAGTATTCGACTACCACCGATCGACAGCGGACGACTTAGACTGTCGGCATACATCGGTATGACAGAGCTAATAGCCGATAGTCGCTCATAAATTCTGCCGACATAAAGTCGGTTATACCAACGTATGATCGGCAATCTACTCAACATACCATTACCGTCACGAATGGTTATCGACTATATCGCGGTTATTAAGGAGAAGTAACGTCCTACTATTTCTATATTTATGGTCTGATAATTTAGCGCCATAAAAAGCGAGACTACGTGCTCGATGGTTACACTAGAATCACCTATAAAAAGGAGAGGTAAGTGAATAGTACGGGTAAGCCAACTTTGGATCAAAGCTCAGCTACTTCATACAATCAAAGTTACTGTTCACCAACTTTCTCTGACTTAAGCATCGGAGAGTCTCCGCTGGACACCAATCCAATCTGTGTGGACGCTGTCTTGCAGGTGCTCGATACCGACGATAAACGACGGAGAGTTGGCCACAACAATATATATAGATACACACACAAGCAAACACACACACACACACACACACATATATATATATATATATATATATATATATAAAAGAGAGAGAAATTTCAAGTTATTTGAGCCATATATCTTTGCAGGATCTTATAGAGGAATTATTATCTACAGACTTATTTGCAAAAGCAAATAAGTTACTGCAAGATGTCAATTTTTTTCTTACTTGGAAATTTCAGCTCAACCACAATTGTACTGAGAGTGCTGAACTTGTTGTGATCCAGGCACTACATTAAGCATGAATTGATGGAGGATCAAATACCATTGTCAATACAACAATGGTCGAGCACATGTGTTTTTTATCTTCCTATTAGCAACTGAAATTAAAAATGAACACGTCGATGCTGTTAAAAAGATTTGGTAACAGTACTTCCTTCTGGGAGTAGACTTATAAAATTAGTATTTCTTAAACTAACTTTATACTTGATAAAAAGATATATATGCAGTTAATGACAAAGAATCCTCCGATTTCACATGCTTCTCTTGGTCATCCAGCCAAATATTGGTGCAAATATATATGTTGAATAGAACGTTTAGTGAATCTGTTAACTTGTGGAAGACTAATGCAAAAGCATAAGATGAGAACTACAATAAATTACTTTCCTCCCGAGAGCTTGAGCGCAATGGCGACCAATACCGATATGCACCACTTTTTTCATAGGGTGGCAAGATCTAAATATTATTTTATCTTCGTCTGCAGGTCTAGCCGCATGAATGGATTCAATCATAATCCTCTGATGAAGATTCGTTTATGGGAAACATTTCAAGGAAAATTAAGAAAGGAAACCTACAAGAATGATCTAGTAATGACTCATGACCTTTGTTATTTTATAGATTTGCATGGTTTAGAAAAAACAGGATTTACCTAAATATCTGATGAACAGATGCTTAGATGCAAAGGCTAGCATCTGACAGAACTTGTTTTTAGGACGGACACACTCTCATTCTCAGGTTTGACATATTTGGCCCATCTGAACCAAGTGATGTGAATGGAAATTAACCACGTCTCTGGAGCATAAGCTTTGTGGAATTGCTGTCATTTTATGAGGCTACATGAATCGTTTGATAAAACGTGGGACCTCTTATAACCATAACTTTAAGCCTGAATTGGCTGTCTGCGGGCTTTGCTTCATTTGATTCCAACTGACAAAGGAGGCCAAACGAAAACATTAAAAACCATATCGATCTCAATATGACTAGTGCTATCCCTTGCTCTTATCCTACTTGTCGTAATTAAAAATTCTCCAAAAGTTTTCCAACCACACAGAAAACTAGCTCCGTGCTTCACACTTCCCCTTGCCAACCAAGACCAGAAAACCTCGCCAGAGTTTCTCTTGGTACGTAAAATGTTTTTGTTTTAGATGTGTTACGTAAAACGTTTTCCATGCATTCGATGGTGAGTTTATGGACTATTTTAAACGTCGGACCAATCGTTCCTAAGGGGGAGGAACATGATTCATGAACCACGAGAAACGGGAAACTATTCGAGTAGATCCGCGCGCGCTCTTTGGCCACAGAACTCTATCTCGTGGCACACGAGGGAATCGGGTCTGAGTTCTGACGGGAGTCGCGGGACCCACCGGCTCGATTCTGCCGGCCCGGCCCGGCCCGGTTCGCTCGTCCATCGCTATTTCGCGGCTCGCGGGATACCACGTCGCCCTAGCACGTGTGGTCACACGTGTCACCCTGGCCTGGTTATGTAAGGAAAATCCCAATGGAAGAATAGGAAAGTTCATGGCGTGCGCACGTTGGCAACCAGTCCGAGATGAAAATTTGGCGAGAAAACAAGGGGAGGAGATGTTGGAGTTCTTCTCATCTTGTCAATGGTCCAATTCATCCTACTAAACGGGAAGGAGGGACTCCTCAGGGGAAAAAAAGGGGAAAAAAGGGAGAAAGCTAAATCCCCCTCTAAAATTCAGTAAATGAGAAAGAAGTTTATAGAAAAATTAAAATATTTTAGGAAAACTCATGAAAAAAGAGATTTATATTAAAGCAATTCATTTAAAGAAATCCATTAATGTTAAAATCTATTCATTTATGTTAAAATTGCATGTGCATCATTTATATTAGATCTCTAACATATGCACAATAAAGAAAAGTAAGTTTTACTTCTTTTGTGCTTTGTATATATATAATAGTTTCATTCATACGTGCATACTTATAAAAGAAATTTATATATGTACACAAATCTTTGCATGCATATATCAAATATATATATATATATTTATATATATATATATATATATATATATATAAAAGAAAATTCAACCATATGTACACACTCATTGTCAAATTTCATGTGCACACATAAAAATTTATATATGAGTTTAAATATATATATATATATATATATATATATATATAAGAAAATTCAACCATATGTACACACTCATTGTCAAATTTCATGTGCACACGTAAAAATTTATATATGAGTTTAAAAAATATATATGTAAAAAAATCTATTGTATTAAAATTAGATTTTTAATGACAAAAATATTTCATGTGCTTATGTATAAAAAAAAATAATTTAAAATAAAATTATTTTAAAAGCTGTTAACTAACTCCACGTACGCACAAAAAAAAATTTCTAAAAAAAAAAAGCTTGAAAATTAAGTGATATACTTCTTGAATATTTTAGAAAAAAGTATTTAGAATCCATATATATATAGAAAAGATAAACTTAGGAACTTTTCAAGAAAATTTCCTTCCATGCATAAAATTTGGAGAAAAAATTTGAAATAAATTTCATGAGACTCTTCTTAATTATTTGACAAAAAGAATAAATTTAGATTATTTTAGAAAAAATATTGATCATTTAGATGTCATGCACAAAACAATAAAAATTTGTAGTTATTCTATAACGCTGTTGACTAATTCAATATACACTGGAAGAAAGATCAAAATATCTATTAAATGGATAGGAGAGAGAAAAATCGAAGCCTCTCCAAAATTTTAAAAAAAGAAATTAGGAAGGCTACGCATTGGGCGGTGTCGTTCTTGTTAATCAATTAAACGGCAGCGGGGAACGGTGACGGCAAAACAAAGAAGAATGGTAGAGCTGGTGGGAGGTGGGAAACAGTGATGCGGAATTCGATTTCTACGGCGGAAAAAGAAGCGAACATACATACCATTGTTGTTTGTTTCCCTGTCTCATTGCGTCTGATGTCCCTCGTGAGCATTGTAAGGTTGACTTGTTCTCCTGAATTTGACGAAGGAAGGAAAATCTGGAGTGGATACTATGCTAAGAATTGGACCGAGTGGGTGAGCTGGTCTTATTTTGTGACGGCTTTTTCTTGATACAAATCATGAGCCTATGATACGATAAATAGTGAATTCTAAAACATCATAGAACTCTAGTATAGAATATCATATAATATAAGTCGGGTTGGTTCGATTTCAATCAATCCATCCGATCACTTGATTTAGAAACAAAAAGATCCGTTCAAATTTTTCAAAAACAAAGCTCAAAACAAACATATCTTACCTAAAGTCTAGACTACATTAATCTAACAAATCAATTGGCTTCGGTTCGTAGATTGATCTAGAACAAATTTTTCATTTGATATGAAGGATGGATTGGAGAAGAATAGATGGCTCTCCATCTATGCTCCCATATGTTTGGTGAAATGTATAATGATGGATGAATAATTTTTTTCTCTGTCTGGTATAAGAGGGATGAATAATATTTGTATGATATTTTTACTAAATCATCCTTTGATTGAAGAGTAAAGAAGTATTAAGGTTTTGTCAAAAAAATTTATAAAGAATACTTGATTTAGAAACAAAAAAATCCAATCAAATTTTTCAAAAACAAAACTCAAAGCAAGCATATCTAATTAGCTAAAGTCTAGACTACATCAACCTAATGAATCAATTGGCTTCAGTTCGCAGATTGATCTAGAACAAATCCTTTATTTGATACGAAAGATGAATTGGAGAAGAATAGATGAGCTCTACATCTATACTCCTATGTTTAGTGAAATATGTAATAATGGATGAATAATTTCTTTCTCTGTGTGGTATACGAGGGATGAATGACATTTGTATGGTATTTTTACTAAACCATCATTTGATAAAAAAATGAGTGAAGAAACATTAGGGTTTTGTCAAAAAAAATAATGAAGGATACTTGATTTAGAAACAAAAAGATTCGATCAAATTTTTCAAAAACAAAACTTGAAACAAACATATCTTAGCTAAAGTCTAGTATCAGCACATATTCATTTCACCTCATCACTCTATTTTTGGCATATACTCTTATTTGTTTTCTCTCTATGTTTAGTAAGTCAACATATATTCATATTTAGCCTACACACCTATTTTTAGTTTCTCTTTGTTTAGCAATTCTACTTTTGGTTCTTTGGCCTTACTGAGTATGTAATCAAGATATTTTTTTTTCTTGTAATTGCTGTAATAGCTGACCTTGTAATCTACAAATACTCTTATTGGAGATCAATGAAATCAAGGTGTGAAAATCAAAAATTATCCTCAATAAAGAAATTACCATTGTCATGGTATCAGAGCCCTGAAGCCCCAACGAGCATCCTTTCTTCCTCCTCCTTCAGTGCTCTCTCATGGCCACCAGTTTATCTATCTCCACCTCCTCCAATCCCTCTTCTTCTCCTCCACCAATCACAACGACCCCTCTCACCTTTCCATCTGCACAGTATTTTTTATCCATCAAGTTGAATACCTTCAATTTTTTGATCTGGAGAAAGCAAATTACTCTCTTCTTAAAAGGTCAAAGCTTATTTGGGTTCCTTGATGGTTCTCACCCACAGCCCACCGATCCTATTGCCGCTGCTGCCTGGCAACAACAAGATACCCAACTCGTAAGCCTTCTCATTGCTTCATTATCTGAAGATTTGGTTCTCCTTCTTCTTGACAAAGAGATCAATTTTGAGTGCTGGAGCACTCTTCATGAAGCCTTTGGTTTAGCATCTCCTACCCGACTCATGTCTCTGCATCTAGAGTTGTAGAATCTTCATCAAAAATCAGATGAGACCGTCACCTCTCTGCTCCGACGTGTAAAAGCTATGGCTGATGAACTTGCTGCATCTGGTAATACCCTCAAGCCTACTGAATTTAATCTACATGTGCTGCGTGCTCTATGTAATGATCTACAAGATACGGTCCCTGGTATTCTCAATCGACATACTCCTCCGACATATACTGAACTTCATGGGCTATTACTTAGTCATGAAAGCATGCGGGCATTCAGAAAATTAACTATTGCTGATACTACTCCTTCTACCAATCCTATCACCAATACCGCTCAACGGTCTCCCCATTCTTCTAGTGATCCTAAGCCCTCTATTGGCCGTGACTTTAATCGAGGTCGTGGGGGGCGTGGCAGGTTTGGTCGAGGTCATGGTCGTTTTGGTTCACCTGATGATCGTGATTCTCAATGGTGCTCCTTTTACAATCGTAACAACCACTCTAATGCCACCTACTTCTATCATCCTCAGCACCCTATTCATATTCACCACAACCCAATGCAAATTTCTCATATTCACCATACCCAAATCCAAATCCATCTCACCATCACCCTAATCCGCCACTTCTCCATACCCTTCACCCATCCACCACCCTCACCTGGTACTCTGATATAGGAGCATCTCACCATGTTACTCCTGACATTCATTCTATATCCTCCTATGCTGAGTACACTGGTCCTGATCAGGTGCATATAGGCAGTGGTAAGGGATTACATATATCACATATTGGTCATGGTTCTTTTTTTCCTCCTCACTCTTCTCTTTCTTTTCAATTATCTAACATCTTACACGTTCCCTCTATTTCTAAAAATTTACTTTCTGTGCAACAGTTTGCAAAAGATAATAATGTCTTTTTGAATTTCACTCATATCATTTTCTTGTGAAAGATCGAACCACCAAGACCATAGTATTATCCGATCCGAGTGAAGGAGGATTATACACTCTCCGTTCTAATCTTTCTTCTTTATCTGCATCTGTTCACATGGCCGAGAGCACCACTCTTGATGGCTGGCACAACCATTTGGGCCATCCTCATTATCGCTTGCTTCACTCCATGTTGAAGACCAATAATCTCCCCTGCAAGTCTACATATCTTCTTCCTCTTCGTCCCTCATGTCAGTTAGGCAAGTCCAGTAAGTTGCACTTATCTCCGTCCCATCGTCATAGTCAATTTTCATTAGACCTCATTTATAGTGATCTTTGGGATCCTTCTCCTACTCCATTTTTGTTAGGACACTGCTACTATGTAATTTTTGTTGATGACTACAGTAAATATATTTGGTTCTATCCATTAATACACAAATCTGATGTGTTCTCTATTTTCTTACAATTTCAAGCTTTGGTTGAACGATATTTCTCTCGTACTATTAAATCAATCCAAACTAACTGGAGAGGAGAGTTTCGCTCTCTTCCTCAATATTTTAATAAAATTGGCATTACCCATCGTATCGCAGCTCCCCACACCCATGAGCAGCAAGGGACTGTTGAACGTCGTCACCGTCATATTACAGAAATCGGTTTGTCTCTTCTTGCTCATGCGTCTGTACCCATGTTGTACCGGCACTATACCTTTAAAACAGCTGTATTTCTTATTAATAGGATGCCATCTAAAGTCTCTAGTGGTGTGTCCCCTTCGAACTCATTTATAATAAACCACCATCCTGTCTTCCTACGAATTTTTGGATGTCTATGCTTTCTCTTTCTTCATCCTTACAATCATCATAAAATAGAATATCGCTCTCAATCATGTGTGTTTCTCGGCTATAGTCCCTCTCATAGTGCCTATCGATATCTTGATGTGAAAATAAATCGTACATATATCACTAGGCATGTTCGCTTTGACGAATCTATCTTTTCTTTTCAATCTCACTCTTCATTGGATTGTCCACCACAACCATCTTCCTCTTCCCTGCCATGGGGTGTTACATCACTTCGACCTCTACAAGGGGCCAACCCTCCACCATCCATTCCTCCATCTCCTTTGCCCCAATTGTCCACCTCACCATCGGTTGCATCCCCCATATCTCGGTCTACCCCAGCACCTCCTCCCATGATTGTTCTCCCTTCCAGCCCCTCTAATACTACAGACTCTATACCTGTTCGGATCAGATTACTTACTGACCCCTATTGCAATCCCTTATCTGCAAAACCCTTCCTTCCCACATCTTCTCCCATGGCAAGTTTCCAGCAAGATACAACCTTCTCTAAACAACCTATCCAACCCATCCGTATATATTCCATGGTGCTTCGACCCCGTCCCAAACAACCATCCACCCTCACTAGCACTATCCTTACCATAGAACCTACTTGTTATACTCAGGCATCTAAACACTCTATGTGGCGTGCTACAATGACTGAGGAGTTTAATACTTTAGTTCGTAATGGTACGTGGTCTCTTGTTCCACGTTCATCTCAACAAAAAAATTTAATTGGGTGTAAATGGGTATACAGGATCAAGAGAAAGGCTGATGGCTCTCTCGAGCGCTATAAAGCGCGTCTAGTTGTAAAAGAATTCTACTAGTAGCTTGATCTTGACTACAATGAGACATTCAGTCTGGTTATCAAACCTACCACCATTCGGGCTATTCTAAGTATTGACATCTCTCAAGGTTGGTCCATCAAGCAATTAGATGTTCATAATGCTTTTCTGCATGGCAACCTGACAGAGGAAGTCTACATGTCACAACCTCCAGGATTTGAGGATCGTGACCATCCAGATTATATCTGTCATCTCCACAAATCTCTATACGGGTTAAAACAAGTACCCCATGCCTAGTTTCACCGTCTCTCCCAATTTTTTTTCAGACTAGGATTTGTTGCCAGTAAGACTGATCCTTCATTATTTATTTTGAGGACGAACTCTCATATCCTCTATGTGCTCATCTATGTTGATGATATTTTGATAACTAGCAATGACTCCAGTCAGGTCTCTCTACTTCTTCGTCAGCTCGCTACAGAATTCTTCATTAAGAAACTTGATGATCTTCATTTTTTCTTAGGAATTGAAGCTGTTCAAAACTCTACCAGATTATTATTATCTCAAACCTGCTATATTAGAGATCTTCTTTCAAAAGCATGCATGGTTGATTGTAAACCTATTCAGACCCCAATGGCCATGACACAGGATTCTGATTCAGGGGGTGCTCCTTATCCAGACCCTACACAGTATTGCTCTATTGTTGGAGCTCTTTAGTATGTTATATTGACATGCCCTGATATTTTTTTTGCAGTGAATAAAGTATATCAGTTTATGCAGTCTCCTAGTTTTGATCACTGGATTATGGTCAAGCGCATCTTACAGTACCTTCAAACTACAGCTGATCATGGATTACAAATTCAGAGTTCAATCTCTCACTCTCTTCAAGCCTTCTCTGATGCAGATTGGGCAAGTAGTGGGACTGATAGGCGTTCCACTGGGGGCTATGTAATTTTTCTTGGCCCCAACCTTATTTCATGGGCATCTCGTAAATAGAAGACAGTTGCTCGATCATCCACAGAATCTGAATACAAGGCCTTAGCATATGCATCAACTGAACTAATCTGGCTTGAGTCATTATTTCAAGAACTTGACTATCCCTTACATGGCCCCCTCATTCTATGGTGTGACAATATTGAGGCAACTTATCTCTCGATCAATCCTGTTTTTCATGCTCGCACGAAGCATATCGAAATTGATTTTTATTTCATTCGTGAGCATGTTGCATGACATCAACTATCTGTTCAGTTCATCTCCACCCAAGATCAGCTTGCTGATATTCTCACCAAGCCCTTGGGTACCTCACGTTTTAGGTTCCTAAGAGATAAGTTGAAAATTCGTGGTCCTGACTCTTCATCTTGAGAGGGTGTGTCAGCACATATTCATTCCACCTCATCACTCTACTTTTGGCATATACTCTTACTTGTTTTCTTTCTATGTTTAGTAAGTCAACATATATTCATATTTAGCCTGCACACCTATTTTTGCTTTTTCTTTGTTTAGCAATTCTACTTTTGGTTCTTTGGCCTTACTGAGTATATAATCAAGATGTTCCTTTTTTTTGTAATTACTGTAATAGCTGACTTTGTAATCTATAAATACTCTTATTGGAGATCAATGAAATCAAGGTGTGAAAATCAAAAATTATCCTCCATAAAGAAATTAGCATTGTCATCTAGACTACATCAATCTAACAAATCAACTAGCTTCAGTTCTTAGATTGACCTAAAGCAAACCCTTTATTTAACACGAAGGATGGATTGGAGAAGAATATATGGGCTCTCCATCTATACTCCCATATGTTTGGTAAAATATGTATTGATGGACGAATAATTTTTTTCTCTGGTATGGGAGGGATGAATGATATTTGTATGATATTTTTACTAAATCGTCATTTGATAAAAAAAAGTAAAAAAATATTAAGGTCTTGTCAAAAAAATTAATGAAGGATACTTGATTTAGAAACAAAAAGATCCGATCAATTTTTTCAAAAACAAAACTTGAAACAAACACATCTAGCTAAAGTCTAGACTACATCAATCTAACAAATCAATTGACTTCAATTTGCAGATTGATTTAGAACAAGCTCTTTATTTGATACGAAGGATAGATTGGAGAAGAACAGATAGGCTCTCCATCTATACTTCCATATGTTTGGTAAAATATGTAATGATGTATGAATAATTCCTTTTTGTGTTTGGTATAGGAGAGATGAATGATATTTGTATGGTTTTTCTACTAAACCATTCTTTGATTAAAAAAAAAAGAGGGAAGAAGCCTTAGGGTTTTGTCAAAAAAATTAATGAAAAATAATTTTGTTAGTGTAGAAATACACTCATCACAATCCTTCTCAATTAGAAGGATGTAAATTAGTAAATAGGAATTAAAGTGATATGTTATCAGTCCAGATCCATTTTCGTATCTAAATCAATTCGGATATGGATAGAAATTTAAAAATTCGACTAATATCCATATCCATATCCATATCCATATCTATAAAAAAATAATAAATATGGATATAGATAGACAACTATATGATCATCTATATCCGAATATCTGAATCTATATGTAGCTTTATATAATTTGATATAGTACTTATAAATTTTTAAGAAAAATATATGACCATATAAATATACTATTAACTTGATTTATCATTTATTTAGTAATATCTTTGATTCTATAGCTATAAAGATTGATTATCTAAGTTATATTCGTAATTTTATCCATACTTTCAGTATCTAAATTATATTCATATCCATTAAAAATAAATATGGATATAAATTTCTACATTCGAATAATATCTATATCCGTATTTTATTTATAAAATAAAATAAATATGGATATGGATATGCCGGTATTCAATCCATGTCCAATCTAGTTTCAACCCTATTAGTAAACTAGGATAGGTGGACCATCCCTCCTTTCATCCATACTTCCTATGAGATTTTTTGAATGAAATAACCTATGGAGGTCATGCATCCTTTCAACTATATTTATCCTCCTTTTTATGATTCCAACCAAATATAGGAAAAATGTATCTCTATTTTTATTTACATAATAACAATAAACAAATTAAATTTACAATTCTTTAAAACTAAGCAACTTTTTATAATCGGCTCTCAACTTAATAACAATAAAATTATGATGCTAGGATCATTCTTTAATTTTATTTTTGTACCTTCGACCAAAAAATAAAAGAAAAATCCTGTACCACTACCTAACGGAGAGGCAAGGAGGGATTGCTGCAACTAAAGGGGCTAGAATGTCTGAAGAGAAGGTTGAGACAAGGTGTCATCCCTTCGTCTTTGATTCTTAACGGAGGCTGGGAAAACAACCACCAATTCATCAAAAAGGAGAAGAGGTATGCACAAATGGAAAAAGAACAGAACAAAGAAGAGTTACAGGTGAAGCAATCTACATTGCAGATCTAAAACAAACTAAGAATGATAGTGTCAATTTTGTTACAACACCAGTGAAACTTTGGACCACATCATGTTCCGTTGCAGCTATTCAACTAAAGTTTGGAAGCGGATCCTACAGAGGTGCAGCATTACAGACCTTTCATCTAACATAGAAAAACTCTAGGATGAATGGAGATAGAGATATAAGAATTCAACTAAAATTAGAATGCTAGACATCATTGTATCAATCACATTATGATGCCTCTGAATAGAAAGAAATAATAGGCTCTTCCGATCAAAAGCTTGCTCATTCAGAAAATTAGTCAGAACAATATTCTTCCTGCAGTGGATTGAACAAAAAACTCAGATACAGAGGACTTAAGTACACTTAGTTCAGACCCCCCTACTGAAGATATATAGGTCTTCGCCTTAGGACTTCCATCCATGCCCATCGAGACTTTCCTAACTTGCATATATTATTTCAGAATGAACTCATCTGGACTACAGGAAGTTCAGTTTTTGAATGTTGTTCGATCCTCTGTGGAACATCAAAACTTGAAAGGCTTCAACTTATTCTTCTCTCTTTTCTCATATATCAATGTGGAAAATTATACCTTTTGTAGGGATAAAAGATAGGAGAATCATTCCCCTAATGGGACACCTCCATTCATTTTGTTCTCTCATTCACCCACCTCATCGATACATCATCTAAATCATGTACAGACTCTCACACCCTTTCTGGTTGTAATAACCATTAATTTACAATACTAAATGCAAGAGGGAACTTACCCACTTTCTCCTTGTTTACCTTCAAAAGAAAAAAAAAAAAAAAAATTGATAGTGTCCTCTTTGTGCTAGAATTTTTTTTTCTTTTCTTTCTAGGATATTTAAGACGCAAACCTAAAACCTTATCTTTTTAGAAGGTGATGCATGACCAACGGCATTTTTTAATTCTTTCAAGAAAATTTCTTGTAAAAAAATTACTGTATATGATATAAAAGTCTTCAGAATTTGGTTGTCTGAGTTTATTCCATGAAATATCTGCTTAGAGTCCTTTTTTTCTATCAGATCTTATTATTTACTACTAGAACGATCTTCTCCATGTGACGGGTCTCCCACGCATGGGAGATCGATAGGAAGAAAGCGGCCTACAATGACTGGAACATTCAACTTCTTACCCAGAGATTAGAAAATGTAACGTGTTAGCTAGGCAGTCTAGTTGTGGAGTGGGGACTTGGACCACCCAATATGATTCTGATAACCTTGCACTAGCATATGTGAGGATTTAATGTGAATTAATTAAGAAGGATTGGTCGACGAAATATTAACTGGGGCCTAAATCTTGAGGTCCTTGACTAATCAAGAGGAGCAATGGAAGTGAAGCATCCACTACATTTCATTTGATATTTAGGTTGAAAGATTTTGGTTCCCCACTTTTCTAAGTCGAGCAAATCATCAATAGAGAAAGTGTAAACAAAGTGCACATGATTGTAAGCGTTCACTAGCATTAATGTCAATCTAATGAAGATTTTTTTTTTTTTTAAACAATTCACTGGAGATATTCCATTACAAGTTGGAAGAAAAGGTTTTGTATTTGATCATCACTTGACATCCTACAACTTGAATTCAGGAATGCAAGCCAAACGGGTGATATCAATATATTGGTTGATATTTCGAAAATGAGGCATTCTTAGCCGCCAAGAAGTCCAGCTTGATGTTTTTCTCATGCTGGAATATAAAGGATGAGTTGACTTATGAACTAATATGGAACACTGCCAAATTAATAAGTTATTTAAGCCTTTACCAAACTTTGTTTGACACATTATGCTTCGTGTTTTTCAAACTTACAATTTTTTTTCCTAAATGGAGCTGGACATTTGAGTGCAATGCCTTATGAATCTTGTAGCTTCGCATGTCTTATGACATCCCACAAAATGTTGAAAACCGTAACCTAGCAAGTAGAAGATACAATTTTTGTCCCCAAGTGGAGCTGATCGTTTGAGTACAATGCTATATAAATCTTGTAGCTTCACATCATATGACATCGCACTTAATGTCGACAATTATAAACTAGTAAGTAGAAGAGAATACAATTAATTATACGAAAACTTTTATCCTCTGATTAGTATGAAGGATGGAGGAGGGACAGGAGGATGAATGCAAGATTTCCTCTTCTATTGGGCATAGAAGAAATAAAAGGAATGATAAATGGTAATTACATCTGATAAAAAAAGTATCATTATTATCAATTTGTGATACTTATTTATACTAAAAAAATTATAACAATATATAAGTTTATAATCTTTATAATTTATAATTATACAAGTATTTAATTTAATTTTATAAATTTATTGTATTGGAGTTAATTTATCTATATATTAATTATATAAATAATTAAATAATTTATAATTTAGTTTAAATAGTTACTTAATTTTATATAAATAGTTAACAAAAAAATAATGAATATAAATAAAAAATTGAAGATGTGTTAGGGTTCTATTAAAAAATTAATGAGTAGTTTTGTCAATGTAGAATTTGATTATTCACATGCTCCATCCTTCCTTGTATCTCTCTAATTTGAAAAAATATAAATTGATGTTCTATGATCCTTTCTTTTTATCCATCCTTTCTAAGAATTTTTGAGTCAAGCAATGGATGAAAGCTATTCATCCTTCCTCTTGTAACCCCAACCAAATACAGAATTAACCTCCTCTTGTGAATTTCAAAAGATTAAGCTATAGAAAAATAATTTATACATCTGCACATTGAAGATGTTTGAATTTCGATCGATGAAAGGGAAAAACATGTGACTTGTCTATTGAAATATTCACTTTGTTGTCCATGCCATTAAATTTTTGTCATGTGCAGTAATGTCGATACATTATTTATACAGTCCATCAATCTTTAACACCCTTTAGAACAAGACAACAAAACTAGTCAGGCTTCCAAATTCAATAACCCAAAATAGTTTACCATCACCAAACCAAGGGGTAACATGTTGAAAATCATAACCTAGCAAGTAGAAGAGAATGTGATTGATTATATAAATACCTTTTGTTCGGTGCAAAGGATAGATTGGAGGAACGATACATAGAGGAAGAAAGATTAATCTACCCTCCTATATATTTGATGAAACATCAAAAAGATGGATGAAAATGATTTTCTTCTCTATTTCGATAAGAAGACTAAAAAAGAGGATTCATGATATTTGCATGACATTTTTAATAAAAATCATTTGTTAAAAAAAATATTATCATTATCAATTTATAATAATTATTTATACTAAAGAAGTAGGATAATAAATAAATTTATAATCTTTATAGTTTATAATTATATAAAAAATATATAAATATTTAATTTAAAAATCTAATAAATAATTTTATAAATTAATTATATGTGAATTAATTTATTTATGTATTAATTATATAAATAATTAATTAGTTTATAATTGAATCTAAATATTTAATTAATTTTATATAAATAGTTAACTAAAAATAATAAATATAAATAGAAAAAATAGAAGAACTGTTATGATTTTGTCAAAAAAATTAATGAGGACCGACTTTGTCAACGTAGAAATCTATCTCTCACCTACTCTATTTGTGCATCCTCTCTTGAGCCCTTCCAATTTGGAAAGATGCAACTTGATGGGCCATGCTAGATGTACAATCTCTCATTATTTCTGATTGTTTCCATCTATCATTTTTAAGATTTTTTGAACTAGACGGTGGACAGGTCTATTCATCCTTTCAACTTCATTCATCCTTCTCTCAGGATCCAACCAAACATAGGGTCTACATTCCCATATGACTTTCAGAATACTGAGCCATGGAAATATAATTTATTTGAATTTCAATGGATGAAAGGCAAAGGCATTCGACTTGTCCATTAAAAAAGTCACTTTGTTGGCCATGCCATCAAATTCTTGCCATGTGCCGCAGTATCGATGCACTCCATAGTCCATACACCTTCACCACCCTTTGGAACAGGACAACAAAACGTGGGAGGCTTCCAAATTTGGAAACTAAATAGTTTTACCATCAGCAAACCGGTCTAGAGCCTAAATTCAAAGTACTGATTACAACATTGGACTATTCTTCCGACTCATGATTGATGTTCATTGATTGCCTCTCATTTAAGTTGTAGCTAGTCATTTCTCACATATGAAGCTTTTTGGCTTTGATTCGTTCCACTCTACTCAATGTCGCATGGAATAACCAATGAGAGTCATCTCGCAAACATTTGCCAGATTTTCAGGAAAGATGTACGAAGAAAAGAAAGATCGAGTATGCATCAATGACCTCAAAAGTTCAAAAATCATCGAAGTCATGATGGCATTTTTGTCCCGATGATTAGTTATGTCTCCTAACTTCGTTGGTTGGACTTTCCACAAGATCACCATCATCTTATTTGTTTATTTTTCTTCATGGCAACACACTCAACAATTAGAAGGGATGCGATGTTGTTTTATCGTTTTTTATGATTAATTCTTTAGTTTTAGCGTCTCCACCTTTCCTCACTCACCCTTGTTCATGGCATTCCCTCATTTCAAGTTAAAGATCTCAACCTCCAGGGATCACTTCTTACTTCACATCATGTTTGTATAGACTAAGCACTAAAAGTCACATCTTAATCTCTTTTATCTGCGGTCAGACTTATCGATGCTACGTACTGTGCCACTGGTTTCCATGCATGTAGGCCAAGTCAGAGTGGGAAATGCCTTCTATTTGTGTCTCACTGCTTGCTTTCATCTGCCTTGGTCGCCTACGGCAGATTAGGGACAAATTTTCTTCTCCAAAGACAACTCAATGGACTTTGAACCAAAAGTGCCGCCTATCGGTTTGGTGCATGTGAATGTTCAAACTTTCTATCCAACGGTTACGGTCAACTTCTTATCGCTTATCATCGCAAACGAGCATCTGCAAGACAACATCTACATAGACTAGATTGGTATCCGATGAGAATCCTCTGATGCTTAAGTCAGAGAAGAAAATTGATGAATAGTAGTTTTTGAATGTAGAAAGTAGCAGAGTTTTGATCCCGAACTCGTTTATCCGTACTGCTCACTTATCCTCTTTTTTATAGATGATTCTGATGTAATCGTTGAGCACGTAGTTCTGCTTTTTATGGCGCTAAATTATCGGACCATAAATATAAAATTAGTGGGGCATTAATTCTTCTTAATAGCCATGACACGTAGTTGATAACCATTTGTGACGGTTATGGTATGTTGAGCAGATTAGCCGGCATATGTCGGTAGACTCTGTGAGCGACCGTCAGCCAATAATTCTGTTATGCCGACGATATAAGTCGTTCGCTGTCGATCGATAGTAATCGAATTATTAGTCGGTCAGTCGATATTAGTCGACCAGCCGACAGTAAGTCGGTGTGATTCTCTCAAATCGATCAATGAAAAATCGGAACCACATGATCAGCTAATGCGCAGTCGAAGTCGTGACGACCAAAGTCAAAAGTTGGTCGGTTTATCCCAACACCAACTATGCGACTATTTCTATAAGATGCGTAAATTTTAAGTTTTCGTTTGTATCAAACGAAGGCTATGAACAATCAAATCATGATTTTTCCTTAATTTCTTAAACTCATCTTTTTAAACATGTTACTGGGTCTTTTAGAGGTCGGTACAAACATTTTGCGTAATCTAACTAGGGACTCGGAGACATTTCCTGGTTAACTTTGAAGTAGTGCAGGTATCGATCGGCAATAATCTGTGGACTTGGAAAATTGAAATGTCTGATGGTGCTGTTGGACACTTGAAATGGGAAGCTTTTAATATGTACCACAACAAAGAAAAGCATGTTATGAAGTAGGATGGTCAACTAGTATTATAAGCACATTATTGACTAATCATTCATGGACAAAACACGTGAATGGGATCACTAGACTGTTCAGATGCCAGATCCATAACGCTTCTCCGTTCGTCTGTATCAACATGACAGCGGTGGTACTGGGTAAATATTAGAATATTGAGAAAAGATAATTTCATTACGGGTCTAACGGGGATGCAAGCATATTATATGACTTTGTTTTTTTTCCTTTTGACGGTTCAATGTGCCTAAAAGATAAGGTTTGTCCAGGAGAGAGACTGGTAGGGCAAATGCACTATTGGGTCCAGTCATCCAAATGGTCAGAAAGAGACAGAGAGAAGGTAAAGAATGGAGATCAGACAGGTTTTAGTCCTGAAAGAGCCATCTTACCCTTTCAGACTCTTCTTCTTCTTATTGTTACTTTCATGGTTCTAGGGTTTGATTGACCCAACCTAAGAACAGCACTTTGCCTGAATTTCTTAAAGTCTTGCTTACCATTGGCCATTATCTCTTCAGTGATCGCATTAAGAAAAATCTAGCTTTTATCCTCGTCTGATTTAGTCGTTATTGATGCCTTGGGGAGCCATCACCTTGGATAGATGATTTTGAGAGTCATTTGTTGAGACATCTAATGAACTGGCCTCTCTATTTGTCTCCAATCAATATATACCTCAAGTTCTTAGGCATAGTACCTCAGAGGTTCCTATTATAATCACTATTTTATCTATAGTGTATTTTATCGAGAGTTGTCCTGTGGTTCTTATCATCCATAGAAAGGATTTTTCACATAAATATTAACCCTTGCTCTTTTGCTCCATATTTTTATTTATCTATATTTATGAATTTGGGCCCTTCAGAGACAAGTATATTATATCCTAAGAATAATCCCCTATATTTTCTCCTTGCCCTTTTGCTCAATTTTTTATTTGTTCATATTTGTGAATTTGGGCCCTTCAAAGACAAGTATATTATATCCTAAGAATAATCCTCTATATTTTCTCCTTGCTCTTTTGCATCTATAAAAATGATATCTATGTTGTGTAATTCTTTGTGCACCTCATGCGGTACAGCAAAATTGACACAGAGCACACTACCCAATTATATTGGATCACGTAGCACAGCTAATAATAAGATAAATATTTAATACCACTCAATTATTTTTTTGTTAGACTTTTTCTAACGTAAATATCCTTTTCCTCCATAGAATAAAGAAAAAATAGTATTTTAACTTTTCAATACCTTTTATGACTACTTGTAAATATACATGATATTTTGAACAATTTATATGACTTTTTTATATCTTTATATGATATCCCGTTAATCATTATGACTTCTGCTGTCTTATATAACTTTCTGTATCTTTATATGACATCCTGAATAATATATATGGCTTCTTGATGCCTTATATGATTTTTTGTGAATATATATGATATCTTGAATCATATATGTAACTTTCTATGAATATATATAATATCTTAAATAATATATATAGTTTTCTGATGTCTTCTATGATTTTTTTGTGAATATATATGATATTCTGAATAATATATATATATTTTTATAAATATGTATGACATTCTGAATAATATATATGGCTTTTTGTACCTTCATACGATATTCTGAATAATATATATGACTTCTTAATATCTTATATGACTTCTTATGAATATATATAATCTTTTTAATAATATATATAATTTTTTATAGATATATATGACATCTTAATTAATAATATATATGGCTTTCTGATGCCCTTATGACTTTCTGTCAATATATATGATATCTTGAATAGTATATATGACTTCTTAATATTTTGTATGACTTTTTGTCAATATGTATGATATCCTAAATAATATATATGACATCCTAAATGATATATATGGCTTCCTGATATCTTATATGACTTTATGTGAATATATATGACATCCTGAAAAATATATATAATTTTCTATGAATATATATAATATCTTGAACAATATATATGACTTTCTGATGTCTTATATGACTTTCTGTCAATATATATGACATCTTAAATATAATATATATAATTTTTAATAAATATATGTAATATCCTGAATAATGTATGACTTTCTGTATCTTTATATGATATCCTGTTAATTATTATGACTTTTTGATGCCTTGTATGACTTCCTGTTGCTTATAGTAATTAACAGAATATCATATAAAGATATAGGAAGTCATATATATTGTTCAGGATACCATATATATTCATAGAAAGTCATATATATTATTCATGATGTCATATATATTGACAGAAAACTATATAAGGCATCATGAAGCTATATATATTATTCAATATATCATATATATTCACAGGAAGTCATATATATTGTTTAAGATATCATTTATATTCACAAAAAGTCATATAAGATATCAGGAAGCCATATATACTGTTTAGGATGTTATATAAAGATATAGAAAATCATATATATTGTTTAGAATATCATATATATTCACGAGAAGTTATACAAGGTATTGTGAAGTAATAATACTGTTCTTTCTTTACTCTACGAAGGAAAAGTATATTTTTGTAAGAAAAAAATCTGACGAAAGAAATTAAACGGCATTAAATATCTATCCCATTATTAATTATGCTACATGGTTCAATGTGATTGGGCAGTATGCTCCATATCAATTTTATTGCACCGTGTGCAATGCACAAAGAATTTCTCTACCTATGTTTTTATCCTAAAAATATAAGCTGGATGGAATGAAAGAAGGTGAGGTGTCCTAGGGCATTGGGCCTCTTGGGCCCAGCCTTCATGGGCGAAGCATGAAGGGCTATGTATTCAATATACAACTCTGGCATTTGACATGAGAAGGGAAAAAAAGATTTAACTATATACCAGGAACGAGCTTAGTCTCACGCACTAGTCCATCAAGTCCTATTTCTGTTGTATGGGTAAAGGAGAAGTTTATAATTAGGATATAATAGGCTTAAAGAACCACAAACCCTAGCAGTTTTTTCTGATCCAGTTGGATTAATACATGTTGGATCCTAATTAACATGGTGCACAATGGCATATCCATTCAGGTTTGATCACATAAAGCCAGATCAATATGGATAACGGCAAACATAAAGGAATTGGATTTTTTTTATTTTGTGGGAAATAGGAACTAGTCTATAGCAATTAGTCTTTCCTCTTTAGAGAGGTAACATGCATTGGTAATATATGTTTGCAATGATCTTCGTGGTTAAATTGTGTAAAGGACAATTGCTTCTTGAATTTCCCAGACAAACTTTTTCTTTATGAGCTTTATGGAAGCTTAATCTGGATTTATTATGTGATATTATTGCCAAAAGAGAGGATAAAATAACTTAATTAACTGAAGAAATTTTACCAAACCTAGCTGGCGACAACTCTATAAGCCGGGGTGAGGAGGATAAAAGGATATTTTATTAAGCTTGGTTCTCAATCCATAAAAAGGCTAAAGTAACTTGGTGTCAAATCCGTCGCCAAACAATCTGGCTATTTTTCGAGAACAGACTAGCGACCAAACTTGTAAACAGTATTTGGCTACAAAATAACCAAGTGAATGATTTGAAAATAAAGATATAGATGGAAAGTATTGTAAAGGGCACTGAAAAATTTTCAATGTTAGGATCACATATTGGACAAGGAAATGAATACAGCTGAATTAAATGTAAATTATTAGTAATAAATATTGCATTGTTACCAAAGGTCAGAAGCCATGTTTGTTAGATAAATTCCAGGATGTAATCAAATGTTTTAACTGATTAAGAAAGGATAGGCCGCAGAGTGGACCCAGATATCAGTCATGAAATTTACCAAAATAAAATTCAGACTGTGATCCGCAAAATCCAGATTGCTTATGCCCAACAAGCATGAATACATGCAACATAAAATATCACAAAATAAAATATTATTAGAATCCTATACAACGAACATAAGGCACTTGTTCTCACCGGGCACAGACTGCAAATAATAATAATAATAATAATAATATGCAACTACGTGCGTAAAGCTATACCTTAGAAGCTGAATCATAATACCAGAACCGTGAGAAATCCTGGCTCATATTTAAACCTGGATCCCAGAGGCGTAGAATGAAAGTATAGCGAAATTCTTACTCCAGTCCTAGAAGAAAATTTTATGCTGCAACTTATACGCAGTGTTCTTGGACAAGAAAGAAAGAGCAAATAATATAGTACGTGACACAAATGTCAACACGCCTATACCCGGCAATGGATGAGAACTTGTGCGTGATCGGAACATTGCCCTTTCTCAAAATATCAACCCATAACAGGTAAATTAAAGACACCAACAGGACATCCATAGCTGATGGGTTTTGATTCCAAGGTTCACACCCATGCTTACCGACCATAATCATTAAAATCAAAGACAATAAGGTGATACCACATCTCCCACTCAGTCATGAAAAATTTATCATGATATTCCCTTAAAACATTAATTAAAGTTGGTCGGCGGTGCGCCAATGAAAAAAAAGGAGACGAGAGGTTGCAGAAGACAACTTCGCAACTTAAAATTAAGCGCTCAGTGTAGCACCAGAACTCCTGCGGCACTCGTTTAGCATGTCCAAATAAAACTGGCACCTGCTGATGTCACTACCATAACTGTTGATGCACTGCACCCAAAGAAGACAGGAGGAGGAAAAAGCTTGAGCTTTGACAACTCTATCACTACAGGTATATGCATGTAATAGCAAATTAATCCAAAGAAATCACGATGCAAAAAATATGCCACTTAAACGTGAGATGTTATCCTTTCACGATATTAAACAAGGTAAGAAATGATAGCACATAATAACACAAGTTGTAGACAGCACCAGCTTTGATAAAAAGGCTGACAGAAAGGATTCTATTCAGCACAAATCCAGCGTAAGAAGTGAACGGGCATCCTACTCTAGTTCATTAGCACAGGGACCGTCTACTTCCTTTCAATTATGTATTTAGCAAGCGGGCAAAGGGAAGGAAAAAAAAGGAAGAAGAAAAAAGGGCATACATCTTGGAAGGCCTTTGAATGAGTGCTGCATGCATCAGCTCCAACAGCATTGCTCACTGGGGCAGTGGCGGCAGCAGCAGGGGCTTGAGCGACCACAGTTTCATGTTGAATGGTACGGGGACCCACAACAGCATCAACAGCCCTATGACCAACACTACTGCCTACACCCCATGCCATGCCTGTAAAGGGACAGAGAGATTAACAGATAAACCAAAAGATTCAAAGTTGAAATACAATAAAAAGGAAGCTAAAGCTTACCTTCAGCAATAGTGGACCCAATTCCTCCAAGGACAGATCCACCTCCTCCCTGAAGAGGAGCCGGTGGTGGAGCCTGATGTGCTGTAGCAACAGAATTAAGAAATCAGTGACTATCATCAGGAGCTAAGACATGTCACAAAAAAGGAAAAGAATTAAGATCAGTTTGGATTAATAACAGAATCCCGTAAATGTCCAGTTATTTCCAAAGACCACCGGATAAATGACAAGAAACTGGGAAAGAAAGTTCATTATCTTTCAAGTTTTTTCTCAGAACATCAAATAGATATCCAAAAGTTTGAAATAATAAACAAATAGTCCATCCTCTGATCCCCTCAATACAAAATGATCCATTTTACTCCTAAATTTCCATAAGCCTCTTTGGCAGTGCCTTTATGAATGCAGACGTAAAGGAATGGGCTCAGATCGATGTGAAAGGCACAATGGCAATGACTTTAATCACCATAAAATGCCAGGAGAATTAAGACAACTAGAAAGCTAAGTTGCTTAACCTCAGTAAAAATGAGATCATTACGAACCAAAGTTGTTATAGCTGGCTTATGGGAAAAGACGATTCTTTATGTAATTAGAACTAGCTGAAATTGCAGATTGCGGAGTAGCACCATCACGGAAACAATTCATTTAGACTAGGGACACATGATACATGAAAGATTCAAGAAAAATAAAAATTATTTGATTTTTCTAGTCCAATTTAACAATTAAAACAGATCAGATGATGAATAATATGCTGGCAAAAAATGTAAAAGCTTTGGTTTAAAGGTGACACGAAGCTTTATATTAAGATATATAATCAAAGCAATGGAAGCAAATCATTTATCCTTTCAGGAACAACTAAATTAATCATAATAGGGGGAAAGCCAAGTATTACCTGGTTGAGGTGGGTTTCTCACTGTAGCAGAGCGTGGAGCAGCACAAGGGGCTGATCGTCCTATGAGGTCAATTCACACTTAGTAATGACTCATGGAACATGATAAACAAACAGTTTGACCTTAAAACAAGATCAATTTATGCGACACAAAAAAGAATTATTTAACAAAATCTCGAAAAGATTAATCACATTTTCTTCATCAAGCAATTGGTGTAAATTTTTGAAATAAGAGAAGAATTGCATGAATGTATGTGCTCTATTGTGCATGTGCAAGGACGGATGCATGTGCCACATGTATGTTGTGGTAAGAAATATGAAAAGTACCGAGGATAGGCAACCTAATGGATTCCAACAAGCAAATGCATTAATAACCAATATAGTTATGCTATGGAATGCATATGGATGCTAAGCAAGCATGTTTCATATCTTTCCAAGCTAACTGCTTGGGATGCATGCCTTTTACGTGTCCCTCTCAAGGCACTACCATATTACAGTTATTTAGTTATTTATTTATTTTGAGAATGGAGAGAGGAGAAAGTCAGGATGAAATTTGGCAAGGGCTGGATTCAAACCCATATCTGTGGTATCAACGCCCAGTAACTTTTACCAACTGAGCCTGTTGACACCCTCTAATGCAGGACACTCATAAATTAAATACTTGGCTTGCCACTCATTATGCAGCACAAAGCTATGGATCTGGCATACACGATTATTCTGTCAAGAAAGAAAAAGAAAGAAAGAAGAAGAAGAAGAAGTAAACAGCTTACATGGGAGTCCATGATCCAATGAAAACTTACACATGGAAACCAACATGTTGAGAAGCGATTAAAAAAGAAAAAAAATAAATTAAAATAAATTAAAATCATTACTAGCCAAACAACCATTCTAATGAAAAAGGGAGCCTCTGCCATGGTTGTTCCTCAAAAAACTCCCACAACGAACATTATTCTTTGTTCTTTAAGTTATAGATCTTCAAATATATCCTCCACCATCAGCATTAAAGAATGAGATATATCTGTTATCCTCCTACAGCCACACATTATTCATCAGGTCCTTGTGCATTCTTAAAACAAGTATCATATGATTAATATCATCAGATCACAGATCTCCCAACACAATGAGATGAGACTGCAACCCACTCCCTCAAACTAGGATATTAGCAATATCCTCTTCTCCTTAACGCTCTCACAAGCAGGTAATTAATTATTATTATCCAAAACGTCCTTACCTCATACACTGAATATTCAACAACACTAAAGAACAAAAATTTAAGCCCTTTTAAAGAGACTAAGGCCAAGTATAGGAGGGAGAGGATTCAATTCTCTGCTAGAAACAAGCTGACAATCATTATGATGGTTGGCAGATCATCTCACTACATTATCTTCCACCCAAGCATTGATTTCTCTAGGAGGTTTATCACTATCCTTTACACCCCAAGCACAACACTTTATTCAAGCTTCATTAGAAGAGCTAGACAGCAAAGCCCAATCTCGCTCAAACATGTTCTTGCTTATCTGATGCACAGATCAATGTCTTTAAAAAATGGGAGAAGTTGTTAAGATCCATAAAAATTTCTCGGACTAGCTTAAAACTGTAACGGCTAAGCCAGCTAATATAGCCAATCCATAAAAGAGAATAAACTAATTCATGCTTCGAGTTGTGTAATTTAAACCAAATTCACATCTTTATAATGCCTTTTTATATGTAAGTGGACCATACAGCTTGAGCACTACATAAACCCTTGAGAACGCTGCATGGGAACTCTAAACCAGCCCTCTCTCCATTTCACAAGTGAGGAGAAAGAAGAGCAACCACATTAATCACTCAAAAAAGACAAGAACCCAGCAGCGGAGCTCATTAGCCACATTAGCTCAACCAGAGCACAATTAACCACCGCCTCTTTAAAGGTCTTCCATTGCATCGTAGACGCCCATAGATATTGTTCAACACATTGCCCGGAAGAATAGAAAAAATATAATTTAAAAAACCAAAACCTCCCTTTAGGAATTGAATGAAATATAGATGAGTAAAGGGTTGAAAAAAGGAATCTTGGTAATTTAACAAAAAAAAAAAAAAAAAGAGAAGAGAATCATGGTAATTGATGCTAAGCTATTCGACGGTGTGCCAATCATTAAAATAATTCATATACCAACATATTTTCATCCAAAGATTGAGTTTTTGTTTTGTTTTGTTTTTTTTTTTTTTTTTTTTTCTGATACTGGGCATAAATCGATTAAATCCGCATAGATGCCCATCAAATCATTATCAAAAGGGGAAGAAACTGCACCGTATTAATTACAAATCCCTGTGAGGGTCGGTCTACGAAGAGATCAAAAAGATCACAACTACAGAAGAAAAACAAACAGAGAAAAGAGGCATTGGAGATGGGCGACGTACCAGCAGAGCTTCGGCGAGGCATGATGGCGAATGGAAGCTGAACAAAAGAGACGAAGACGAAAACCCCAGACAGCCGCAGCGAGGAAATTGGAGCCGGTTCGCCGAGATAGACGTGTATTTATAGCCGACGATCGCAGCAGGGGAGGGCGGGAAGTTTCCGTTTTCTGACCTTCGAATTCCGCTTTATTTACGTGGAATATCCGAGAGGCATCGGAATATAAGATATGGACGAGAGACATCAGCCTTCTGATTGTGATCGGACGATCACTTCGGGAGGGTAGGCGACCAGGCGAACGTGGCCTTGTCGTGGCCCCATGGACGTTGGTCTTGCCCAAGAAGTTTCCAGCACCGCCTCCGTTGGTCTCAATCTAGAAGTTTGAAAGCCTATCTGGCTTAATTACCAAAAAAATAAAAATAAAAAAAAACTATACGGCTAAGAAGATATGTAGTAAAAATTAATCAAATGAAATGAAGTTTCCAAATGTTTGCTGATAGCGTGAAAAAAAATTGAAGCCATTTTTGAATCTCTCTCTTTTTGATATTTGCACCTGCCAAAATATTTTTCAAGATAATAATGTTTATTTATGATCTCCTCTTATTAGAAAATATATCATTGTGCATACATTTTGGTTGTTGGGGGGGGGATAATATTTTACTACTGACTAACCGGTCTCCTAACTCATTTTGTAATATAAACCATACTTATTTAATTAAAACTTTGGCTAAAACAATTCATGTGAAACAATAATTAAAGGATGGGTGTGAGTCGATCCTCTTTGACTCTCACCATATGAATATGTCCAGCTCCTTAGCTCTATATCCATATGAGCGATAATTTGACTTCATAGGCTTAAACAACGTTCCACAAAATACCTTAAAAATGTGTTTGGTAGAAGAGAGTTGGACTCTCAAATAAAAATAAAAATGAGTGACTCATGATACACACTAAAATGGATCGTCCATCATAGCACCGACAACCGAGTGATAACCCAATAGTCCTTGATAAAGGCTAGCGGAGCAACTACCTGACCTCTGTCATCTGGTCTTCCACAATTGTGTCAGAGAAATTTCAGGGCTTCTTGCTCGCAAGACAACAAGCGGTCTTGCGACTCGCTACTCCACTCCCTCCTCCACTAAACAAGATTCATGATATCAATAACCTCTAGATGTATGCGTCGTTATTATCTAACAATCAGAGTACATCTCCATAGCTATTGCTCTCTGACAGACGGCGCACGTCCCCGAAAGCGATAGGTATACACCTTCATCTATAAAATCTTTCCTCCGGATCCTCTAAGTACAGGAACACCTATTTCGCATGCCCTTTTCTAGAGACGAACTCCATACGTATTGGAATCCAGCTCTTTCATAGAACTTTGAGTTCACCATTCTCCACTTTCCACCGTTCATTCTCCATCATCGATCTTCTATACTTCGTACTCAACATCATCTCTCATCTTCATCTATAGCTCAGATCTTTTCTATTTGTTTTCATGGGAGATTAACTTAGGCATCAGATGATTCACAATCGAGAAACCCCCAATATGAGGAATTTCTATCTTTGGTGATTTTATAAGATCGGCTCGAGGGATTGATCGAGAATCTGGCACTAGCGTCTAGCTCGAAAGATCTCGACCAGCTGTCCTACAACTGCTACTCTTTTCCAACTCTAACACAATAGCCTTAAGCCATCTCAATTTCTCGGCAGCAACAACCCCTGTTCCAGATATTTGGTTGAAGAGATTCATATTTCCATTTCAGTTGTCCCACTCTCATTTCAATTCCAATTTCAATGGAGAATAGGAATGCTCAATCCTCCAAAATCCAACCTCCACTCTCTCATAATATTTAAAGCCTATTTTGATTCTTATCTTAATTCCAATCACAAACTAAACACGTTGAGAAATATGATCATTCCAATCTATTTCGATTCTGATTCCGATTTTGATTTCGATCACAAATTAAATATTACCCTAAATGAATACTAATGACTAAATTTTTCATACTAAGCATATTCTCATTGATAAGGATGATAGATGGAGAATGGAGAACTCTATGGTGCTAGTGATGATATCATCGTTGTATATTGTAGTTTTAGAGGACTCAATGAAGTTGTTGATTTAGTTGGTAGAATACATCAAAGTAACACAGTTGAATATGTGTTTGGTTTTGGGAGCATAAGGGAGGCTATTCTCTTGCACTAAATAGTTGGCCAATAAAGGATAAATAATTGCTTCAGCAAAAGGAAAGGGGAAGTAAAATCATTCAAGGTCCAAATCTAAATCTATACAAATACATTAAAGGAGAAACCAATGCTCTTCCGAAACGACAAGTGTCGCAAATCCATTGCACCACGTGTCCATAATATGGAATGCCATGTGTTCTGCATCTAATGGTGCAGGCAGTCCGCTTTGTGGCTGGGCTGCTTATATAAAAAAAATAATAAACAAAAAATATGATGGATCTACTGGTGGATTGAATTCATATTGCGGCTGGACTGCTATCATTTAAAAAAATAATTAAAAAAAGAATACGGTGGTTTTACATCAGTTTATCTAGCATTAAAAGAAAAAAGAGAAAAAAATATGCTTTGCATGTGTTTCCTTGGCGACAAAGCCTTCCATGGACATTAATTACAAGATAGGACTCGATTTGAATAGAATAATCTTTCGATAGTCTTTCCTGGCTGATTTAGAAGGAATGATAGTCTGAAAATATTGGATAAGATTTGGATAGAAACTCAACCTGTTGGCATCTCTGATCAATGGAGAGGACTGCTCGATCAGAGAAGCAGAAAATATGATACGATAGAGGACAGTCGGTGAAGGAGGATGGGGTTATAAATATCTCTCTCTCGGTATTAGCCAGCATGCATGGGTGGAAAGCAGAATTTTCAGATGAGTTCTTTCACTATGGGGGAAATTCTTTTTGCATTATTTTTTTTACTTTGAACTCATTAGACTGTATGAGGTGGTTGCTGCAAGTATGCTACCGCCATCTCTTCCCCATACTTCATCATCTGAGAAAGGAGGAGGGTTAGTCCAGATCAAGGTGTGGTCCATTAGCCCTTTCACCATCAAAGTTATGGGGAGTTGCTACATCCTATGGTAGCCTTCTCCTCCTATGGTGCATCATATGGAAGACACTATAAGAAAACAGTGATTTTGGGATCAATTTTACGATCGAATTTTTCGGTTGAAATTTGTGATCATTTTTGCCATCAAAATTTTTTTCGATTAATTATTCAAAAAATATTAATAAAGCGATCAAAAAATATCAATTCCAAAAGAGATTACAAAATTAAAATTTTATGATCGATTTTACTATCGATAATTAAAAAATTAATATAGCAATCGAAAAAATTGGTTGCAAAATTGATTGCAAAATTAAAATTTTACGATCGATTTTGCAACTGAAAAGCTGAATACAAAAATAAATTTATAAAATATTAATTTTTTATATATTTGCAATCATAAATTTGATCGTAATAATTTTTAATTATTTAATTTAATTTTTAAATAATTTAGTGATCGATTTTTTGGTTGTAAAATAAATTTATTATTTTGCAATCGAAAAGTCGGTTGCAAGCTTTTCATTTTTTTATTTTTATTAAAAATTTTGTGAATGAAAAATGAATCACAAAATTCTTGACTTGTTTTTTAATCTATAGATAAGTTTACGATCGATTTTTCAGTCACAATTTTTTTAATATTTTATAACTAAAAAATTGATCCTAAAATATTTTAATTATTTTTAAATTTAAATATATTTATGATTGATTTTTTGATTGCAAGATATTAAAAAAATTTATGACCAAAAAATCAATCGTAAAATACTTGAATTATTTTTTAATCTATAAATAAGTTTGTGATCAATTTTTCGATCACAAATTTTTTTAATATTTTGCAACCAAAAAATTGATTATAAAATATTTTAATTAAATATATTTGTGATCAATTTTTTGATTATAAAATATTAAAAAAATTTATGACCAAAAAATCGATCGTAAAATATTTGAATTATTTTTTTAATCTATAAATAAATTTATGATCAATTTTTTTGTTGTAAAATTTTTTAATATTTTACAACTGAAAAATTGATCGCAAATGTATTTCACAATCGAATATAATTTTTTTATTTTTTAAAATATGATATAATTTTAAAATTTAAAGTCTATCTTCATTATTCATTATCAAAATAATAATCGTTAGAGTATCGTCATAAAAGACTGCCTCGATCCAATAGCCCTAATTATGTTGATCAATAAAATTTAATTTTGACGGCTATAAATAATCGCATGATGATCTGATAGATAGAGACTACCGATGGATCTAAAATTTACAACGATGATCTTGATGATATTTGTAGTACACTATCAAAATCTTACTTCAATCGGACATCATTATCATGATCAATTTAGCATAGGATAATTTGGATCATTAAATAAAAAATGAGTGATCAAAAAATCAAACGATATCTGATTATAAGATAATTTTTTAAATAAATAATCTTTGCTATTATTTTAATCATCTATATGGTGGTAATCGTAAAATTCAAACTACGTATATATGAACCATCCACGTTAAGTAGATCTTATAAAAGCACAAGTATAATTACTTAAGAATTTTAAGAATAAGTATCAAAAAATATATAGTTTTAGATGATTCATATACGCGCAGTTTGAATTTTACGATCATCACCGTACAAACGATCAAAATAGTAGCAAAGATCATTTATCAAAAAAATAGCCTAATAATTGGACATCATTTGGCCTTTTGATCACTTATTTTTTATTTAATGGTTCAAATTATTCTGTGCTAAATTGATCATGATAATGATGTCCAATTAAAGTAAAATTTTGATAGTATACTATAAATATTATTAAAATCATCATTATAAATTTTCAGACTCATCGATGGTCTCTATCTATCAAATCATCATACGGTCGTTCATGACCAATGAAATCAAATTTTATTGATCGATATAGTGAGGGCCATCGAATTAATATAATCTTTTATGACGATATTCTAACGATAATTATTTAGATAATGAATAATAAAGATAGATTTTAAATTATAAAATTATATCATATTTAAAAAAATAAAAAAAAAATTATATTTGATTGTAAAATATATTTGCGATCGATTTTTCAATTGTAAAATATTAAAAAATTTTATGATCAAAAAATTGATTATAAAATTTATGAATTATTTTTTAGTCTATAAATAAGTTTGCGATCAATTTTTTGATGATAAAATATTGATTTTATGATTAAAAAATCGATCATAAATTTATTTATAGATTAAAAAAATAATTCATAAATTTTATGATCAAAAAATGAAAAATTAGTCATAAAATTTTTGAGCAATTTTTTAATCTATAAATAAGTCTGCAATCAAAAAATCGATCGTAAAATATTTTAATTATTTTTTTATTTTAAATACTTGCAATCGATTTTTTGGTTGCAAAATATTAAAAAGATTTATGACCAAAAAATCGAATGTAAAATATTTGAATTATTTTTTTTAATCTGTAAATAAGTTTGCGATCAATTTTTCAGTCACAAAATTTTTGAATTATTTTATTCTATAATTAAGTTTGTGATCGATCTTTTGATCGTAAAATTTTTTTAATATTTTATAACCAAAAAATCAATCATAAATTTAAATTTTGAAAAAAAATAATTGACGCTACTGATTTCTTCTTTATAACCCGCCATCTTCACCTCCCCTCCCCAGCCTTTTTCCCTCCCCGGCACATGAAGCCCTTCTTCCCCTCCTCAACGATCGCCCATGACGGCCTCCCCTCGCTAGCCCACATGCAACGGCACCCCCTTGGCTCCCTGACGATAGTCCGCAATGGCCTCCCCTTGTCGGCCCACCCACGACAGCCTCCCTTCCCTCCGGTCTCCCCTCGTCGACCCGCTCGTGATGACCCCCTTCCCCCTCTCCGACGACTGCCTACAACGATCTCCCTCACTGACCCTCCCGGACGGCCCCCCTCCCCTCCCCGATGCCCGAACCTCCTCTTTCCCTCCCTGGCTCGCCCACGACGGCCCGCCCTCCCCTCCTTGACGACCACTCGTGACGGCCTCCCTCCCCGGTGATCCCCCCCTCCGGCCTCCCCATGTCAGCCTGCGATGGCCCCCCACCTCCAGCCTCCCCACGCACGCAATGGCCCGCCTCCCCTCCAGCTTCCCCATGCTGGCCCGCCCGCGATCGCCCTCCCTCCCCTCCTCGGTGCCCGAACCCGCCCTCCCCTCCCCGACCTGCCCGCCCTCCCCTCCCCGATGATGGCCTCCACTCGCCGGCCTGCCCGCAATGACCCCCATCCCCTCTGGCCTTCCCACATCGGCCCACCCATGTTGGCCCCCCTCCCCGGTGACTGCCTGCGATGGCCTCCCCTCATCGTGAGTCGCAAGAAACAGTCAGGTAACATCCTCGATCCATAGTGGACCGTGAGAAATCGAGAGGAACCGATCGCCGATCCAAGTCTCATTCCATGGACCGCACCAACTGAATTTTATTTTAAATAATAATATAAAATATATATAATAAAAATAATATAATAAAAAATAATATAAAAAATATAAAAAATATAAAATTAAAATTTTGTGGCTGATTTTGTGACTGATTTTACTATCAATTTTTTAATTAAAAAAATTAAAAAATAATTAGTGACCAATTTTGTGATCGATTTTGTAAATAAAAAAATATTTAATAAAATTAGCGATCAATTTTGCAATCAATTTTATTAATAAAAAATTTAAAAATAGTTAGCGACTGATTTTATGACTAATTTATTAATAAAAAATATTTTGATAAATTTAGCAACCAATTTTGTGATCAATTTTATTAATAAAAAAATTTAAAATTAATTAACAACTGATTTTACGATCGATTTTATTAATAAAAAATATTTTAATAAAATTAATGATCGATATATTAATTAAAAAAGTAAAAATAATTAACTATCGATTTTATGATCGATTGTATTAATAAAAAAATTTAAAAATAATTAAAGACTAATTTTATGATCGATTTATTAATAAAAAATATTTTAATAAATTTAATGATTGATTTTGTGATCAATTTTAACGATCGATTTTGTAACCAATTTTAAAAATAAAATATTATAAAATTTAAATTATTTTTTTATTTTTTGGTTGCTAAATCGATCGTAAAATGTTACGATCGATTTAAATCAGTCGTAAAGTTTTGCAACCAGGATTTTTGCAACCAATTAAAATCGATTGTAAAATAAATTAGCAATCAATTTTTATTATTTTGCAACTAATTTTTCGATCGCTAAATCTCTATTTTCTTATAGTGAGATAGGGTTATTGTGATCAATGTGGATGCGGGACCACTGTTGATCACGATCCGTAAAGATTGCTACGTGCAGCAGCCTCTAATTTTTGGAGATCATCATGGATGGTGCTTTAGCAGGCATCCATGGTGACATTGAGGAAAGGAGAGAGAGAGGATAGCAGGGTCAGGATGGTTGCTTAGCTTCAGCCCCTGTTTCCTTAGGTTTTTTTTTTCTTTTTTGAATTTTGGGTTTCGATCCGAAGTAATTAGTTTCGGATCTCAGGTTCGGGCAGGTCGGTTCGGATTTTATTAATCGAGCTAATGGGTTCAATCTGAAGGATCCAACCAGGTTAATGGGTTAGGATTGGAGGATCCATTTTTTTTAATGGACAACTTAAGGGACTTGGGCCATCGGGTGATGGGTTAACGGATATAAGAATGGCTGAATCTGTTGTAGAATTTTGATTTTTTTTCCCCCAAATTGGGTGAGCCAGGGTAGTTGGGTTTGGTTTGGATTTTTCTGTAAGATTAGCCCTGTGTTTCGAGCCAGAGTTGGGTCCCCGATCAACTTCAATGTTAGGTAGCCTAGGCTCAGGGTGATGGTTGGGTTGAGCCTAGGTTTTTTTGGGTCTAGGCTTGGGGTCCGATGGGCTCAGGGTGATGGTTGGGTTGAAACTGGATTTTTTGGGTTGGGACTTAGGTTAGGTTTGGATCCTTGATCAGGGCCGTCATCGAGTGTCTGGGTTAGGGTGATGGTTGGGTTAGGTTTGAGTTTCAAAATAGATCTCAGTGTGGGCTTAGGGTCGGATTTGGGTCTCTTATCAAGGTTAACAATAGAGAGTCTGTGACAGGGTGATGATTTGGTTCAGCTAGTTTTTCAAATGGTTTTGGGTTGGGTTAGGGTCAGGGTTGGGTTCCTGATCCATGTCATTAGGATTAGGGTTTGGGTTTGGTCTGTGGTGGTGGGGGAGGGAGATGACGGCCGGTGGTGAGGGTCCAAGTTAGGGTGATCGAGATGGTTGTCGGTAGGTTGACAGTCGATTTTGGGTAAGGATTGGAGATCAATCCATGACATGACGACAGCGATGTGCTAGGGATTTTGGAGGGTTAGGAGTGGGATGAGTCAGGTCCAAAATGGGGTTAGGGTTTAGATGGAGATGGCGCCTGTAAGGGTTGGGGTAATATCGGTGTCCGGGCTAGGGTAAGGATTGGGGTTATGGCATTGGGGATGGCAACAGGGCCGCCCGCTAGAAGATAAGGACATGGATAAGGAGAGATGTGGAAAAAAAAAAGGTGTTGAATCCAAGACCATGGGAAGGGGAAGAGGGTCGAGATGATAGAAGGTATTAAAGGTAAAGGACCCAACGGTGAGCCAGTGCCGTCGCATATTGCCGATGGGGTGCTCCTCAAAGAGTGTTGGCTTGCGTTGGTTTTAGGCTCCTTGGGCCACATCCTCGAACGGTTAGATGATGGAGGAGGTTTGGCAACGGATGAGCATCAAGAAGAGATCTGGTGGTCGATTAAGAACTGATAGAAGGCTGCGAGTATGGGGCATCAGCCAATAGTGAAGGGGTTATGAGAGGCGTTGGGGTAGATGGGTCAAGAGATAGTCCGACATTCGATGAGGGAGGAGCGCCAGGCATGGATCCGATGGGTGAACGCGAACGGTGGTGAGGTTTGAGGATTGTGCGAAGGTGGGGTCGGAGATGGGGTGGTGTTGGATTTTGGGGGAGGCGGCAGGGTGGGATGGGTTGAGAGAGGGTTAGGGTTATTTAGGGGTCCATTCGCATAGAACGGTTTATAGGTGAGCCACAAATAAAATGACTCTGATGATGGAGGGGTCCCTATAGAAAAAATTATGCGGCAATAGATGCATGTAAAATATATATGGGTGGTAGCATTTGTTTAGCTTTAAGATTTTTTTTTATGCTGGCATTCTCGTATCTGTACTATATGAAAATTAGGAAGCATTTATATTGCTATGTTTTTTGTTTGAATTAATTTTATTTTTTTTAAAATAACAAGGTAAATTCAATACCGTATTAGCTTATTTTTGTTGAAAAAAATAACATAAATCACCAAGCAAAGAGCTTTTTTTTGAAATGATTTGATCAAAAAAAATAAAATTCTCATATCATAAATCTTATATAATATTGGCATACATAGGTTATTTTTTTAAAAAAAATTTATCGACATAAATTACCAAGAAAAAAAAATTAAGAGATAGAAAAATTAGATATGCTTGTTAAATAATTCATTTTTAGATACTAGCATGAATTGATTAAATCTTTTTTAAAAATTACTTATTAACATATCCACTTTCCTCCTGCACTTATTTACCATAAATTTCGGTTCTATGTTTTTATACCGTATTTAGGTTCATACATTATTTATTTCTTTTTCTATAGTTCAATGGACGACTCCCCTGCATATGAAGATTCGTGATGTATTCCATAGATATTTATTCTTCGGGGATCAAATTCAAGTGGGTCTGGCGACCTCAAGTGTGTCTTGATTTATTTGGAGAACTGTTTATGTACTGCATATTTTATATTTGATGTCTGTATTCTGCATAAAAATAATGAAGATAAAAGTAAAAAGATTTTGTAAGAGATGGATAATATAATTTTAATTAAAATAATTATTTTTTTAAAATTATTATTATATTTTTATTTTATATTTTTTTATTTTTATTCAATTTCGACCCACCATGTAGTGCGGGTACGTCGCTAGTAATCCATTAATTTATGGAAGTTATTGGCAAGTTTTTTTTTTTTTTTTTAACTTTGGTCTCAAAAATTAAAAAAAATGATAAGACAAGGAGAAGGTTAAAAAAAAAAAAAAAAACCATAAAGATAAAGGCACGTAAGCCATATGGGTCCCCATATGTAACTTCCTATAGCACCACACCTGTCATAGCTTAAAATTTTAAAGCAATTTGGAGCGTAATAGCTGAGAAGTCTTGGTGCCATGCTCAGATTGTTTTATTGCTTTGCATATAGGGCTAAGTTAATGAGGCTACAGGCAGCAGACCCTTGTCACGTCCTCCGCATCGGGCCACCCTTTTTGGAGGCCGGTTGGTACCAAGAGCTTAAATGGAGAAGGATACCAAGGAAGATGAGAAATACAGGTAATCTGGTTGTTCTCACAGAAACTCTAAATTCTTTTGTAACTTAAATTAGATTCGTCATTGACTGTAAATTTAATTTGTGATGGATAAAAGAGAAGTTTATATTACTTTTTTTTTTCTCATTTTCTAAATTAATTATTATTATTATTTTTTTTTTCTGGTTCACCTCACATGTCTTCCTAATGTAACATCTGTGGCATACCTAAGGGTGTAAACGGATCGGATCGGATCATGAGTGGCCTCGATCCGATCTGATTTTTTGATTGGATGTTGATATTAAATCTAGACCCAATCCAATAGAAGATTAAATCAGGTTGAATCGGATTCATGATCAATTTTTTTTACCTAATGGGTCATTCGGATCATATTGGATCCATATATAATCAGGTCTTAATTCATGAAATATAGATCCAGTTCAGGTCCAAATTGGGTTTGAGTTGGATCGTAGATCAAATTAACCAATAGGTATTAGTTATAGTTATTCAATTGATTTTCATAATTAAAGTTGAAGTTGATCTTATAAGTTTATCATCCAATGACACTCGCGATACAATAATTTTTGGAGTGATCATCAACATATGACAATTATATCCCAGAAAACTACCAAGATGTACCTCATGTACATATAGAAGCTGGTCGTGGTCGTGGGATATAATTAAAAGTGAAATATCTATTTCCTACTAACCCTCTAAATTTTTTGAGTTGGAAAGGTTGTGTAGGTTTGATGTAAAGGATTTCTTATGGAGGTGGAAAGGAAAAAAGGTAATGTTTATTGGGACTCTATTAGCTTGAACCAGTAGGTGCTACTCAATTGTGGGGTAGAAAAAGAAGAAAATAATATTATATAGGTGGGCAACCCATTTTAATTTGTGCCTAACCTATGCTAGCATATAATAGATTTAGATTATATAATGGATTCGGATCAAATTGAATCATTGAGCATAAAATTCATATAAATCCAAAAATTCAAATGCGTCGGGTCAGATCAAAATTCAGTAAATTCAGATCCGATCTGAAAAATAGAATGGATTCAGTTTTAGAATCCAATCCAAATCCGTAGGTCCTTTTAAAAGTTCGGGTCGAGTCTCTGTAGGTCGGGTAGGACCGCGAGTCAACCCAACCCATTTGCAACCTTAGGCATACCACAAACAACCTTTTGACCGTAGAAACTTGTGAATAACAGTATAATTCTCAAAATGAATGCTATGAGATTAGGATTGCTGATAACACTTCAGTTTACTTGAGTCGTTCTATGATACCCTATAAATTTAAATCTTTTTTCCTTAGTTTGAATAACAAAAGTGCAACACATCCCTAGGGATGGCAAAATTAACCCGACCCGATGGGTATACACCCTACCCGAACCCGGTCAAACCCGAAAAATAGGGTTTGACTGGGTTTGGGTTCGGGTTTGGGTAAAACCCGAAAACTATAGTACGGATATGGGTAGGGTATGGGTAGTGCTATTTTCTACCCGAACCCGACCCGAACCTATGGATAATATCCGAACCCATATCCGAATATATATGTATATATATATATACATATCCGAATATATATATATATATACACACACACACATATACACACACACATATATATGATCACTCTCTCTTTCTCTCTCTCTATATATATATATAATTATATATATGTATGTATGTATATGTATGCATGCATATATGTATGCATGTATGTATGTGTGTGTGTGTTAGAAGTGTGTATGTGCGTATGTATGTATGTATATATATATAATTGGTAATTCTATTTTTGATTGATAATATGCATAAAATTATTTTACTTTTTTTTTGGTATAGAATGGATGGGTATGGGTTGGGTATGGGGCAGGTATGGATTGGGTATGGGGAAATGGGTTACCCACGGGTATCCCCGAACCCGTTGGGTATGGGGATGGGTATCTCTTTTCTTACCCGATTGGGTATCGGGTAGGGTTTGGGTATAGGGTATTAAGTTCGGGTTTGGGGATGGGTAGTATACTATCCGACCCAAACCCTACCCATTGCCATCTCTACACATCCCGCTACAGTTTGGGTTAGCACTAATTATGAGCTGCGCTTGGGCACAAAAAATGTTAACTTAAATATACTGGCCCAAAGCCCAACTACAAATGAATATAGTTTAGGCCTGAGGGCTGGCCCATGATCAGCTGTAGTTTTCTTTTCTTTTCTTTTGTTTTCTTTTTTTGGATAGAAGATCAACTTTAGTTTATTAAACATTCTAGGATAGCAACGCACCCAAGCCAAATCCATATTTGAAACAAGTCATGTTCTCAAATCTGAGTCTAATCCAAATAATATTGGTTTGGGTTGGACTGGGTTAATTTTGAATTTGTTCCAGTAAGAAGGAGATCAATCCAATACACTTGCAGATCTAACCATCCTGATAAATTCTCCGTATCTCCATGATCCTGCGAGCTGGTAAATTTGCTTCAAGTTTTAAGATAATTGGCTTTGATTTTGCCTGGGTCCTTTTCTGATGGAACTTTAAATATGCTTTTTGGTTGGGGAACACTCCAATTGCATTGCTTCCAGTTTGTCATGATCCTTTCCACATGGTAAATTATGACCTCTAGTGACAATATCATGTCTTCAAGCATTAAACCTGAGTTCACATGCTACAATTTTTGCACTGGGCCTGGGTATTCCCTGAAAAGAGGATCCCACCATTCAGCATTTCTTGCTCAAGAAGGTTGACCAAAATTTTCTGATCCATTTTCTCACATCATGAGCGTTGAAGGATAGCAAGTGAAGTTTGAGCAAGCGAATTCATTTTGGAGCTTGTCATGTCAGTTGGTCATGTAATTTTTGTTGCATTATCAAGAGTCCAAACATTGGTTCTCTTATTTTTATATGTTTAATTCTTTTTCTACGCTAATGTTATCCTGGTTTCATTGGGCTATGACTGAATTTGCTCTCAGATGCTGATCTTTGGTTCCCCTTTCTTTTATCCTCTTCACACCTTTTATCCTTAATTTTATCCTTGCCTTGGTTTCTTAATGTTTAGAGCGTCAACTGAAAGCAAATACTCCAAGACAGCATCCATTGATATGCAATTTTTGTGAAGTAAATTCCTTGATTAAATCATTCAACGAAGTAAAAGAGTTACATAAGGTGTGGCAGACCTGAAAAACCCCTCCTATCTAAACTTCCACCCATAAATTTCCTGAACAGTAGCAAGTTGTAAAGGAGATTAATCCAACTACCTTTGTTTGACATTTTGAGTAACATGTTTATATACAAAAGCTGGGTTCCCATCAGAATCATAATCTAGTTTTCAGTGCGACATGTTCCGGCTACAATCAGAGTTTCCCCTTGAGAAAGCTTTTGCACAACTTTTTCCATGCCTCTCGATCTGGTTCCCGAGCATCTAAGCTTGCCTTTGCTGCTTCAGCATGACGAGTCTGAGACACATCCATTCAGTTTAGTTCCCACATGACAACAATAGATGCCATGTTTAAGCATAAGTAGTTTGAAGATATAAAAGAATCATGAAGCACAATTATAACATGATCTTGCTTAAAGAGAAAATGAGAATAAAAGAACAATCATCTGATACATGAATGATAGCTATGACGTACTAAAAGAGAAGCTTTAGGCCCATTCAAAAATGGCCCCTGAAACGGTTGAAACTAATTAAAATAATCGGGTCTTGAAAACGTGTGTTTATTCATTCATGACAAAGAAAGATTTAGATACATGGTGTCAGGTAAAGCAGCCTTGAGAAATTAATTCACAAAATTTTACTAATCTGAAGTGAATTGGCATTATGCAGATGCAAAGCAGTATAACCAAAGCTAAAGTGACCGCCTTGACTGAAAAGCTATGATTTGGGGCGGGTGGTGGAAACAAAAGTTTTCCTACAAGTCATGACATGAATTTTTAAAATTGCACAAAAATTTTCATTTTATGCAAATATATATATAAAGTCATATATCTATTATGAGAGGAGTTGTTTCAGCTGCAATTTCTTATCATATTCATTGAAATGCTATGTTTATATACAAGTTGTCAAAGAATCAAAAGCCAATAATAAGGGGAAGTTACAACAACCATGGAAAATCATATAATGACAGTATAGGAAGATAATCGCAGCTATGATAGCAAAGTAATTGCAGCCATGATAGGAAGGTAATCAAATTTGTTTCAACCATAGTTATCTTCCAAGCATAAGATGTCATGTTTGGAAGGCAATGGAACTTGTTTCCAGCGATATTGTCCTTCCAGAAATGAATAGCAATACTACCAACCGGACAACCGCTGGGCATGCGTTGACCAAGCATTAATTAAGGAATCATCACAACTGGGCTAATATCTATCTTCAGGTGTATGTAGAAAATGGTGGGCCAACAACAACAAAAGGCAATGAAGACTCCAAATATACCATTAATTATTTGCATAAATCACAAAGCTAATTTTGACATTTATCAAAAATATCTATTGATGGTAAGAAAGAAGAGGCAGACATTGAAAAGGCACCCCAATGTCTCATGCCTTTCTTTTTTGACGAAAGAGGAGGCCGAAAGCCACCAAAGCCTTGTCATTATTCCATGGTTGATGGGTTTGAGACCATAGCTGAATGTGTGACAGGACACAATCCTAAAATTTGATACGAATTTGGTCACATAGAAAATGACTTTGAAAGCGAATCTACTCCCAGAATATCTTGCAGTGGCTTACCAACATTCTGAGATTGGCTTCCCTTGCATTTATCCTCTGATTTTGAAGTAAATGCACGTTCTAATCACAAACATTATCCTTTTGTTTATCTTCCATTTCCCCCTATTTGCTGGTTCCCATATTATTAGTCATCCATAAAACCAGACAAGCAGAAGATATTTCACAAAGTCCAAAGTATTTCCTTTTCTTATTTTCTTTTTTTTTCTCTTCGAAAAAGATGGAGCCAGAGCTCAAGAGCTTTCCACTAAGAAAATGAAAGAGATAAAGTCCGGATATTTCACTGGATGGTTTCTTACCTGAATGAGGTTACGTTGGAGGAGGCGATCGATGAGGTGCAGGAGAATGTCCTTGGTGTATTCAGGGTGGCCTTGGATGCCCATGATGTGGTCTCCATACCTGAACATCTCGATGCCAGTCTTCTCAGACCAAGCTATCACCTCTGCATGGGGAGGCAGCTCCCAGACCTGAAGTTAAAAGAATTCTTTAAATGTCGCATTTAAATGCATCAGAGCAGATAACTAGAATGAAATGATATATCAATTCATGGATATCCTTCACTTACCTCGTCCCGATGACACTCGATCACCGGAAGATGAGAGGGGATGTGAAGAGAAGAGAGAAGCTTAAGAGCAGAATGCGAGGGGTGGATGCAGGTGACTCCTATATCCCATCCTTTGGCTCGGCCAGTCTTCCCGCCCAACGCTCGGGTCAAAATCTGTGCAAATTTAACTGTGATAGCCAGTAGTCTTAAGCCAAATATTAATGATAAAAGGATTTAGACGAACTTTTTTCTCGAAAAAATATTAAAAAATTCAGACAAACCATGGTTACTCTGAAATATAAACCTTATCAATTGCAAAATTTCATGATACTTTCGGTCGCCTAATAATTGGATTCCAGTCTCCCATAATAATGATGAAGTTAGAGACCGCCACCGGGCCCCAACTCCAACATCATCATATCATGCTTACTGGACATGCCATTCCAAAATTTATCTCCCACCCAGTTCCATCACATTCAAGATCTGATAACTCCATTATGTGGAGAAATAAATTGGTTCTTTTTCTTTACTTCATAAAGTTCCTCTTTTTCAGTTGGATCATAAATTCCTCCTGCAACATAAACCTACTTCTGAACCAGATCACCAAGAATCTGACCGCTGTGGTCCAACTCTGGAGTGTAGCCTGCAACATTGATATCTTTCCCACACAAGCCCATCAGTGGATAATACTAATTGATGGTAGCATGCAAATCATCATAGATTTTTTTTTTTTTTTTTCACATGGCAATGATCAACAAACACTAATACAAACAATCTCCTGTAATATTATAGGAGCATGCAGCTTGCTTTTTAATGAGGTATGGACACAGATGCCTTGCACCTTATCATCTAGTCGATAAGAAACGTTTTTTACACCTCAAAATAGAGAGCTTATCCATATAGTAGAGGTAACACTGGCACTCGAGCAAAGTTAAGGATAGAAGCATCTGCCATGTGAGTCGAATGAAGAACAAATATCACAGCCACCCAAACTAGAACCCAAAATTTGGGAACTCCCAAAATTGTCGGCAGGCTAGATCGCCATATCAATCATGTGCTATATCTGTAGCAGGTGATGTATTCAATTCTCAACTATTAGCTAACCAAAAAACATCAGCCATTAGTTTCTTTGGCCATTGGATTTAAATCTCCCCTGTTGCCAAGAAACAGAAGGCAGATATTATTAACCAGGGACCACTCATTTGGCCCTCCGCCATGTGATCAGTTTTCAAGAAGAAAATAGCAGCAACCATAAGCTAAAGATCCGACCGTCTAGATTTCCATTTTACACTTGTCGGCAGATCGGCTGGTTGGTGCCCGCAGCCAAAATGTGACTAAAACGCATCATCATTAATAAATAGACTGGGTCCTCTGAATCGGCAAATATACTTGTAACAAAATTCAAATTCTTCAATGAACCAAAGAAATGCTTCAAACAAATTCAAAATCTCGAATGGACTAAACAAACAGACTTAAGCCAAGAAATTACATAAAGTTAGGTTGCTTCGACACCAGACCTAGTAAAAATTCATCATGTTGGCAGCCAAAATGTGACTAAACAAAGTATGAGCGTCCATAGTGACCAAATCAGAAGAATACTTGTAATAAAATTCAAATCTTTTGATGGACTAAACAAATACTTGAAACAAATTCAAAATCTTGAATAAATTAAACAAACAGACTAAAGCAAGAAATGCATAAAGTTAGGTTCCTTCGACATTAGTCCTGGTAAAAGTTGTCATGTCTTCTTTTTTTCTTTTTTGAAGGAGAAAAAAGTTGTCATGTCAGCAGCCAAAATGTGACTAAACATAAGTATTAAGTTCCACAGCGACCAGACAATCAACGGCATTGGCTGGCTGGCACTGGCAAATTCCAGACATTCAACGGTTCAAAACAAGAGTCCTGACCCGAAGAAACAATTAAATATTAGACCACTTGGACGTTGGTCTTCTCGCCCTTCCAAGATCTTGTGGTCATTACAAGGTTAGGTTCCTTTCTTTATTTTAAGTTATATATATATAGCTACAGTCTAGAACGTGGCTGGGTCTCTCAGATGTGGTACACGGAACCCTAAATGGTCGGGCCCGGATCTTCTGAGTTGTCCCGACACGCATCACCGTCCAGCTGGCACGATGTCACGTGAGTCACGTACCAAGTTAAAATCTTTTATTTTTAGAAAAATAATATCTACTAAACGTCGCTGTGTCCTTGGAATAAATTAAAAATATATAACACGGCCTTTTAGAATCGTAATTCGTAAGGCAATTTGTAATTTTTCAAAAATAGAGCAGAACGGCGTCAGAAGCCAGCGTCCAACGACGACAAAAGACGGGAAATATACGGTGGCAGATCCGCACCACCCGCATACAGAAGATCTGCACGCGGACTTCCCCACCCGGACCTCGCCGGAAGAAAGCGGTTAGCCGGATCGACGATGTCTAAAAGAACCAAAATGCCCCCAACTTCCCCAAGCCCCCTATACAAAGCATGTGAACGGCCTTCTCTACCCTTCCTTTCTCATGACATAATATATCGAATTATCGACAACAAAAAGCCTAATTTATCATCCAAATGCAAAATGAGATGCATTAATATGATTAATTATAGAAATTAATAAAAAATACGACCAAAATATTACCTGATGGCCGAAGCAAATTCCGAGGACCTTCTTGCGCTTGGAATCGATGATTTTGAGAAGTTTGACGAGTTCTTTGATCCACACATCGTCGCCATGCGCATCGTTGCAGCTGCCGGTGATGACGAAGCCGTCGTAAGCGTCCACATCCTTCTCGGCCGGCAGCTCCCCGCGCGCCGCCCGGTAGACATCCCATCTCTCCCCTTCCTCCCCCAACAACCCCACGAACACCTTGAAATACCCCCCATAAACCTTCTTCACGTACTCCGAGTCCTCCGCGCACAGCAGCACGGCAAACCTCTTCCTCCCCTCCATCTCTCCTCCTCCCATTTCTCTCTGTCTCTCTTTCTAATTCTATGAGGAAAAAAACTTCGAGAGAAGAAGGAAAGGAGCTTTCTTTTCTTCCTTTCAAAGAAAGAAAGAAAGAAAGAAAGCTCCGGTGGTGGAGGAGTGATGGAATGATGAATACTAATAGAAATGGAGGGCGGAATGAATGAAGGATGGGGGAATGGGGGAGGCGGGGGTTGCCGTTTTAAAGAGGGAAGGGGTAGTGTGGAAGTGGCCACGTTTCACGGCTTAATTTACGCACGGCGCCACCCATGGGTTCGCACCCATCGTATAGTTTGGTTCGGTTTGCCGGAAATACCCTTCCGACGGGTTTTTTTTTTTTTTTTTTTTGTTTGTTTCTACTCTGTTTCGCGGGTGGTGGCCGTGCTTGCTTTTTGCCTGCGTGCCAGAGAGTGGTTCACCCACCGACGCCGTACTGGGGGCGTTTTGGAAAGCAGAACCGAAGGCTCAAAAGTGGGGTGTCGACACGTAGAAGACGGGGATATTATTGGAATGTGAGAGAAATTTTGTTTCTTGTAATTTTTAAGTATTCGGACTTGGGTGGATCCTGCCAGCTTTAGTTTTGATGGATGATGTGGCGCCGGCCGATTGGTTGGGTTTGGACTTGATGTGCTGGCGTTTGTTCCTTAAGAGAGAGAAGAATCGTTTCTCTGAGGTCAAGGGATGCCTGCCATTGCCAGCTCATTTGTTTATGGAGTCAATTCTCGTGTTGATTGGATTAAAGTCCTCAAAACAGAGGATGGGAAAGAGTTAATAAAGGGAGGACAAGGGTTTTAACTGATTGGTACACTGTCTTGGAATAGGATTTACTGCAGGGTTTGGACAGAGTCTAATTTTAGTTGCTAGAATTAGATGGCCAGAATTCTCATCTTTAATTTGTTCAAAACCAATAAAAGACCTGCCCCAGTATGTGACAAAGCCACCTAGCAGAAATCCACACCGGAATGTAAAGAGAAAGTGCCGAATTACCGAAATGTACCACAGGTTTCTAATTCTCCTTTTATTCAAGTCAGATATAAATCATCATCATCGATGTACCGCACTCAGGTTCACATACAAGTGCACAAATATGATTATATAAAATAAAATCTATCTTTATATGAGCACGAAATTTATATGATTATATAAAATAAATAAAAGTAGTCGTACAGAAACAAGATTTACTAAATCGTCATAAAGAAGAAATCAAGGTAATGTACATCTTGTTTATTTGATTAATTATTATTTTTATTTTTTTATTGTTTTGGCGGTTTGGTGATCTCATGTTACATTTTGGTCGTGGAAGAGAAGATCATTATTTATTCTGTCTTAAGTACAGGTTTGATACACATTTGTTTAATTGGGATTCATATCTGACTTTGCGAGCACTAAAATATGAGCGACAAACAGACATGGATTATACCAAATAAAAAACAGACATGGATAGGATATACTGGACTTCTGCGTGTTCCATTTACATCCCTATTGCTCTTGAACGCCCAACGATTAGTTTGTACGTAAAGGAAGAATCGACTCAGGAGATAAAATGGGGAGATAGAAAAACAAGAAAAAAACAAAACAAAAAACAAAAAACAAAACAAAACAAAACCACTCATTTGCAGACGGCAGACTTCACAGCCTGTGCCTTTTGTCTCAAAACAGTTGAGATGGTCATAAAATATCCCTGGTTATATAAAAATTAAATCAGAGTCCTTGCATGATATAAATGTTTTTTTTTACCTCTTTTGTTGAGTAAAAAATGATTGCTGATTTAATGGCAACAATATTATCCATTTTTCTAATCTGCAGCTGTATTCTTTCTTCAAAAAATAAAATCGCCTATTTATTTTTTTATATCTTACCAAATAAATAAAAGATTCGCGGACCTTGCCTTTCGCCCATCATTTTTTTTTTGTCTCATCCATCCATCCCTCCCACCAAACATTAGGGAATAATTTAAATCCAAAGATGGGTAACGAGGAGACTTGCCTGTGGATCATAGAGGAATCTTTTATTTTTAAGCTATTTAGAATATACTTGACTTAGAATGATATGATCGTCTGAATCTCAAAAAAATAATAATAATAAATTTAAATTTATTTCTATTTAAATAGTTTAATATTTATATTAAATTTAAATTTTAGATATTTGATCAGTCTAACCTATCTAATATTCAAATCTGATTGTATCAAACAATATATTTAACTCATTTAATTTATTAAAAATCTATTTAATCTATTTAAAAATCAGTTAATATATTTCTAATTCATTTAATCTGATTTATTTAATTTATTTAATCTATTAAAAATTTATTTAATCTATTTAATTTATTTAATTTAATTTGATCTGTTTAATAAATAAATTAAATAGATTGAATTAAATTATTTATTGAATAAATAAATTAAATTTAAATTTTTAATTTTTGTAATGAATAGATCAGATTTAGATTGATAATTTTTTTGATCCACACGGTGTTTAATCAATCTATATCCGATTAGATCTGTGGATCGGCGAACCCAACGGCACAAAGAGCGATCAGGGGACGTATGTTTTTCTGGATGGGCGTGGAGGGCTCAGATGGCACCGGAGGGGAGCAGAATTAAGAATGACATGGTGGCTGCGTCACCAAATGGGCTATGTGCACCATCGCTGTGCTCCGCGCCGCTCCCGAGATGAAATCGGGTCCCGGAAGCTTCCGGGACGCTGGTACCCGCAAAATTTGAACTCAAGGGTTGGGATGAGATGGGGAATTTCCAATGACTTCGGTTTGTAGAAAAAAAGATTTGTTGCCTTGCTGCACTTAATTCTGAATGGTAATTTACCAAAAATAGTAATTTTGGGTTGTAGAAGATCTGTTTCCGGACTCTTTCGGACCGGGATCAGAAAGAGAAACAGGCCACCTCATACTGCCACAGACTAGAGATGTAGGGTAGGGCAGGCCAAACAGCACTGACTTTAGTTTACTATGCTGCTGATCACCGCTGATCGAATTTGAAGTTTACTACTTTAGTTTACATCTTCTTCTCCCTCTTTCTTTTTTTTTTTTTTTCCTTTAAAATGATGACTATGTGCCTCCCTTCGGCCTCAAAAAAAAAAATTTGAGATTCTTGATCTAAGAGCATCTCTTTTCTTTCTTTTTTCTTTAATATATATATATATATATATATATATATATATATATATATATATATATATATAGATAGATATATATATATCTTTCAGCTCTGGGCTAAGCTACTGAGATCCTATTTTCAAACACTGCCCTTGGACGGCACTAGGATGCTGCTTGGAGAGTGCATAATATAAGATTACCTAGCTAAGCACCCAAAAACTATATGAAAAGGATAAATAATGTCATCCATATTTTGACACGAATATTGCGAGTGCCACGTTCAAAACTTCAAGCGGTTGGAATCTTGTGCATGAATCACAAAGCAGCCACAAAGTAATAGGCTGTCATGCATGCATGGCGTCCCATGGAAAGCTATGTACCTACCTTGTCCCACTACTTAAAACTCGGCTAGAGTTCTAATGGGAGACACAGTGAAAGATGCTGTCTGGGCTAAAGTTGGTAACCGAGGAGAAATTATTGCCTAGGCCACATTCAGATAGATCAGCACAAATCTTGGAGCACATACACGGTGGATAATGCGCAATCAGGAATTTGTAAAATACAAAGGTTAATGTGGTGTGTTATCCACCATGGGATTTGAGCGGCCTATTTGGGCATAGTGTAGGCAATAATTTCTCATACCCGTTTAATGGAACACGCAAGCCATGCTCTTACATGGAAGACTATACCAATAGGATCATGTATTTTTGCACCATATCCTCGCCTTAAAAAAAAAAAAAAACCCCGATATTTGCATGACTTATACTTAATATTTGTTTGCCTAATTTTTCTTTAAAAACTATTTGATCTAAATTTTAGAATCATTTTCAAAATTTACGCAGATGATCTTTAAAATTTTTGCAACGTGTGTTACGTAACAGTACGAGTGTGGTAGAGAATATAGAGGTGGATAAACAAGTGCGACGGAGGCTGATAACATTTGCAGGCGGTGACAAAGTCCCATTCTTGAAAAGAGGAGAATAACTATCAAAGTTCCAAATAATTCAACTTCCTTCTACGTAATTTCTCTCTCTCTTTTACTGATGTGTGTATCAATAGAAATGTGTTGGCAAGTAAGAATATCAAATAATGGAGTGTTCCGTGCATTAGGCTTGGGAACCACAAATAGGATTAGCTTTGGCCATGTAACAAAAGAGGATGCTTTAAAGCAATACGGAGCCTGAACGTAATAGTATATATTTCCAGGATTATCTGAATCTTTCATCTTAAGATGTTGACATTTTTTTTTGCCGGAACCCAACTATATGTCTATAAAAACTAGCCAACTGCTGGGGTGGTTGGTTCGTTTTATTGTAGCCATCTTTTTTTAAGCTTTCCATTTTCCTTCCCTTTTTTTTCTCCAACGCTATGTTCGGGGATATCTCCAAGTGTGATAATAAAGTTTATTTACCAAACAAAAAAAAAAAAAAGTGTGATAATAAAGTTAGCTTCTTTGCCTTTAGCTTTCCTCGCCGTCCACTAGTTGGTTTCTCTTCTTGTCCAAATACAAGATAAGCGTGGGGTCCCAACCTTTGCGTGCTTATATGTGGAAGCCAAACCATTGTCCGTTACTTATTCGAAGCTCTTTTTTTTTTTTGATTGATTGATTTGAGTTTATGATGAGCAGTATACCCAATCAGATGGAGAAACTTGTTCCAGGATTTTGGCCTCTAACGGCTCCCTATGTTTCGTGTCATGTTGCTTAAAAGCACTGGTTCCCTATTGTTTCAACAAAGTTTTATTGGAGATATGTGGAGACACCCCTATTGTTGCTTAGACGAAAGTTTTTACCAAACAAAAAGCAACTTATTCCTTAAACTTCACATGAACATCCACAATTCGTGCACTATGCTGGCAGCTGTTATATGCATGCTTGGAGCAAGCCAAATTGTTGATTTGGTATGAAAATAGATGATCAAATTATATGAAATGATGAATTTAGGATATGTTAGATTGGAAAGAATTGAATTTTAGAATAAAAATAGAAATGAATGGCACCCACTTCAATCTTTTAATTGGAACGAGTTACGTTTCTATTTCATATGCAATCCCAGCTCTCTCCTTTAATATTGAAATCCCATTCAACCATATTTATTTTTTTAAAAAAAATTTCAAAAATATATTTTTTATTTAATTAATTTTTTTAAAATATATTTCTGTGTAATTGATTTTTTGATTCTAAATTCTATTCTAATCACAAATTAAATATGTTGTTCCAAACCCCCAATATTTCTGACTGTGACCTATTAGTTCCAATTAGAAGAACCATTGTGATCATTTATCGCTATTGTAAGGCATGGATGGTGCATGTGACGTCGATAAAATGATAACCAGGTGACAGAAGGACTGAGGAAGTATTAATGGTTGTGATCGAACGTAATAAAGCTTTTCTTCGTTATTTAGTCTTTTTTCTTCTTCCATCGTAACCTCTTTTACGTTATCCACACGAAGGATAAAATTTTTATAATTAATTTGATAATAAAAAAAATTATGATCAAATCATCATCATCTGTCGTATATTCTCCAACTCATGGATCACAAAATAAAAATAAAATAAAATAAAAAATATAAAAGAAAGGAGAAGAGTTGATGGCATCGAAACTGAAGAAGAGGAGGGATGGGACTGCAGTGGGGACGACACAGATGGCTGAGGCTGGAGTGTAGGCAATCGGGGCCGGTATAAGGATGGGAGGCCGCGGCAGAGGTGCGTCGATGTCGGGGGATCAGAGTGCAGACGATCGAAGGTCGAGATGCAGACGTCGAGGTGGGGGGTCGGGGTGGGGGGAGGGCGCGAAGCGGGGTTAGAAGGCTGAGGTGCAGGAGCTGATGGGGCGGGGGCAGAGGTGGGGTGCAGGCATCGGGACAGAGCCACCGAAGAAGGAGTTAGATGCGAAAAAGAAAAAATATATATTTTTTTTAGATGGGAGACATGTAGCAGACGATGACAGTTTGATTATAATTTTTTTCATGATCGAACCGACTATAAAAATTTTACCTGAAGCTAAATGAGTGTTTGCCGCCTCCCTTACTTTAATTTCAGCAAAGAAAAATACATTCTTTTTATTCTCTTTATTGGGCAATGGCTTAATCACTTGAGACGTATTTCATAAAAGAAAAGGTTTGCATAGCGCTCTTTAAAAATAGAAACTAAGCCATAAGAAATTCAGAACAATAGTTCAAGCTTCGTTGTTTACATTATACTAATAATAATACAGAAAAAGTGGGGAATGATTCATCTTAAAAGTTTTAATCAAATTGCGAAGATGATGTAGAATAGTCCGGAAGTTTGGCGATAAGGAGATGGCCAACTGCAGCATACATGAAAGGGATTATCATGGCATCTCTACCTAAAGACTGAGCACTACAACACACGACCGAATTGAGAATAATAATATAAAAGTTATTGACCTGCTCCTTGAAAAAGAAAGATAAAGTAAGATGGTTAATCTAAAAGAAAGTTGAAGTCCAATAGTTGTCTCAATTCATGTACCAAAGAGAAATGTAGACTCTGGAAATTCTCATGCCAGCTTACCTGAGAGAGGAGGCATGTGGAAGACTTGAAGGCATCGATGCGATGTAGGCAAACAAACTCAAACTCGAAAACTCTTCTTTAAACCAATTAGGATGACCCGTTCTGATTCCGACTCTTATAAAAAAATCACTGTATTACTTTACAATTGCATTAGTTTATTAAAACAACGGTGGTCATAGTGTGCTTTGCATCAGCTTAGTGTTGGATTCGTTTGTCGCCATATGTCTTTTTAAGAGACTTTTACAATTGCCAGCGCACGACACATAAGGGTTCTTCGATCTTCGTCGAATTGCAATTCATAAGATACCCTAAATTATTATTTCAAGCAAGGATTAGCCAAAGTTGCATGTAGCATCAAGAGAGGAACTTCTCCTGAATCTGTCGCTTTCATCTTAATATCAGATCTTGTGCCCAAGAATCAAATTGTACCTTCCACGAGAAAGAATGATTCCCTTTTCTTCGCGGCAATTGAAATATGTAATGGCTACTTCAAAATCTATACGGACAGATAGAAGAAAGAGGCTCGAGTGCTTTAAAATCAATCCCAAATATGATCCAACGGTTGATGCCGGAAAAAAAGATCAATCATTTTTTCATGCAAATGATGCAGCCCGAACCCTTACTCTCATGCAAGTGCCTGCATATTTTCATGCTTGCATATATGTATAAACATATATTTAGGCGAGCATGATATTAATATGTCAACCAATCTAGATTGCTCATGCATCCCCCAAGACGAGCAGTTTTCCTGGAAATGTGGTGTCTAGGCCGCCACGAAGAACATCATGTTAAAACAATACATGAAGTTCTGGGTTGAAAGAGACGTTGTCTGCGGTGCAAAACCACACGCACCATCCACGATGATTGGCTCATGTGCGGGATCAAAAGAAAAAAAAAAAAAATTCGCATATCGTACTTCGGCCCTGCACATGAGCCAATCACAACGGGCTGTGTGTACGGTTCTGCACCGCCCGCGGTGCACAAGAAATTTCTCCTCATGTGATTGCTTGATTAAGAAAAAAAAATTTTTTTTTTCACGCACTACTTTGAACCTGCACATGAGCCAATCATCATGGATGGTGCCCGTATTCTGCACCGCATGAGGTGCGCAAAAAATTTCTACTCATGTGACTGCTTGATTAAGAGTGAGTCTCAAGAAGAACTTGGATGCTAGCATGGGTGTGATTTGGACAGAAGCCCATTCAGAAAGCCCTTCCTAAAACAATAAGCAAAAAATCGGATTGGAGGAGATTCCATATTTCTCTAAAGACTAACACAAGATGTGGTTAGCCCAACCACCACTCACTCTCACATGCCAGCTTTACTGGGAGATGAAGCTGACAGACGAGATAGAACAATGCGTGTGATGGGTTCGGGTCATACCTTTCATTCACCTTTTTTTTTTTTTTTTTTCCATGATGTGCACTGTTGGATCGCACAATAGCCACGCAAGGAGATTGTTCAGAGTACTTTAAGATCTGTATGAGGTATGATCCAAGGGTTAATGTTGCGAAAAAAAGATAATTCATTCTTTAAAGATACAACCCCAACCCATGTGTGACGTGGACGAGATAGCGCAATTGAGAACACTGTCATGAAGCAAACTATTTGCTTATGGTTGAAGACTTGGACTGGAACAAAGAGGACATATACACCACAAAGAACAAACAAAGAGGTCGTGATGCAACTCGGATTGGCTTTTTCTCCTACTCGAGGTGCAATCTAACAACACCTTGCGCTTTTCTAACCACCACGTTATTGCTCTGTCAACAGTATGCCATCAGACAGCACATCAAGCACACCCCCTTGACCTGTTCTACCAACCACAGTAAGACTTCCCATTTTAAACAACCCTAGCTATCATCCTCACTACCATAATTTCAAAGTTCCCAGCACAATTGCTAGCGGGTAGCAGCCTCCTTGATGTCTCAACATCAATGGTGGATCAGTAACAGTGCAGTCCTACGTAGCAGTATTTGTCTTGTTGCTCTTGTACGTCAACACGTGTTCACCAATATTCCAATCTTTAAAACACTTGTTGTTAGGATTTCATACTTCATATACAATTTTTCCTGGCATATATGTCCAGGCTAGATGTTAGAGGGATGTCTTCATTGGTGAACTTCTCCTTCTAATCAGGTGAACCTCGTGACCCCACCAGCCAAAAAAAACACACTCTTCGCAAAGTCATCAGATCTCTACTCAGCTGTCTACCTCTATGATCAGTTTCATTTGTCTTCCATTAACAGAATCTCGAAGGAGAAGTCGGCATCTCATCCATCTATTAAACATATATGGGGGTCTCCATTTCTCCAGTCTACAGAACCAGCTACTGTTTACCGATGTTTAAAATGAGAAATATGACACAACACTTATGAGGATAATAGCCCTTGCTGGGTGATTATAGGCAAGAAAAAATCTGACCCAGAGAGCTGAGTACTTTAAAAGGATTGGAACTAGTTCAGACGGAGTTGATCTCTATGAACCTTCGCCCCAAACCTTCAAAAGAATAAAGATCTGTGCAATGAACTGTCTGAACAAAGAATCAGTCTCTGTTTATCAACCTAGAAGCTTTTCTTGAATCATGGATTCCTAAACTTGCTATTTCTGAGGATCCTGCATCCCATGGCTATGATATTTAGTAGATGAAGTCTCAGAATCATAGATAACCAACAGCATTGTGGCACAGACACAGAGATGTCAAGCATTTGGGGATTCATAGGAGTTTCATCAATAATTAAAGTCTTCTACCAAAAGTAAATAAGATGGTTGATCTTGAGATCCACTGATAGCAATCCTGCCTCTTACCAATTGCTCTCTAAATATATTTAGACCTACAGCATGGATTTAGTCATTTCACATAACCATTCACACTTTGCACTTATTACATGTTTATTGAAAGGTAGAAGAGATAATAAGGATAATTTGTGGTTTGAAAACAGACCCAAGGCCATCATGAAACTCATCTCTACATAAGCAAGCAATGAAGATCCATTTCTGAGAAAAACAAATGGAAAGGAGATGTAGCAAATACTGGATACATTTCAAGCCCTTTTAAAAGAATCTGGATGCCAGTGCACAGGCTTAGCTAGAAAGAATCCCAAATGGACCAAAAACTAGTTTCTCTTAAATGAAGCATTAGAATGTCATAGTTGGTCTAGGTTTCTATGTTACATATTTCTTATTTACTACTGAGTTGTACCATGGGCAGGCAATTTCTTCGAATGATTCCTCTCCAAACAATACTTTCTTTAATTAGCCAGCCCACAGAGTGAAATATCAAAACTTAACCATTCCATCTCACATTTGGAATTTACAAGCTATCATAGAGATCACTGGGCTGATCCAACTAGGTGGAGATTTCCACAGTTTTTTCACTCTTGCTCCTTTGTGCGGATTTTGGGGGGAAAAGTTTGCCATTAGGAATTGATTTTGAAGTTGATTTTGACCTTTTTTTAATGGGTTTTTGTGCCAATTCATAATAGAACTCAAGCTCTTAAGAACCTCTCTTTTTTTGTTTTTTTTCTGATGTAAAAAGCTCTTAATAACCTATATCGGATTTCATTCAGTTTCTTTGCTCACTTAAGATGGTTAAGTTTCACCATCAAGCAAATCTGTGATCTCCCACAGCTCAAGCATCAATTTTTGTTTTCTTTTATTTACACAAGCCTAAATTTTGTAGTTGGACTGGGTTTTTTTTTGTTATGTAGTCTTTTACTTTTTAAATGTCATTATGTAATATACAGGAATATTAGGTTGGAGTTGAATTCAGAAAGAAATAAATGCAAAGAGAAGCCAGATATTCATCAAATACACTAGCAATTTTAGGTGTTCAGGCTGTAACATAAACATTAAGAGACTCGACGGCATCTGCCATAGGAAAGCTTACTAGCTCGCAGGCTTGCACAGTTTGCTCGGAGAGGCCATGCCCCTCATGGCCTAACACCAGGCAGAGAAGCATGCTTGCCAATGCATCTGCAAGTTCTCAAGATAGAGAAGACATTTGGTCTGATCCGTTACTAATATTCACAGGATTGCCACCTAACATCTTCATTTTAATTTGGTTTTCAAAGCCTTGTGATGAAAACAATTACCAGAAATAACAGGGAGTGGAAAGGAAGCTCCTTGGACTGCTCCGAGGGCTTTCTCATTTGAAGGATCCCAGCAACCAGGAAGCAGCAAGACGGCATCCGGTTGATGGTTGGGGTAAATCAGTTGTTGCAAAGAGTGGAGTTAGTGCACGCTAAATCAAAGATCTATGATAGACAAATGCTGATGACGCATGCTTTTGAAGAATAATAGACATATGCAGAAATCTGTAAACCTTCTACTCTGGATGATTTCAATGAACTGCAGTAACTCTCTTGGAAAACAAACTGCAATTCATAAAAAGATTTTTAATTTGGTCTGTCTTTTCTGGACAAGTGGAGGCACTCATAATATTTGACCGTATTCTTTTGTATTAGCCAGTTTATCAAGTCACTGAAAAGTCACAATGACTTTTGAAGCGTCCAAATTGTCAAAGAAGTTTCTGTCAAAGAATTTCATTACTGCAATTTTTCTCTGGATCAAATGATTTTTCCCAATAAATTTGAAGAAAAACATGAAACAATGGTTGGTAAAGAACTAAAGAATCTTCAGTAAGCAATCACAATAGAATGGCGGGGGGAACAACATTTGCCATTACAACAGAGAATTGGAACATACCCATTTGAAAGCCACAGCCACTCTTATTAGTGTGCCAAGATTACCTGGGTCCTGCACTAGACAATTGCCATTAGTTAGCACAACATATGCTTGATTTTAAAATGAGAATAATAATGTAAAACAGATAGATGTCCTCAGTTGCAGACACTACAATATTGACCATAATCAAGAAATAGATCCTTGAATTCTCTTGCAACCACATGAAGAATGAAACATGCCAAATTAAGACTTGTGGTTGTCGCATGGAGCATCTAGAATGAAATTTATCTACTGTAACCATCATTAAATGGATTAATTGCAAAGGGAAATAGAAACCACAGTAAAACTGAATAATATAAAACACAGACTTTCTTTCTGGTTGCTGGTTATGGTTAAAAAATATCTTATATAAACACCTAAAAGGATGCACCATTATATTGATGCTGGAGCTCAATTCCCCTGAACCTTGAAAAACAAGTTCAAGAGCAAGCAAAATTCATCATAAATTTGAACAAAATGACAAGCAGGTTAACCATAATGATTTGCTACCATAAACAAGAATATATGTTATCGTCAACACATATCAAATGAAGAAGGAAAAAGGAGGAGGTGAGGGATAATTCGTGTATGTGTGTATGAGACAGAGAGAGAGAGAGAGCACAAGAGTTCACGCTGAGTTGGATGGGGATTGTAATATATTTAGAGACTCGAGACATGTTTAAAATGCACCAACACATTATCAATCAGGTCAAATGACCAACAAATCTGAATGCCAGCTTACCTTCGAAACAATTAATAAAAATTAATAAGATCAAAAAGGCAAATAACTATATAATGCATCTTCCAAGGATGAGCTTGAGTGAAATGCATAGCCAATTAGACATATTATTTGTTTCCCCAAGAAAAAGTTCTTTCAAAAATGAAATACTTTGCTTTAAGATATGGAGTTTCATTCCTCATAGAGCACAAATCAGAAGGGAATTGTTTAGTTTGTATGACAAGGCAATTGCCTAAAAGGAAGTAGGTTTCTAAAACTGCAGCACATCTAGGTTAAAAGAAAGGATTGTTTACTGAATCTACAGGTTCTGTTCAGTCAATCTCTACTCTTTTGTCTTGCTTGGAGAACAAAATTCATTGGTAATCTAGGGCATAAAGCCCTTCCTCATGCCTTTTCCGACTTCTGTTATTCCTATCCCCACTCATCCCCTTTCTCAGTTTTTCAATCCCTCCGTGACACAACAAAGAGGCTCCTCAGAGGAAAAATCTCTTCATGCTTTTACAGGCTTGACTTAAGGTACAACTATATGACTCTTGCTTGGTTTTCATCTCTTGTGTTAAAGGTGAGCAAAGTCCCTAGGTTCAGGATTTTTGAAAATGATGCATGCTCTCAATTAAGAAAAAAATTAGTTGCTACATTACTAGTTAAGTTTTTACTATGATTCTATCCTCTTTTTTTCATTTTTGTTTCTTTTATTCTCGGGACTCATTTGGTTCATGGGAAGTGGAGTGAGGAAAAGGTAATTCCTAGAAAGTGGAGAGAATTCCTCTTATTTAGTTGAAATTTTAAAAGTAGAGAGAATAAAAAAAGCTTTTTCTATGGGAAGGCACTTCCTATGTTTCATGAAAAGTGGAAATCCATGGGGGAGGAGGATTTTGGAATATCCCATGGGATGAAAATTGATAACCTTTTTTTCTTTCTAAAATATCCTTTTAAGATCCAAAATTGAAATTCTACAAAATACCAATGGATGGTTAAGATAAAATACTGAATAGTGATATATTCCTAATATTCATATCAATATAACATTATATTTATATTAATACAAATACTATAATATTTATAATATATTAATATTATTTCAATATCAATATCAATATTATATTAAATATTATATTTATATGTATATTGATAAATTTATTATATTAAAATATTAATATATATTAGTATTATATTAATATAATAAATTATTATAATTTAATATTATATTTATATTAATATAAATATTATATTATGATTTATATAAAGTTTGGGAGCAAAAAGGTATGATATTACATCTATCAAGGATATAATAGGTATTTTATATAATTTTTTCAAGAAAGTGCATGCTTAACTAAATATAAGTAACTCTTTAATAAGTTATTTTCTCGTGGCCCGCCAAATATGCCAAAAACATATATCTAAAAAGTTACTTTCTGGAAAGAAAAATTTTCTCCCAAACCAAATAGAGTCGCCAGGGTGGGGGATTGGATAGGTGGACCACAAGCAGTCCTGTTTACACTCCTTTGCCCTTTGGTGATCTTGATTTATAATAGCTCTGCCAAGACCGTCTTGTCTAGGCCTTCGCTTTTACAGTTTACTCATTCATGCTCTCTAGGAAATGAAGAGACATGTTTCTCCCCGCATTCCTCTTGCAAAAAGCCAAAAAAGATGCTCTGTTTTCCTTCTCCTTCAAAACTATAACCCAGGGCTCTTTCTTTTTATGATTTAAGCCCTTACCTTTCCAACAAGCAAACAAAAAAAGAATCAATAGGATTCATCATCCGTCAACTTATGTAAACACTAATTCTCTCTGGAAGAAAATTTATGAAGCCCAGGAACTTCATACATATAAATTATCACGCGGTTAGAAACTTCAGCGAACTCCCTGAAGGATAAAATAAAAAGGACAAGAATTACCCACGAACAAGAAAATTCGTAACAAAATGCACCATTTCGAGAGCTTTAGCGAACCAACAGCTGTTAAAATCCGATTCCACAATTAAAATCCAAAGAAAGGATTGGAAATTCGAAAGAAAACCGTCAACGAGGAGAGGATAAATGCGGCACGGTGGGCTACGTACAGGATGGCGGCGAGGCCGACGACGAAGACCGAGCCATAGGAGCGGCGGGAGGAGCTGAGCCGGAGCTTCACGCAGCGCTTCGCAAGGGATCGGAACCGCTCGTTATCTCGTTGGGCGACCGAAGGGACAAGGGCAGCGTCACAGCACCGCCGTCTAATCGTCCTCGTGCTCCTCCGCCATCGCATACGGCGGTGCGTTTGTCGACGGAGGGGCCGGAGAAGAGTACAAGGCGGGAGCTCGTCATCGCCATCATCTCCCTCACGAAAGAAGGTCACGGGAATGTGCGAGCACCAGGGGTGATAGTGGATCTGCATCCGAGTTTACCTGAGTATGTAGGAAAATTTGAATCTGTATTTATAGATATGGTTATGAGCGTGGATAAATAACTACCGAACGATATCTGAGTACCTAAATTTATTTATAATATTATCTAATTTTATATAATATTTATATTTTTTTTAAAAAAAAATAAATGATCATATTAACATAACACATTATCTACTTAATAATATTTTTAATTATATAATTATAAAATTAATTATTCGATTTATATCTATATTTTTATTATAATTTATATAAATATTTATATATATTAAATAAAATAACTATAGATGTGAATATATTATCTCGATCTTTCAACCTTAATGGGCATGATGACCAAATATTACTGATTTACGGAGAGGGGCAGGTGAACATATAAAATATTAAGTAGTATCGTGAATGAATGTTGCTATTGAGACTTTTGCAAGCTGAATTCGTTTTTGCCTTTTCTGGAATCACACACTGCAATGTCAAGATCAAAAAGCGAACTATTTGGGTGACTAATTTATGGCCACAAAGTCTTGATGCCAGGTAAATTTTTCTCATGTCGCGATGAAAAAAAACGCTAGGTCACATCATATTCTCCACGTCGCAAGCCATAAAATAATTTTCCAATAGTGCACAAGTACGCACAAAGAATGAATTTGGCTTTCTGAGTGACAAATGAAAATGATTTTATCTTTTCTCGAAAAAAAAAAAAAAATGCTTTCATCTTGTTGCTCAAATTGATGCAAACATCAGTACAAAAAGAGGAGCCGATTGGATAGCCCCAACATTAGTAGAGAACTTTAATCGCAGTATGTTTTTCCTTTTTTCTTTTTTAATTTTAAATGATGGTGTAAAAGCCTACATTGCCAATTGCATGGACGATAATATTCGATTTTGCACTAATTGTTCTTTTTGTTTCTTCCTAATAGGTGTTGGATAGACAATTGTCAATGCAATTTTCACCATTATTCACCAGCTATATGACCTACATGTTCAAATCTCTGCAAACTAGAAGAAAGAAAATAGATACTTGTATGGGGTTCCAACCAGGTGGACACACGAGGCTGGATGGTAGACCTATCATAAGTTTGTGTTAGACCAAACTACTTTATGATCCGTTGAACCAAATTTATCTACATCTCTGAAAGTTAACCATCAGCCAGTCTCTAAATTCAGCATGTCTTATATCCAAAAAAAAAAAAAAAAATCAGGCAAGTCTTGCAGGCTTGGAAGCAGAAAACAAAAATAATGTATCAGCATGTTTGAGAGAAAAATAGCCAACATGAGCGCCAGCCAATTCAACCTATAAATTCAGAATAAGCCTTGTTCTCAAGGATATCAGCCCGACAGACGAAAAGAAAATCACCAGGACAAACATGAATTATTGGTTCCAGTCAAGCTTTGCAACTAGTAATTAAGAACTCAAGAAAGAGAGTATGGTGGCGTAACTTTGCATCTATTGTGTCACTGATTCAAGAAGGAAAACAAAACCAGAAAATGCTTTCATATTTACAGCGCAAGTCTTTTAGAAAGTACATGGTGCATTCCAGTGACGATGCATAAAACGGGAGGTATACGCTTTTTATCATCTCTGCGATGTGGGCATTGCCAGTGACACCCCCTGGCTTGGTGAATCCTTCCACTGTTGAGTCACCGTTTTGATCTGAGTGTAGAACTGCACGCCTGCCTTGCCTGTCAATTTGACCATACATGCAAGCATGAACTTGTTAGAGATGCTAGATGTCCATCTACTTCCGAAAAAATGGTAGATTAACATCTAAATCACATGTGCATCAGGAAGTGGTCCTACCATAAAAATTTAGATCTCCAGCAAAAGAAGCCTTGGATCCAGTGAAGGAGAAGAATGGCAGTGGCACTGGAATCGGCACATTAATGCCAACCTTCACATATACAATTCCTCATGTAAGAAATTGCAAATGCTAAAGATAACTTCTCACGGTAACAAACAAGACAAGCACTTACAAAATACTTTAAGGACAAGTCGTAAGCAGCTTTATACAGTAGCATGTTACACAATGTTAATGCAATCCTTTAATAGTTTTGCCCTTTTTTGCTTCTCGCATCAAAAAACAAAGAAGAAGAAGAAGGAAAAGAAGAGTTCCTTTCAACCTATTAAGCAACGCTCAAAAATCTCCATACTTGAACCTATTATGTGAATATCTAGCATTTTTTTATCAGTTTTCGACTTTCTGGAAAGGTTTGCTTTAGCTGTTCTCTACAATGGCATTCCAATGTTTGTCTAGCACAGCTTACCTGGCCAGCCTCAATATCGTTCTGAAATTTTCTTGCAGAAACACCCGACGTAGTAAATACAGAAGCTCCATTCCCATACCTGAGTTATCAAGGTCAAATGGATTTGTTAATAAAAACCAACATAATCACAAGTATCTTTTTTTTTTTCTTATTTTTTCTTGGGGGGGGTTGTGGGGTGGGGGTGTTTGGGGAGATGGAAGATTACTTGTTGCTATTAACAATATGGATAGCCTCTTGTAGACTCTCAGCCTGTTGATAGAATAAGATCAGAAATTACAAATATGGAAAAGGTTTAAAGCACACAATGTTGGGCATACCTGCATCAGAAGGAGAACCGGTCCAAAAATTTCCTCCTGTTAATTTCCAGAAACATTACCATCAAATATTACTCACGATGATTAATAGCAGTGCAATGATGTCATATCATACTTGGAAGAACATGGGGTCCAACTACTTGAAAGCCACCACAATATCAAGTACAGAATTTTCTAAACGCAGAGTTTGATGCATATTCATTACTATAAAATGAGAGAATGGTGTAATCTTTATACCTTATAGCACTCCATATGACTTGTGACATCAGCCAGAATGGTAGGACCGACAAAGTTCCCATCCACATACCCAGGAACCTACACATGACCCAAATGGCTGACATTAATATTGTACTTATGGAAGCAAATTGCTGATTCAACTTTTAGTTCCACAAATAAGTAGATGCAATACTACCAATAAACCAGCAACAATTACTAGTCCTTTAACCACTTCTCAAAGCCATAGTAAAAATACAATCTGCTCAGTTGCAGCATAATGGACCAATTGTATCACAAAATGCAAGAAAGAAAGTAGTTAGAATATCATTTATGAAATTCTATAGAAACAACAGATCTTCTTGTTCACCATATAGACATATTCCTTTTTGATTCCTTTTTTAATGGGTCAAGTCCTACGCCATTTACATCTGAAAAATTAAAGAGTTGTGCGTCTTTCTATCTCATTCAGTTTATTGATAGTTATACAAGATTGACAATAGCAATAGACAGAAGAGAGCTAACATCTAAGCAAACCCTGGAATTACCTCATGATCCTTCTTAAGGTTAAAAATATCACCCGACAATTAAATGAGACGTCCTGCTACTCTCTTTCCATGATCTCATAGATCACAATATCTTAATGTCAATGCAGTTTCCAAATTTCTATGATTAAACCTTCAACAGTTGCAGCATCAATAGAATTAAACTAATCAATTAATCATGGAAAACAACATAAAAAGTTGAATATGCTACTGACAACAAAATTAAATGTTCGAAAGATCAGCATGCTGGGTCACGGTAGTTACCACAATGTCCCTGCCATCAAGCAAAACTCTAGCCCCACTTTCAATGCCACTTTGGATCAATCTGCAAATGCGGTCCTTTGCCTGTTGAACAGAAGCACGTCAAAGGATAGAAGAATAAAAATGTCAAAAGAAATGAAAGGTCCATAAGAGCACCAAAGATAAAGTAAATGTAGCACAAAACTGGCCAATCGAAGAATCACTCAGAGAACAATCCAAAGAAACAAAGTACATAATAATAGTCTGCCACATAAACCAAAAATTCAGCAAAAAATTTGATGGCTAGAAGAATATAATTTCAAAATAATATTAATCACATCATAACCACAGTAACAAGCCTTATCATAACAATATCGCAAACTTTATCTAGAACCTTCTCATAATTCCATTCCAGTTATCTTAGCTCTTCTTCTGTTTTCAAGGTTTTAAACACAGCCAAGCCACTCTTTATTTTTTTTCAGGTCCTGCTTACCGTCTGTCATATCCTGTTTTAATCTCTCCATTCAAAGCACAACACATAACATTCATACCACCATCTTCATGGTGCCTGTTTAATGTGTTCACATTCATTGCTGATTTATAATTCATCCACCTTAACAGCCTTAACTTGTTTTATAGGCATCATTTTCCTCTCAAAAGAATGTCACAGTTACAATGATCCAAAAGCATATTCCACTCCATCCACCCAACAGTAATTTCCAGCCAAAAAAAAAAATGCAAATCATGCTTCTCCTCTTCAGTAATTAGTGATTTAGACTTGAAACGACAAATTTTTAAACAACATAAGAATTCCAAAACGAGAGGCAGCACATTGTTGTTTACAACTCTGAGTTGTAACATGCTCTTTCTCCCTCACACAATAAGGAAAGGATTTCCATAACATCCATGATTGGGCGAATGATCTACCCTCAATGTTGCCAGCAAGTCATCTCTAACTAAACAATTTCCTGTCAAATGACATGATCAGCATGGATCTGTAAATACGTTAATAGTTTTAGCAAATATATTTAATTGAAAGTGGCATTTATATTATGCAATGCTAGTAAAATAACATGGAAATTTTCTCAGGACAATAAGGCATCCCATCATAGCCATCAAATTTGTTGAAGCAGAACGTTTGGCTTCTATTTGCAATCTGTGGTTGAAATTAATCCAAGACTGAGGCAAATGAAAAGAGTCAAACAACTTCACAATTTCATAGAAAAACTTATGTGATCCTTTGCCTGGCCCATGTATAAAGATATAGACGAGTCAATATAGACGAGATAGCTTGCTGTCAATTTCATAATTGCATAGTATCAATCCATGGCCAGACTTACTACATGACAACTTGTGAATAATTATCTATAATTCTATACATACGATAACAAGGTCAATGGTCTGATAAACCACACCTGTCTACTGATCACTGGACCAAGGTCTGTCCCAGGCTCAATTCCTGCATTTACTTTCAGTGCTTGGGCACGTTTAATAAGTTCGTCCTCCCTGGAAATATTAAAGCTAGTAAGAAGTGACATCTACAACTAATCAAACTCTAAATGCCTCATCACATAGGACATATATAGACTTCTACCTTTATATTCAATACCTACATACATAAGAATGCAGCAAACAAAACTTTTAATCGAATAAATTTTACCATGGTTTTGAGCCTCCAACAAAAACAGCAGTACTGAGTGCCATGCACCTTTGCCCTGCAGCACCAAAACCAGCAGCAACCAACGCATCTAAAGCAGCATCCACGCTTGCATCAGGCATGATGATTGCATGGTTTTTTGCACCCATGTTTGACTGAAGAAAGGCAACTAATCAATAGCAAACATATCTAATACATGTGACAAGCACTAACTGAAAATGTTTAGGAGAAAAAAATAATAGATCAAATTCTTTTCAGATAAAGAAACCAGTTTACCTGAACACGTTTTCCCTTAGCAGCAGCTCTGGAATAGATATGCATCCCAGCCTATAAACAAAATCAAAAAACATATGACAAGGATAAAAAAACTTGGGATGTCAAGTATCATGCCCCTAAATCCACTTACATTTATATCTTTAATGACCATCTAAACAACAGTAACAACATTTCCACCCTAATCTGGTTGACAATTTTTCCCATGCAAAAGTAAATTAGGTCCAATGTCTACTATCATTAATTAAAATGTAGGCCAAGCAAATGGTTAACTTACTGTGTTTGAACCAACAAATGATATAGCCTTAATGTCTTCATCGTCGCAGATATTATTAACTACATCCTGTCCAGATTTAAGATATGTCAGAAGTTAAAAAATTAGCTCAGGATGGATAAATAACAAATTAAATTAGCTCAGGATGGATACATAACAAATTAACTTGGCTGGAAATATTCAAATGTCTTAAGAAAGGAATGCCTAAGAAATCTCAACAGTAGTTGTATCAGTTGCAGAAGGTTCAGTTGATATACAAGAGTGGATAAACATACTACTCAAAGTACATGCGAAACAAAGCATAAATGTCATATTCCATGTAAATTAATTGCATTTGTTTAACATGACTAAGGGGAAATCTAACATAAGTGAATCTACACGCAACTCTGCAGAGATGGTGCTTCCCTGTTTTCCAGAGCCAGATGGGTATAATTCTGAAAGTAGACAAGTGCCAATAATAGAATGGTGACATTTGAGTTACAAATGTTAAAGTCTAAAAACTGTACTACAGTGAAAATATGAAAGTTGCTCAAGCAATCCTTACATTGGTACCATGAACAATATTTAAGACTCCATCGGGCAAACCAGCCTCCAGTGCTAGCTCTGCAAGCATCATGGCAGCCCCTGAAAGAAAATAACACAATGATTTAACCTCATCGATCAGTTTCTGTTTAATTTCATTTTCTGGGTATCAGCTCAATTTTCATTCCCTTTTTAAAAAATATACGTATGCATTTGTGCAAATAATTCACAAGCCTTTATGATAATTACAAAATATATACAGATAACCCTTTATGACTTTCAATTCAAGATAACATATTCAACTTCTCTTTGCTTCAAAATGTGTAAAAAAAATTTATGATGTTCCCCACTCAGATTTGAAGCTAAAACTCAAGAACTATTGATGATGAACTTTAAACAGTAAATAACCATCAAATTCACAAATTCTGAATTTAGCTCCACCTATTTTCAGTCAGTGGATGTTAAATATGAACAAAAGTCCAACTTAAATGAGCATCTCACTTCTCGTTGACTTTGAACATGAGATTTCATATTATGAGTAGCAAGTCGAAGAAACCAGAACTTTTTTTTTTTTTGGTGGGAGAAACTGGAACTTTGCGGGACTGACTTTAATAGGAGATGATTGACTCTTGATGCAATCAATCAGCTCAGGGAATGGATCTTTTATTTTTTTCCTTTGTGGGTTGGGGGGTGGATGGTAGAGGGGTGGGGAGAGTACTTTAAAGAACACATGCAGCATAGAATAACAAATTAACTCACAAATTAAGCAATGGCAACTTCCAAATGAGAAGTGTACTGTCTGCCATCCATTAAAAATGTATAGTGCAGGGAGCAGATTCTGAATATCTTCATATAAGGGGGTCTTGATGCTTGACATGGCAGCTGATGAGGAGGGGGGCACATATAGAATATGTCTCTGAACTGAAAGGGTTGCATATTTGTCCCCAGCTTCAGGGGAGGGGGATATGCCAGCAGGCCCCCCAACCCCTGCCCCTCCCTCCGGCCCTAAATGATTTCCCAGACCTCTATAAGTTGGAACTAAAGTCTAAGATTAGATAAAAATTTATTTTTCTGGTTGTATAGTGGTCACATACGATGCCCTTAAGAAGTATACGTGCAAATTACATAGGATTGGGTTATATTCATCTTCTATTTCACTGACAACCTAATACTCTTGCTCTAATAATACACCAAGGAACTATTAATAACAGAATAGGATGGGTCACCTGGATCTTTCTCTGATGGCTTTAGAATGAAAGTGTTGCCACACGTAACTGCAAGAGGGAACATCTGCATACAATAAAAACAGATCCAAAGCCAAGGAGTTCAGCTTTCTTAAAGGAGATCTGAGATAAACTATCTAGGTGTGCCTTGTTAAACAGATCTCACATGCTGCAGATTGATCGGTAAAATATGTACCGATGCATAGAACTCTTTTTTTTAAAAAAGAAAAAAAGAAAAGAAAAGAAGAGGAAAGGAAAGAAAAAGATACTTGAAAAGGGTCAATGTAGGCATACCCATAATGGAATCATTGCAGGAAAATTAAACGGACATATCCCTGCACACACGCCAAGAGGCTCCCTAATGCTATATGTATCAATACCCGTTGAAACATTGGAAACGAATTCACCCATCTGAAGAGTGGCCATTCCACAAGCATGCTCCACCACCTCTGAAAGGGCAAAACCGCAAGAGTTATAGACTGACCTATCCTATTAACAATATCAACAAATTTGACCTACAACTTCAATGACTAAAATCTACGCCAAAATCCACAATTTCTAAACTGACCTAAACCACGGAAAACATCACCCTGGGCATCCTTGAGCGTCTTCCCTTGTTCAGTGGTGATATTCACGGCAAGCTTATCCTGAGACAAGCACCATCAATGCACCCGAAGTCCCAGCATTAGAGAGATGAAAACGCAACTAAACCCTCGGTTATATAAGTCTACAACACTCTCACCATGTCCCTCCGGATGAGTTCTTGGAGCTTGAGCATGATGCGCTGCCGCGCGGTGACGGGTGCGTTCCTCCATTTTGGGAAAGCACTCTTCGCTGCATTCACTGCAGCTTTGAACTCCTCGTTGGTAGTTAGAGGAACCCTAGAGACCACTTCTTGGGTAGCCTACCATCGTCAACAGAAGTCAATCAATCAATCAATCAATACTATAAAATGGAACAACCGAACAATTACTCAGTGGCAACATAGAAGGATTTCGGATCATACTGGGTTTAGGACATCAATCGAAGCTTCAGATTGGGATTCCAAGAATTCACCCCCGATGAGATTCCGCAATCTTGACTGCCATTCGATATCAAATCATATATTTTTTTTCCCAAAAAAAAAAAAAGGCAAGCTTTTACACATGAAGATTAGTAGAAAACCCCTAGAAATCGACTGGAGAACCGAATCCAACACTCACAGGAAGGGTCCCGTGACTCGGAGACGCTGCGGCGGATGTCGAGAGGCGGTGGATCGCGAAGGCGGCGGCCGGAGATCTCCATGGCCGGAGGGCAGCAGCTACAACAGTAGAGAGAAGGACGGATCTAGTTAGAGAAAAGAACTAGGGTTATGGTTCGGGGTGAAGAGGTGAGATCACTACCTCGGTGGAGCGAGGACCGGAGCATCTTTAGGAAGAAGAACACAGACAGACGACAATGGCTATAGGCGAGCTCTTTGGAGATGGGACAGAAGAGCTCGCTCGGTGTTTATCTATATTTTTGCGATGTCAAACGGCGAATAGAATTTTTAATCCAATGTGTCCCTTTTGATGGGGCCCATAATATTGTGGACTGGACCCGTGCCAGTAGTTGATTGCCGCGTCATCAAAGCAGCATTTGCTGCTGTTTTGGTTGGGGAGAAATTTTTGTGCAGACTAAATCCACGAGAAATACTGTACATTAAGTTGATAAAAACAAAAATCAGGATTGATGGATGGTTGGAGATTGAGTTGTATTTTATTGATTATTCTATTAATTACAATCTCAAATCAACTTCCAACCATCCATCAATTCTGATCTTTATTTTTATCAGTTCGGCATACATCATTTATTGTACACCCAGTCTACACAAGAATTTACCTTGAGTCGCATGATACTCAAATGCCGAATTTTCCAAAAAAATGTAACTAAAAGATGAAATGCACAAAAAAAAATGTAATCAAAATATAAAATTATCAAAATTAAAAAAAAAAAAGAATGTATCTATGATGAGAGAACAATATCTTTGGATTGAGAGTCAAAAGAGGTTATAACTTATATAGGATTGGAGCCTTCTCTTCCTTCGTGAGGTATCCTTTACATAGGATAAAATCATACGGTATCTGCGATGAATCAAAACGGACAATACCTCATGAGCGAAAATGCATATATAGACCCATCCATCACGAGGAGTTCAAGTTCAGAAACCAAGTGGGCAGACGTTTTGATAGCTTCCTCTTTCATTGCACCAAGAAGCATCGAAATACACCTTGGCTCGATCACAGGGAGGAGGTACCTAAGAGACAACAAGATGGGAATGAGAAGGTAGGCTTACAGACCCACTGGCAACCTAGAGCTGCGAGTCATTAGCCAAGGCAGAATTTTGGAATGCTTGAAGGCATTCATGAGCATACCTGAGAGCAGAGTGGTAAATGTAATTGGCACTGTGCGCTTTTTGATTGAAAATGAAGTCATTCTCTGCATTCCAAATCAACCAAGCTGTATAGCATACAATGGATTTGTGTGGACAAGGGATGTTGGGATTGGCAGTGAGATTAACAAGGTCATCTACAGAATTGATAGCATGAGTTGAAAGATAAGTTCTATGAAGAGTCGCCCAAACCCCAACTATGCAGCAACAAGAGACCATGCAGTGTTGAATGTCTTTTAATTCATTATGTCACGGATCATATAACGGCTGTTGCTGATGCAGGAGACCTCTGGCTTGCAGAAAAGCCTTACATGGAAGTCGCCCCCAACAAACTTTCCTCTAGAATAATTGGACACGTGGGGCGATTTGCAGTTTCCCGATACAGGCTAGATTAACTGGGTGAATCGGGCGCTGAGAATGAATGATATGATTATAAATATCAAAAACTCGGAGTTTAGATCCCACAAGGTTCTGCTCCACTAGACGATCACTGCAACTGTTCTTAGGTAAGGGGATAGACAGGATCATGGAGCTCAATTCAGGAGTGAAGAGCCCCTATTTAACTTACCAATATCCCGTTGCCCTTCGGTAGACATTAAGTTGGCTACCTTGCAGTCCACTTGAATCTACCGGGTATGCGTAGGTAGTGCACAGGTGTTGAGGGGTCTATCAAACAGCCAACAATCATAGAGAAGACTAATGCTCTGGCCATTTCCAACTTGCCCCTGAAACCATGTTGAACCCATTTCGCTGTTTTAACAATTAAATGCCACAAAAAGGAGGCACCTCTTGCCGGTTTATAATCGACCCAACTTTTGAATCTATATTTTGAAGACCCCAGCTTAGCCCAAAAGGAGTTCCTATTAATTATCAGGTTACCAACTGACTTTGCTAGGAGAGTTTGTTGCAGGGCGTTGAGAGAATGCAACCCCAGGCCGCCTTGACTTGTTGGTTTGCACACCGTCACACAAGACAGCAAATGCAGCTTCCTAGTTCCTTTCTCATGACCCCAGAAGAATACCTTAAAGATGTTCTCCAGCTCTGTGATAATAGTCCAAGGAACCGGAATATTATATAGGAGATAGATAGGGATAGCATTTAAAATAGATTGTGAAAGAGTAAGGCAGCCAGCCTGAGGGAGCTGCTTCCATTTCTAAACATCCAACCTCTTATCAACACGGTCAAACAATGGACTGAAGTCAAAGAAGGTCAAAGCGAAAGTTGACAGTGGAGCTCCAGATAACACCACACATCTTCAATCAAGGGCACACCGAAAAGATTCATAATGACTGCTCAGTTGACAGCTGAATTCTACTACTGAAACGAATTTAGGACTGGTTGATATTGACACATTGATCAGATTGGTTACAGTTTGCCTTCACCACAGTTTTCAGAACACGAGGGTCCTTTTTTGTGGTCTTAATAACCAAAAGAAGATCATCCGCAAAGAGAAGATAGGTTATACGGGACCCTCTTTGGCGAGGCTGGTAACCGTGGGTGAGACCTATTTGCACATGAGCCTACATAGATCTTGATAACATATCAGAGCAAAGAATGAACATGAAAGGTGAGAGGGGGCAACCTTGGCATAAACCTCCGGAAGAGTGAAACCAGGGGGATGGCACTCCATTTACAAGGACCAAGAACCTTGGTCAGGACACGTAGCACATAATCCATTTGATAACCTTGAGCGAAATCCACAGTTGCAAAGTATCGCTTCAAGATATCTCCAAATAAACTGGTCATAGGCCTTCTCCATATCCACTTTGATAGCCGTAAGAGACTGATCCATGAACCTAGAGTTCAGTGAGTGAAATATCTCTTGAGCTAACAGGAGATTATCTGAGATATTTCTGTTAGGCACGAAAGCACCCTGTTCCGTCGTGATCAGATTGGGAAGAATGGGATTCATGCAGTTGGCAATGACCTTGGCCACAAATTTGTACATAGTGGTGCAGAGGCTTATGGGCCTGTAATCTCTAATCTCCCAAAGATTGTCTTTCTTCTGTATAAACACCACATAAGTTTTCTTCCAATTCCTAGGCATAGAGCAGGTGCTGAAGACTTCATGAACAGCAGCCAACACCTCATTCCTAACAATCGGCCAAAACTGTTTGTAGAATAAAGGCTGGAAGCCGGAGGGCCTGGGGGCACAATCAGATTGTAATTGAGATAGAGCTTCAATGATTTCATTGTTCGAAATCTGCGAGATAAGTTGCTGGTTCTGGAGAGCAGTAATCTTTTCATGGATCGAAGAGAGCACTATATCATAGCCAAGATCCTGACTCTGCCACTGAGAACTAAAATGGTTGATAATGGTACTAGTGATTTCACTGTCATCACTGACCTCAAGACCTTGAGAATTAGTAATAGAGGTCATTATATTTCATCTGCAACGAATGATGGTCAAATGATGGAAAAAAGTAGTGTTCTGATCACCCTCTCTTAGCCATCTAATCCAAGACTTTTGACACCAATAGAGTTCTTGCAATTTTAGCACCCAATTGTACTCAGACACCTTCCTTGAGAGATGAATTTGCAACTGAATATTTTGATCACCATTAGCTGATATCCTCTTGCATTTTTTGAATCTGCTCCTCAAGCTGCTTAGCCTTGTCAAAAATATCTGGAACAACTTCTTTGTTCCAACGGGTCAGAGTCTGTCTGGTTTTCCTTGGCAACTTAGTGATCGTCACCGCATGAGAACAACCATGTGCACCTTTCCAAACACTTGCCACCTTTCCAACCATGGATCTGGCTACTTTAAAGAACTCTATTATAAATACAACTGTAAGCATCCGACAAAATTAGATCACCAAAAGAATGAGAAACCAAATCTATACAAGTCAAAATAACTTCCTAAATATATATTTAATCAAATAGCAAACAGTAAATCACAATATGTCTTCGAACATTATTGACTCTATAATTAATTTTGATGATTACCAAATTTTGAGTAATTATGATTCTAATCACATATTTTAAGGATAAATGTAGGATTTTTCAAATGCTTAAAATGAAAATTTTAACTTTGGGACAAATCCCTACAAGGAAACTAAATTAAGGCAATTCAAAGAAGAAATAAGAGGTTTTTAGTTTAGTGGACTCGGCCTCGGAAGGATAGGAGCCGATCCCTGCACTGAAATAGATAGAAAATAGAAAAAAATTAAGTTTCAAAAAGTTCAAGAGTCGACCTTAGGAGAAGAGGAGTTGACTCTGATATAGTTGGAGCAGACTGGTACATGCTTGAGTCGACTCATATCAAGCAAGAGTCGACACTCTCATTAAAGATAAAAAGCTACATTTTTGGAACCTCAAACCAAGTTGACCTCTGAAGAGCTCGAGCCAACCCCTAGACAGATCGAGTCAACTCATGAAGATGGTGAGCCGACTCTCTCAAGAAAGATAAAATATAAAATTTTTAAATCCTAAGTTCGAGTCAACTCCTGAAGAGTCGAGTTGACTCATGGGCAACTCGAATCGACTCCTAACACAAGGAAGCCGTAACGATTAATTTTTTTGCACATCTCCAATGGCCATTTCTCCGCTCCAATGGCTAGTCCAAGCATCTTAACGGTCATATCTCACTCTCCAGCCACTTTCAAGCTTACAAAAGGCTAATTATTTAGAACGTAAGAGGAAGAAAATTAAAGAGAAAAACTATTCATTTATGAGAGAGTTTATTAAATATCCTTAAGAAAGGAGAAAAGAAAGAAAAGTTGTGCACAAAATTTAGTAAGCATTTAAAAGTGATTTATTCTGTCATCAACTACATCTTTCCAAGCATCTAAGAAGGGAAATTAAGGTTTATTTGAGCAACTTATCACCAACTACTCCGTGCTTCAAAAGATTTTTTTTTTTTTTTTTGTTTTACATTTGTACTGAAACTTTACATCTTATATTCTTAAATTTTTTTTAAGTCTTTTTAGGATGAAAGAAACTTGGATTAGGCTCGTCCATATTCGAAATTGAACTTACAAAGTTGTGATTGGTGATCCTATAAAATTGATTCGATTGATTGTGAATCCAAAAAATAATTGATATAAAAATTTTAATTGGTGATTCTGAAAAATCAACTGAATTTATTTATGAGCTTAAATAAAATAAATGCACTGTAATCCAATTGATTATGGTAGAATTTTTAAAAAAAGCTTAGAGAGTAAATGTAAGTGTAGGGTTACACCAAACTAATATAAACTTGTACATGTATTGTGCTTTTTTCTTGCTTGCTCCACTTTGCTCTTAATTCTTGCTTTACATTTCACTGCTGCACATTGTATACACTTCACCTGCACTTGAGCAAATTTATTTAAATTAAGGCACATAGGTGTTGAGATTTAGATTTGCATAAAATTTTGAAAGAACCTAATCATCCCTCATCCTGGGTTGTTACCTTTCTAGGCAACAAACATCAGCCAACAATGGATGACAACCTAAACCAATCTATCACGGTGATGCTTCATTATTAAATTGCATGTTGTCCTAAAATTTAGTTCATATGTTTCCCACTTTGGCAAGGACAAGATTGATTCCAGAAGGATTGCCTTTTGAAAGGTGTGACCATAGGAAGCTTTGCACTCAACCTACCCCGGATCCTAAGTTCCATTCCCAATGGAGAGGAGCTACAAGTGTGGGTATGGGGGGTTAGAACCTGTTGCCACTAAACTCCAGTGGCACCGCATCGGAAAGTCAGTCGAGCGAGTTGACAGACACAAGCCACTCCTCACGGCCAACGGACTTACAAAGAAAGCCCTCTTGCCAGAGTGTATCTGATGGGATACCCTCCAATGCTTAAGTCAGCCGAAGTTTAAAGAACAGTCGAAGGAGGGAGAGAGAGATAAGTGATAGCAAAGTATTAACTCTCAGTTCCGTTTTATCTGAGGATTCCTTTATTACCTCATTTATATAAAGATGGAGTCATAAGTTGTTATGCCAAAATATGGTAGGTTATTAGGCCCTATAAAACCACAATCTAACAAGTCATTGGAATTCGCCCACTATCTCATAATCATGATTGTTAGTCATGCCTGTAGATCAGATTTATTAGTCGTGGCTCTCGGTCGTTGATCATGCCCACATTCTAGAAATTGCTGAAGAATCTCAGAAATTACCTACATGATCAAGTAGGTCGATAGATTGAGATTGGATAGAATAGAGGTCCCATCATGGGCGTACTGGTGCTCACACAGGTCGTTGGATGTTGTTCCTTGTCAATTAGATCCCAACCTTGGAGTCAATGACCGTCTAATGTGGAGATTGAATGAAAATCGATGTCGTAGTGCCATCTTGTCTTGGGAGGTGGTCTAGTCTTGTTGGACTCATTAATGGATGCTCGACTATGATCTAAGGAAAAGAGTTTGGGTCTGATGATGGGCAATCCCCATAGCAGTTGCTCCCCACTATCGAGCCCGAAGCGACTTTGTGGCTCAAGCAAAAGGAATAGCTAGCCATCAGTTACTAATCTGACTTCTCTCCTTGGAGCACCTTATCCTACAATACATGGTGGGTGGAATGTTCAAAATTCCAGATTTGTTTACATCTACTACATATCGGGCACTGCTAGATCTCATATTGCATCTAACAGATTGTCGAATGTAGTTTGCTTTATGGATCATGCGGTGAGGAGTCATATAGTCTGGGGGCTTTGAGGTGTGTGGCCTTTAATGCCAGCATTTCTCAAAAATGATATTCTACTAGAGAGGATGACTGGGGTACTTTTTGCTAGAAGGCATAGTTTTAGAGGACTCTCCGGTGGTAACACTTGACATGCGATTAAGGTGATGGCTGGATGCACCCTTGTCCACTCCTTCTATAAACAGAGGGGGTTTGCCACCTAAGGTTAAGCTTGCCATGTCCGTCTCCTCATGATGTCATGGTAGCGTCGTTCCATCGGATGTCTGAGAATCATTGATGTTCATCTTTTGCTGGAAGAATTTTCTCCTACCTCCCGATTAGCTGTGGGGTCCCCTTTAGGGGTACAGCTGCAGGCATTCAGGCTTGGCATGGGAGGTATTTAAAAATCTTATTGCTCTGACTATGGAACAGCGATGGCGTTGGCTCAGAGGTACTGCTAATGTTTCAATCAACCCAACTAGGGTTGAGGTGGGACTCTCCATTATTGAAGTTCCATCTCCCTAGTGTTGGCTTGGTCGAGGATGCAGTAGCCCATGCCGGCTGTTGGTGTAGACAAGGACCGAACGACCGCTTGGGGACTTCTTCAACATTGTGCTCTATAGAAAGATCTTGGACCCTTCTAAAGGGTATTCTTTCGCCTCCCCCAAGTTAGCTTTCAGAACCTCCTAGAAGGAATATTTAGAAGATAGACGATTTTTTGATGAGGGAATCGATTATGCCATCCTCAATGTCCTTCAGTGGAGACCAATTGCTGTCAAGAAAATTTCATCATCAAGGATTCCACCAAACAAAGTCCAACTTTGCATCGAAAACATCGATCAAGCTTGCATTTTGTGCTTTCCTTCTCATTGTAATACGATTTATTTAGATGAACTTGATTTGCAATGATTTTTTTTTGAACAAAATGAACATGTACCTTTTTGTGTGAGATGGTTTTCTTCAATGTTTCTCATGCCAACCATCCCTAGATCTCGAGGATTGTTCCTTCATTTATTCTGTGACATCGTCGGTTTAACGAGTTGAACTTTCAGTAATGCTGAAATTTTTGGTCCTGGCCTAGGTCTAGAGCTTTCACATTAGAAGCTATAGTACTTTAGGTCAGTTATCAACTTTATTGAGTCGGTGGCATCATTTTTCAATTGATTACCTATGTATTCAAGAATGAGCTGACAAGATCTGATCCAAGGTAGTCTTGTAATGTTATCATCGCAAGTCACCATTATCATTTTTGGTCCCTGCCTGACTAGACCGAGGATGAGTGGTGCCAATCGATCGGGTCTCGAGGACTTCTCCAGCATTTCACCAAGGTGATCGATCTAGACAGATCTTCTAGGTAGAGGTCCGAGATTAAGAGTTTGAAAAATTGCCTTGACAAGTGGCTGCCACTACCCCTGATCTCATCATATCTCAGAGAAAAAGGATAGTCTTGTCATCATATTAGCTCCGATCCCTGAATTTCTTCTGAGAGTCATCCTTTCAGTAGCTCAGCATTTATTGTCGCCTTAAAAAGAAGCATCTGGCTGTTTCGTCATTTCATGAGTCATGCGATTATAATGACGAAGGAGTGCAAGATGACTCTGCTGCATGCTGACTAGGAGGAGAGGAAGGCTAATCTCATGGATGAGATCATGTCGTCATCCTGCACATTGCTTCTCGGGATAAGCCTGCTTCTCTTTTTCTTTTCCATTCTTGTTGATGCCCCCCATCATTCGACTTAGTCACTTTTTGTGCTCTTTTTGTAGCTAATGTATGATATAACTATCATGCATGAGGGGCTAACCGGCTTCAACTGACTCAACTACTCCATGGAGGAGAGGGTCCATATGCCAAAGCTCGGGCTGAAATTGCCAAGGTATTGCTCAAGGTGGCTAAGGAGCAAGAGGCAAAGAGAATTGAAGAGATGGCTTAGTTAGATGCCAAGCTCACTCCTACCCAAAAGTAGGTGGCTGAGCTTGAGGCCTAGCTAGCCAAAGAGAAGAAGGCCATTGCAGAGCTCAGCCTCTGCAAGCTAGCCCTTGCAGCTTTGGAGGAGAAGAAGACAGCCACTGAGGAAGCCGCCCGAATTACTGAAGAGAAGGTTGCAGTCAGTAAGACCACCGTCAAGGATGCGGTTGCTCAAACGATCTTTGATTACAAAGAATCCTAAGATTTTGAAGAAGAGGTCACCGAAGGTGCAATGGAGGCATACCAGATCAGCTTTAGACTACAAAAACCAAGTTGCCCTGCTATTCTCCGGTCTTGATTTGAGCAAGTTCGGGGTTACTGTGGAGATCGAGCCTGTTTTCAAGATTTAGCTTGCTGTCGAGATCGAGCTCACCACAAATGTCGAGCTCCTAGCTGCCCCTCACGTCAAGGTTGATGGCGCCTCTTCAGAGGCTTAGCCTTTTTTTTGCACTTTTCTTTATTTTAATTTAAACTTTTATAATGAATAAGAGACTTGTAATGATACTTACAGCTAATGAAGAGTCTATCTTTTTTATTGAACTTTGCCTCCCACCTTGTCTTTCTTCATCACTTACTTCTTGCTTCATATAGCCAGTCTTTTGTCTCTTCTATGGGCACCCAATAAACTTCGATTGATTCAGAGCCTCTATGGAGGAGAAGGTCCGAGAAGTCGATGCCGAAGCAAAAGCTGTCAAAGAGGAGGTGGCCGAAGAGATGAAGAAAACTATCAAAGAAGTAAAGGAGGCTTTCGAGAAGATAGCTCGACTCGAAGTTGAGATCTTAGCTGCCATCAAAAATCAGATTTTCCTTAGATACTCAATCAAGATAGAGAAGCTAGCAGCTAAAGAGCCGCAGAAGCATTTTGATGACATGGTCGAAGTATATAACTCGGTGATGGAGGAAGTTCCTTAAGACCTTTGTGGACATGCTTAGAGTAGAAAGGTCAGTAGCGGAGGAGCTTCAAGAGAAGGTACCATAAAGGCTAAATATGATATTTACCTTCCTCGTGATGCTAGCTAATTTTCAAAGCATATACCACAAATGTCATATTAAATATAAAAAAAAATTTATCACAAAAAAAATAAAAAGAATCATAGACTTGGAGTGTGGAGGCTCTACCAACTCACCAACAGAGCCTCTGTTTTCATATAGATATACTAGCATATTACCCGTGCGATGCATGGGATATATTTTTTATTTTAAAAATATGCCACTTTTAAAATATTATTTTTATTCATTACATAATTATTTAAAAAATAATATATTTTTATTAATATATAAAATATTTATTTTACTAATAAATATTTTTAATACTTTTTGATAAAATATCATTATATTAATGTATTAATATATTGTTTTATTCATTTATATTTTATTTTACTAATATAATATTAATTTTAATGCATTAATATTATTTTGTAGAAATATTTTTTATTTTTTTCTAAATTATACAATGATTTTCTTTTAAAAATAGGAGGTCGATCAAATAATACACCATGATACGTACGGCTTTTTTTTTTTTTTGAAAAGTGACAATAAATGACACAAATATCTGTCCTCGGGCTGTACGCCAACATCCATTACTGCGAAACAAGATAAGATCCTGTTTGGTATATGATGCGCCATGATTTTTGTGGCCTAAATTTGCTTTCGGAGAGTGGCTCCTCGATCATGAATTTTTTTAAAATATTATTTTTTAAATTAATATTTTCCAACCTATCTTTCTTTTCAATTTATTTTCTTAAATAGAATAGTTCGGATGAAGTGGCATAGACGCGGCGAAACAGCATGCTGAACCTACGATTTCAAATCACATGGATAAAAATTTAAAATTTAAATTTAATATTAAATTTAAAATTGAAACTATACGTTAACAATGTGATTCTAGTGAATATGCATCTTCAGCATGTGATTTTTTTTTTTTTTTTTTTTTTTTTTTTTTGCTTCTCCCAACCTTTTTTTTTTTTCCCGTTCCGCTCTACCGAGGAGCATGGATGGAGAGGCACGGATAATTATCAGTGCTCATGTAGAGCCACAGGAGCTTGGATTCGTCGAGGTCTGGGGAGAGAAGAGGAGGGGATGCCAGCGAGATGGAGCCGTGGAAGATGCAGGGGCGGTCGCGAGGGTGCGAGAAGTGCTTGGGGCTAGGAAGGAGAGAGAGGAGATTGATAGCGTCAAAGCAAAGAGGGAGGGGAGAGGGTTTGGTGGTCATGTAGAGTCGGATGCAGCACAAACAGTGGGTGCAGTATGGATAGTGGTGGGACGGGAACGCAGCGGGTATGACGCAAATCGTCATGACCTGGGCCTCACTAGGCGGCTGCAAATCGACAAGGACAGTGGGAGGGGTCACAGCAAGAGGAAAGAAAGGGAAGGAAAAAAAAAGATAAAAAAAAATATTAATAATATTTGAAGCCACAGAAAAAGAAGAAGAAAAATATTAATTTTAAAATAATAATATTATTTTTTTTAAAATAATATTTTTATTATTAACTTAAAAATACTATTTGTATAATAACATATTATTTTAAAAAAGTTATTTCAAAAAATTAATAGTAAAACATTATTGAAAAAAAATATTATTTTTAAAATAATAATATTATTATTATTATAAATTATTATTATTTTATTAAAAATAAAATATTATTATTTTTTGATTAATAATAAAATATTATTATTTGATTAATAATAAAATATTATTTTAGTAATAATAATAATAAAATATTATTATTTTATTAATAATAAAATATTATTATTTTTTGATTACTGATAAAATATTATTATTTAATAAACAATAAAATATTATTTTAGTGATAAAATAATAAAATTATTATTATTATATGATTAATAATAAAATAATATTATTATTATAAAAATTATTTAAAAATAATAAAATAATAATATTATTTAAATTATTATTATTAATAAAATAATAATATTTTTTTTCTTCCCTTCGTCTCTCTCAGCCCTAGCGAATGCATGCCTTCTGCCTTCCGCCCACGCCCCCTCCATCCTCCATTCGTGCTCGTGCTAACTGTTAGTGCTCCCTCGCTCGGTTTTGCCACCCACCCTCTTGCTTGCCCACAATACCCCCGCCACCATCTCCTCGATCAAGAGAGTTAGAAATGCCTACAGATTCTCTGCTTGCACATAATCTTTCTTATATAATATTTTATTTTTAAAAAATAATAATATTATTATTATTATCTCTTCTCTCTCTCCTGTATTTATTTTTTAAATATTATTTTTTTATTTTTTAAAATATTAATTTATTATTATTAAAAATAATATATTGATTGTTATTTTAAAGTAATATTTTAAAAATAATATTTTATTATTAATTTTTAGAAATAAATTTTTTATTTTTAAATAATATTTTATTATTAATAATAAAATAATAATATTTTTTTTCTTTTTTTCTCATTCTTTTCAAATATTTTTTTTTTCTTTTTATCTTTTTTCCCTGCTCCTTCCTCCTGCCGTGACCCCCTCCCACCACCCTCGCCGATTTATGGCTGTCTAGTGAGGCCCAGGCCGTGGCCATCCATATCGCACTCGCCACAGCCCCACCCCATTGCCATTAACACAGCACCCACCATCCGCATCCGGCTTCGTACGACCACCAAAGCCCCTTCCCTCTCCTCTCCCGACTCTGGTGCCACCAACTCCCCTCCAGCCCCAAGCACCCCCCGCACTTCCCGCACCCCGTGCAACCACCCCCGCACCCTCTGCGACCCCACCCCGCCACCATCTCCTCCTCTTCCCTTCTCTGGCCCCGACGAACTCTAGCCCCCGTGGCTCCGTGAGAGCACCAGCGACTTCCCATACCCCTCTATCCGCACTCCTCGATAGAGTAGAGTGGAAAAAAAAAAAACTATGCGAAAAAAATGAGAAACTGTATGTTGAAGATGCGATTCAACATGTGGTTTCCATTCTAAATTTAATATTAATTTTAATTTTTTTTAATAAAATCATAACTTCAATATATATTATTAATTTTAAATTTAATATTAAATTTAAATTTAAATTTTTTATCTACGGCATTTGAAGCCGCATATTCAACATACGGCTTCAAGCAGAAACCACGTGTACGTGATTTCGCCGTATCCATGCCACTACATCCAACTATCGTATTTTAAAAAATAAATTAAAAAAATAAATTAAAAAATAATATTTTTAAAAAATAATATTTTTAAAATATCCCCGCGATCGGCTTTTTCAAATCCTTTCTCATAACTTCCTGTTATCCTAGACTGTCAAATTTCACATTCTAGCCCTCTGACTTAAGGCCAAGGTTCACGCCCACCCTTTTTTATTTTTTGTCCTTCTTGCGTATCTCCGTTTGTCCGCAACTATTGCAATCATACGCCCTCCACCATTGTAGCCTGTTCTAGCCCTCTCGCATGAGGCTAAGCATTGACGGAGGCTGAAATCAAATATTGCGAGGATAAAATAATAATTTATTGATAATTTTTTAAATAAAATATTTTATAATAAATAATAAAATAATATAATATAATATATATATTTTTAAAAAATATTATAAAAATATAAATAAATATTTAATTTTATATATAAACAAAGATAAGTAAAAAATATTATCTTTATGCCATCTGTAAAATAATTTTAATTATTTAAAAAACTCAATAATTCTTTTCATATTAAAGATTGAAGAATAAATAAAGAATTAAAAATAAATAATTAATTATTTTTATTTTAAAAAAATTATTATTATTAATAAAAAATTAATATATAAATCAATTATATTTTTTTTTTTAATTGATGGATTTGTAATATGTATAAGACTAAAATATTGAGAGGGGCACCATATATATATATATATATATATATATATATATATAAATACATAGATAATAAATATGTTAAAATTTTTTGAGAGGTAGTGGCCCTTCCTGATCCCTCTTGAGCTCCGCCACTAATCAGGACCGGTCTTTGAATCAGGCATTTTGTATAAATCCAATATACAATATTTGATCAATGCCATTCTTTGATATAAAGCCAGCACTAGTAGAATCAATAATTGATCCATCGAAAATTCTCTTTTAACCATACTAGGGGAGAGGATAGCCAAGACACGAGAAGAGGATTGAATCGGCTCAAAGAGCTTATTTGACCCTATTAGGAAGATAATATGCATCTTTATCCATGAACATGCTTCATGAACTCATTCTAGCATCATTTATTCATACTCTTGTTGAAGTCAACTCCTTAATTTTTGGCAGCCGATGCGAATCTCTCTTTCTTCTTAGGTTTCCCCAAATAGAGCAAAATGGGCATCCAAATTGATGTACCAGCAGAGCAGAAGTAAATATTGTTCCCATACGAGGTCAGACTTGGAGCAAGGGACTTGCCCAATGAGCTGTTCTGATGAGTCCAGGGCTCATATTGCTCCCATAAAATTATTTTTTGATGGAAGTAGAGAGCAAGGCTGGAAGCATGGCAGCATATATTATACCACATTACGATAGATATCGATGGATCAACGGAGCAAAAGATGATGAAAGGGACCATAGTCTCAGGTCTTCGAGAGAAAATGGCTGGCCTGGCATTAGAAAACTTTATCCACATCCCTTCATTGGCTCTTGGAGCCACTGAAGAGCCTCCTTATCCTCCCTCCTGCCCACCTTTCCTTCTACTCCAAGAGGCCCCTCTGGCTCTGACTCGTTTGCCATCGACTATAGTCCCCACCTCCCTCCTTCCCTCTCCCAAACTCTTCCCTCAAATAACGAGAGAGAGAGAGAGAGAGGAATGGCTGTCCAACACCAGCCAGGTTACTACAATAGCCTGCTTGGTCCAAAAAAGACCTCCACCTTTTCCTGCTGCTTCAACTCATCATTAAGTCCACCATCTTCCATTCCAATTCTCTGGAGGACGAAGAAGAGTGGAAAAAAAGATGATATAGCTACTGCTAGATTAAACAGCAGCAACAGAAGCCGGTTTGTCATCAGATCGAGCGGCAGCACCGGCGGCGGCGGCGGCGGCGGCCTCAGCTGGTGGAAGCAGCCCGAGAAAGCACCGCCGGCCTCGAGAGTCAGCCTCAGCGATGTCGTCTGGCCTTCAGCAGGTGAACTCTCCCATTCTAGAATGTGATTTGTCTTCTTGAATCGGGTATAATTACCATCGCTTGAAAAAGGTTTATATTGTCCTTTATAATGAGCTTGAATGTATGGTAAATGATGATGGAGTGGAAGATAAAAGAAGGATGTGTGGGTTTTGGATTGGATGGTGCAGGTGCTTTTGCGGCGATGGCGTTGTTGGGGAGGATGGACCAGATGATGGCTTCAAGGGGTCTGTCCTTCACCATTGCACCTTTGGGGGCGGTATGTGCTGTGTTGTTTGCCACTCCAAATTCCCCTGCTGCCCAGGTAAAGACTATCATCTCTGAAAACTAGCAAGCTTTTGCTCATCCATGCTGGTCCATGGGTGTTGTTGGGGCTGCTTATATTACATACAGGAATTGAGTGAAGTGGCAGTTGATTTCTTCTTTTTTACAGTGAAATTTGAAAGCCCAGGAAAACACACACACACACACACACACACACAAAAAGTTGCCTAGCTCTTGGGAGTAAAGATGAGCATTGCTTGAGAATCAGCTAAAATACACAGTAGCAGTTTTATTGAAAAAAAAAATGGAGGTAGAAGATTGGATAATAGCATTTACGTTTTGAGATGTTCATCAAATGTGATTAATTCATAGGGAAGCAAATTCAACACTAACAGGACAGTTAAGCATCAAGACATGTTGGTAGTATAACATCAGGAACTATGCAAGTTTGTTTTGGAAGAAGCAGGGAAGGAGAAGTTAGGCCCTAAGTTTGTGGCAGTGTTGTTATAATGAAACGTGTGCTATTGCTGCAGACTGTTAGATTGTAGGACTATGCTTTTTCTCCCCTTTTTTATGGATCAATAGTGTAATGAATTAATGGATGAACAAGATGTCTGACACAAGGATTTCAGGATTAGTGACTGTCAGATGGTGAAAATGCTGAGATATAAATTGAAAGGGTTACTTTAGTGTGGCAAGTTGTGATCAAGAAGAATATTGAATGAGGACCTACATAGCAGATTTGTTTGGAATCAAGCGAGTTCGATTGAGGAAAGAGTTGCCTCGTATGTAGTCTGTGAAAGCATGTGGCATGAACCTAGGCAGCTTGTTCTCAGGAAATGTAGGCGCCATAGATCCTTCAGTTTAAACAGGCAAGAAATCAGCTGCCACAATTGATGGATAACAAGAAGCTATCGATTCTTCGGATATCAGCTTGAGGTTTCCCAGTGAAGGGAGTATGAAACAAACCAACCAATCACAAGATGCTTTGGGGGGCTCAGATTCTCTTTAAGTAATTCAAAAATTGATAACCACGGGTAATAAAGATCGAAGGCATAATATGAGGATTTTCTTGGTCTGATTCCTTCTGGAGGCATAAGCCAACAATACTTTAAGGTATTCATCCACTTGTTGAAAAGCTAACCTTGGACCCTAAAATTAACTAGTTTTTGCATTGTGCCTCTCTTAGTCATCATGAAAGCTCAATATTTTATCTTAGAGTCAGCTTAAAAAATGTGAATTATGTAAGGAAACTTTTAGGCTGTCCTTGTGGTATGAAATTTTGAATTGGATTGATCATAACAAAGGGATAAGATTCAGTTGGGCCTTTTTGAGTAACTTCACCTAAAACTACAGGAGAGGCCATGCTTACTAGGAAGAACAACTGAATAATCAAACATTAGGTAATTCACTTGGTGAACTCCTTTTCTCCTTCCTTCCAAGTTTCTTACCATAAGGTCCATCATTGTGCAACCCAACCCATTGGGGCTGCAAAAGGGTTTGAATGCAAAGAATTTTTACTGAAGATTACTGTAAATCATATCTAGCCGTCAGATTACTCACTAGAACGAACAATACAAAGAGTGGAAGATATGTTAACAAGATTTAAAGTCTCATCAAATTCCATGCCATGCTGTTGGTTGTACACTTTGGTAACAAGCGGGCATTATGACGCTTTATGCTAACAAGTAAGCATTATCAGAAATAACATATTACTGATACACAGAATTAAAGTTCATGTGCATATGTAATGCAAGGCATGTCCATAATTTGTTTGCACATCTTCGATCACAATAGCTAAAGTATGACCTGAAGCTGATGGAACTGCTTTCCAGACATGAAGATTAATATCTAGGCATGCGAAGGGATCTATTTTTAGCCAAATGAATTGTTAAACTACTAATTGTTTTATTATATAATGATATCTTGAAGTTGGATGGTGGTGCAGAAATACAATATGTTCATTGCCCAGGTTGGTTGTGCAGCATTTGGGGTATTAGCATTGTCAATATTTGGGCCAGGTTGGTTGGCAAGAGGAACTGCTCTTGCTGCATCTATAGCATTCATGATCATCACAGGTGCCACCCATACTCCAGGTATTTTTCTCACAATTTGTAAATATGTGTTATAAACTTATAATACATCAAGATTATGCCCGCAAGTATGGCTTGAGGTTATTGATGGGTTGTTTCAACCCACACAGATAAAACTTCACCCTGTCTTGACCTATGAATTGAAGGCATGTCCAAATTAAGCTTAATGGGTCCTATTCAGTGATCAAGTCAATTTCAAGAGAAATGGGGTGAAATCATATCAAACCAAATAACTTTACTTTTGCAGTAATTTAGACCTGATTGATCTCTGAACTTAATCAGGATGAGTCAGATTTCTGGATTTGGGTTAAATAGAATAAATGAGCCTGATATGTTTCTGGACAAGCCATTATGGATCTTGAACTAATGTTTGTATCTTTGGGTTCATCAACGTTGTTAACAACTGTTTGCAAGAAAGGATGCTTTGACAGTCTGTGGCTTCTGATCATTTTTTTTTATATATCAAGATAATACATGCTTAATAAGACCCTGGCATTTCTTTTATATGTGCAAAACAGTTTATGCTTAGTAAAATATCTAATATGACACAGTCATCGAGGTAAATACTTACAGAAAAAAGAAAATGGTATAATGCACTTCAGACTTGATAAGTTCTTATGATCTGAAATTAGTTTTAAGGGATGGATGACACATATATGAAAAACAAGCTTCTTTGGTTATCTCATCATCATTCTTTTTAATCATCCTCTAGTTTATTGGTACATAGAAACAGATGTTAATGAAATATGACACATATGTGGAATGACATGCAAAACTTGGTTAATCTTATTCTCAATGAACTAAAGGAACTAAAAATCTTTACCTCTTGATGGAACAAATCATTATTTAAATAGTTTTCGAACCATAACTATTTATTCACTTGACCCACCCTTTTTCAAGAAATAATTTGTTTTACATGAAGTGGGGCTTGCTCTAGCGGTCACAACCCTACACCCCTCTGCTCAGCAGGTAGCAACCAAGGGTAATTTTAGTGCGGCAAGAAAGAAATAATTGTTTTACAAATAGCATTTAGCTGCTACTATCGTATTCAGATTCCCAAAGAAGTTTCAGGCAAACTGTTTGTGATACAACAATAGGATAAGATATGTGGGTTGCCCCACAATATGGTGTTGTACTAAATATTATACTAACAGTCCCAATGGCTCGTGAAGAGCCATGAACAAGTTGCTGGAATACATTATTTTAGTCTACAGTACTTGTGACATGCAGTAGTACAGCTTCCTTTACTAAAAAGATTCTACTCGTTCATGGTCTCAGAATTTTAAACATTCTTGACATCTTATAGTGTTTCAAGAATTGAGAGGGCATATTGCATCTCATGCATGAAGTTAGAAGAATATTCCCTTCATGGAGACTAGAAAGCAAAAATCAAAATTATACATTGTGTGTTGAGTGGAGAACAATGAATAAGAGTACAAATGGTATTCATCATATTTATATGGTAATATTTGTGTACTTGGGGACCAGGCCCTAAATTTTACCAGGGCTAAAGATCATATCTTAGCAGTTCAAGTGCATCCAAAATTGAAAGATTAAAAATCCAGACTTCTTTACTAAGTCTAACCAATTCCTTATTTGAATCTTGGCATTCTTGTAGCTCAGTAGGGTATATGAAACTAATACATACATCAACTGGTCCAAGGAGAAACTAGTGACAACAAAAGTGAGTAAAACAGGTCAAGTCCTCTTCTGGATCTTACTAGCTGCTTTCATAATCATAAATGCTTAATTAAGTAACCAATTTGAATGCTTTTTGCTCCAAAAATTAATGATGAAATGCAAAATTCATAGCAAAATTCATTGCATATTCTAAGGATCCACCTAATTTAATATTTGAAACCACTGGACAGTCGATGTTTTATTTTCTTTGCAATAAAGAAAGACATAATGGCTTAGATGTGAATGCATCCATCCAGTAGAATTAGCTTGATCCTGTCCAAACTGTTAAAATAAACTTAGAGCATGGATCGCCATGGAGTTAATTAACTGCCTAAGTTTTGCATGCCACAAAAACTGATATGTAAATGTTTGAGTCTTAAACCAATTGGTAGCATTTGGCCTAACATTTTTTGCTTGCTTTATGTTGTTAGCACTTCTTCACCGCATAACTGATTGTGATTTTACCATTCTGTGTTCGGGGAATTGTAGCTGCAAGCTTACCGATCTTGTTCATTGACGGTGCGAAGTTCCATCAGTTGCATCTTTGGTATGCCTTGTTTCCTGGGGCGACTGGTTGCGTGCTTCTATGCCTAATAGTAAGTAGCAATTCTGCACTTGAATTTCTCAATATAAAAATTGGCTAACTAAAGCATTCCATCTTCTGATGTTTGCAGCAAGAGATTGTCATTTTTCTGAAGAACAGCTGTAAATTTTGACCAGAGGAGCATGGTTCCGTTATTTTCATTCCATCAGTTTCCAAATGACCTTACAGATGAAGGGCTTCATTTTGTCTACCACCATTGCCGACATGTCTTCAATTTAGACTGCCATAATTTGGCCTTTACACCACAGCATGCCTTCTCCAACAACATCCATTCATTGTAAAACACTTGTATTAAGGTTTTCAATCATCTATGTAATCTTCTTTCTTCATTACTGGTGGAAGATAATTAGATGACAAAAAGTTAACAGGATGTTGAAATAAATAAGCTTCTAATATGTGCAGAAACACCAACATACTTTTGGATAAATCAGAGGCCATCATAAGGCAGTCTTGATTGATTCTCATCACTTTGGTGGATGCTTATTATAGATGCAAATTTGCTTACTTGCATAGCGTTTTCACAAAACATTGGATATTGAAGTCAATTTGGCATTCTGTTGGTAACTGAAAATGGAACAAGGAAAATTGGTAATTGAAGGTCTGGACAAGAGTATATTGATAAAATGACAATATTGGGGAAAACTGAAAATGTATTACCTCTGAAAATAATCTTACATGTTAGATAGCCCCAGCTGTCTATATTCCCCAAAGTGCAAAATAACACAAAATAAAATACAGTTACAGATGGCAACTAGAGTCACGAGATGGAATGGGCAAAATTGTAGACAGAACCATGCCAAAAGCCCATGCTACTATACATCCCAACCATCTTTCCGGCTATCGAAACCCCATCTATTGGCAGCCAAATTCCCATATAACTCCGAAAACTTAACGAGGCACTCACTTCTTGCTTGATAATGTGCCTGTGTGTTCCGACTGATAGCTGCACCAGAGAATTTTGATGTGTCTATAGCCCAGGCAGGCTTCACATACTCTACCGTCTTCTTTGACTCACTTGCATTCACATACAAGAAATTCAGAAGCACATCCTCGCAGTTAAATTTCTTATCAACCAGCTTCCTTCCCTCCTCTGCCTCCTTGCTCCAGTATCTTTTAAAAGCCAAATTATGATCTATGAATGCAGCTCCTGTTAATATCATGTTATACCCTCCTCGTCCCCGAGCATACTTCTCATCCCGATACTTAAGCGGGCTTCCTTCCGCGAGTCGTGGGTAGAATCCCACAATTCTATCAGGGTGATCACGCCAGACCTTGAATCCACGCTCCACATCATCACATGTCATCATGATATCATCATCAAGTTCAAGCACTGCCCGTGTCTTTATCAGTGGGTCTGCATTAAACCTGTTGTTCAAAGAGTTCCTCTCCTCCTCTCTGATCCTAACCGGCACGGTGGAATCCAAGTCACTCAAATTTGGAGGCTGGCCTTTGTTCCACACTACCACAATCTCCCTTACTGAAGAGCATCTTGAGTAATGCTTCACAAACATCCTCAAATTCCACAGGCGGGCATCATATGTCATGGTGAGCAGTGTGAACTCAGAGAAGTGTCCGTTCATCGGATAAGCCTCCTCTGCACCATTGCCCCCATATACGTAATGGGTGCCAATACAGGTTAATGCAACTATGAACAAAAATATAACAGCTAGAACTGACCGGCCTGTACAGGTGGTAGGCTTGATTCTTCCTTGGATTGGAGAACCTAGCTTGTTCACATGAGCAAACAGCCATCTAAACTTAGAATATAGATGACGATGCTTCTCTCCCGCCTGGAAGGCATCACTTCGCTTTCCTGAGATGGGAAGGCACCGACTAAGGGGCAAAATACACTTGATTACACCTAACAACATTCCCGACAGTATTACTAGAGTGATAGCTGCCCCAAATGCTGTGTAGCCCTTAATAAGCCGGCCAACAGAATCACCCGAAGGAACTCGATCACCATCCATCACTCCAACCCATTCATCTGATTGAAGCTCTTGCACATCTAGGTGATGATAACGAGCCCCATTCCAAGTGTTACGGCCTTTTCGGGGCTCATCAATGCCAAATGGGACTTCAACTTCCTCAAATTCGTCCATGGTGAGAACCTCAACCCTAAACACACGTACCCGCCGCCCGTATGTGCCACCACAATCTTGCCCCGTGCGATAGAGCTTGCCCTTGTAAAAGAATGGCCTGCCTGCATTTCTAGCACCCAAGCTCTTATCAGTGTTATGAACCGGGTTCTGCTTGTGGGGTTTCCAAGGACCAAGAGGAGAGTTGCTGTACCAGATTTCAAGCTCTCCATTCTTTTTGGCACCGAAAGCACTAAAATCTGACCCAAACAGCCAGTGGTAACCATCATACTTTATAATGAATGAATCTATAAGGGGCTTCTTCAGGATGACCTTTTCCAATTTCCACTTCAAGGGAAAATCCAATGCTCGATACAGCCGGAGCTCCCCTTTCTTACTGCCTTCAGGCATCATGTAGATCTGAGAATTCAAAAGATGGAAAAGAAGAAAAACCAAGTTATCAAAAAATGAAAGCTTAAGGAGTTTGTTGGTTTCGACAATCAAGAATCCAAGCAATGACAATTTCACATTCAATAAAGAAGAAATTTGATCTTACTCGATCCTGGTAGCTGAAAACATATGGATAAGAAAGATGCCATTCCTCATCCAATGCAATACCCAGGTGCTGCCATGTCGCACCCTTATCCTTGCTCATAGCAACACCAATGTCTCCTTGCAATGTGATGGAGTTCTTGGTCTCGAAAAACAAATAAAATGCATCTTCCTGAACAAAAGCTACTATCAGAGACCATCAGCAAAGTAACTAGAGAACAGCAGAACTGGTCCAATTACACTAGTTTTGGGTAATTGAGGGATAGTGAACTTCATTTCTTGAGAATAAAAAAATTGATGAAGTGTCTCCATAAACATGTCCCCTACTTATGCCCCACACACCAAAACATGACATTAATCTGCAGACTCAGAATAGTTAGAAAGACAGAGCTTACAAGAGCAACCTTATAAAACTAAGTAGAAGTCAAATATGCTTAACATCATATCCAATGCATCAGATATCCTCCTCCCTCCCCAGATTGCCTAGAAGAAGATGCAGGGCAAGTTGCATTACTCTTGGATCAGATAACAAAGCAAGTTGAGAGGGAAAAAATGCTGTAGATTCTTGAATTTCTATGCATCTTAAAGAAGCAGGACAAAAAAAATCCATCCACAACCAATTATTATATATGCACACACATATCCTAGGTACACACTGCTCACCACACTTCCATTCAAATTTGGATAGCTTTATTTTGTCTTCAATAAGTCCCCTGGATTGGAGACAGTATACAATCTTCAAAAATAAGATACACATAAGCACAGAAAAGAAAACCAGAAATGAGAAAGGAAGCTCGAAAAAATACAACTAAATAGCATCAGAACAGCATTTATTCACACTTAATAGCTAACAACATTCTAAGAACAATGGACAGAGCATATTTGTTTTCGGGATGAGTTAGGTAAAACCAAGGCTCGCCCTTCACTTTCTCTCTAAAAATTTGTTATTACTTGTTCCTTGTTTTAAAAGAGAGGGAGTGCTGCTTCACAGTTCTCTTCGAATACTCTTTCTTCCAGAATCAAACCTTGATTGCAATATAAACATGGAAAGCTGGGACAGAGATCAGAAGCAGAAGAGGAAATAACACAGTATCATCCACTAAAACCAAGCATTCACAAAAATCAGAACTCCAGACCCAGGATGAAGAGAGATGAATCCAATAAATCTGGACACAATCATGCCAGCATCTGTCAATCACATCACCCCGCACTGACAGGGTCAACCATTCCTAAAGGATATGAATTTCTTTATGCTTAAGTTCTTGTAACATCACACGACAGAGGACCTGAACGACCCTAAGCTCAGTTAGACAAGAGAACAAACACATGATACCCTCAAAAAAAATTGGCTTTCTGCTGCAACTAATATTTTAAGGATAGTGAAAAAAATTTCTCCTCACCGCAACCAGAAACTCTACGGTCAATGTAACTAAATTCAATATCCTCCACTATGAATGCTATGAAATAACCTTTTCTCGCTGCCATGACGAGAATCTAATATCAAATAACGCACTTATAGTTGAATTCCATACTACAGGGCAACTCCGAGCTCTAAAAGATTTTTTTTTTTTTTGAAGAAAAAAAACTCAAGATTCTACTAAAAGTGAATTGCCTAAACTCCTGCATAAAAAATTTAAATAATAAGTCCTTAATAAACAAAGAAATTTTTATCTCACTATTTTCACCTATCCAGCGCACACAAGTTCATGCAAGAAGAAGCGCCGCTCCTTCTCAGCCATTAAACCATTAAAATCGCTACCTACAACTTCACAGCAGCATATGAACCCAAGATCCCGCCACCAATTAACAATAAAGCAAACTTACTCATACGTGCTTAAGAACAAGGATCTCGAGTCTTCCAGAAAACAATCAAGCAAACACAAGAAGCTCGATACTTCCACTGCGAAATCTATCACTCACCTGGATATAGAGGAAGGGATCGGCGACAAAATTGCTCAGAAATCCAGCATCCGAAGCCGACGCGCACGTAAACACAGGATTCGCCACCGGCCACGCTGCGCTTTCGTTCCTCCATACATTCCTCTGTCCTCATCACCCAAATCCCAATCAGGATCCATACCAAGCTAAAAAAAAAAGCTTTGAAAACGAATAGAGAAAAGAAAAAGGAGAAGATTCTCACAGATTCGATGGCTTTGAGAGAGAAGGGGGAGTCGCCATAGAAGATACCGATGGACCAGGACCCCTCGCCGTCAGGGCGGCAGCCGAGGGCGGCGGAGGAGGAGGAGACCGAGGCGATGGGTCTTGGAAAGGGAGAGAAGGTGAGCCAGGCGAAGAGGGTGGCGACCGATCCCAGGAGGACGGCGGCGGAGAAGAAGAAGCCGAGAGTGGTCGAACGGAGGCAATGCTCCCACCTCCACCTCGCGCTCATCCTTCCAGCCATTCACCCCACCATCCCTCGCAGTCTCCACCCACGAATCCAACGAAGGGGAGAGAAAAAAAAGAAAGAAAGAAAGTTATACCCAGGAACCTCGAGGTCCAAAGACTTTAAGTTCCGTTTATATTTGTTCGCACTGAGAAATATTTATTATTCTTACCAAAAAAAAAAGAAATATTTATTATATTATTATTTTAATCGGGGTTTGGTTTTCTTCGCTTCCGCCCCAGTCGTGGAGAAATTATTACATGCACCAGGTGCAAGTGAACCGGGAGCATATGCACGGTGGAAAGCGCGCAATCGAAAAACGGTGAAATACAAGGATCGCGTGGCGTGTTATCCACCGTGGGATTTGCGCGGTCCAATTGCACTTGGTGCATGGTCGTGGCGTTGACGCTGAGAACGATCGCGGAAGGGCGCCTCGCGGAGAAGCCGAAGCCGGGAGAGACGGATAAAACAAGCGGCGCGGCGGCTTTTTCCTTTTCGTTTTTTTTTTGTTTGGCCGCTTGGAGCATCCGAACGGAAACTTCCAAACAATTAACAACCAAGAAGAAAAGAGAACTTTCAAAAAAAAATAATAATAATAAAGAAAACAAAAAAATAAAGAAAGAAGACTGGACCCGGTCCGTCTAGATATTTTGACAAAGTGGACGTGAACAGCGTGGATTTTGTGGAATCAACAGTGGGTTGGACCTGGTTGGCTTCTTGTTCTTGGGTCCCCGAGCGTAATGATGGACGACTCCAGAATTGACCTCTTTAGGATTCTGTGGTCGGAAAAGGGCTCAAGACAAGAAAATAGAAGGGAATCTTTTTTATGCAAGCAGATGAGAGGGGTCGGCATGATCATTGGGAGGGCGAATATTTAGGGAGATGGAAGTCGGTGATCCCGAAAGGTCCAACCCGACCGATCTGTCCAAAGGTTTAGAAAATAATGTTAGACGTGAAGGCAGGTATTCCGTTGGAGGGAGATGCGTCATGGGGAAACGTTATATTCGGAGTCAAGAGTGGACGGTGATTAAACAAGGGAGCCGTCTCTGTGGATAAGAAGATTGACCGGTTGGACACGTTAGTTTGAATTACTCGAGCGGGAGGATGTGGATGTGGCATCCACGAGGAGGTTATGGACTCGTTAAGTCGAAGAGAGGAAAAATATGGTCAAAGTAAAATTAAAAAATACCTCATGATGAGAGTAAATATTTCATGTTTCATTCAAAAGAAAAATCTATGTGACATGAAAAAAATTATGTCTTTCATAAAAAATGAGGTAACTTTTTTCACCACAATATCCTTAAGCCATCATGATTTTTTAATAGCTATTTTAATAGTTAATGCCAAACTACTAAAAATAAGCCGTTAAAATTTATCATAATATAAAAAAGTTATCTAACTATTAAAATTTATATTTTTTAAATATTTAAAAATATATTTAAATCATTTAAATTTTAAAATATTTAAAAATAGCTATTTAAAATTATACATGTGATGTTTATAGATATTTTATATAACTTTATTAGGGCATAATGGATATTTTATATAATTTTTCTAATAAAATATGTACTCAACCAAATATAAGTTATTTTGAAAAGTATATTTTGTATGTCGCTTTTCTATGGTTAACCAAATATGCATGAACCACTTTGCTAGATATTATATTATGATATCTAGGCATCAACTTTTAGAAAAATATTATAATCAAGTAAATTTTTTTTATATTACAGTAGTATCCTGAATGTCTCGAATCTGGCATGTTGTCGGAGGGTCCTCGCAAGAGCGAAAATTTTCTGTCCAAACTTTTTTTGCAGGTCACTTCAGTACTTCCTGCATAAGGACCAAACGTCAGCCTTTCGACTTAGCCAAAACGAGCCGCAACACTTTTCATAAACCAAACAAGTTCTATAAGATAAATCTTTCTATTAAATGCTAGAAGACCAATACATGCATGTATAGGTTGTTATCATTAAGGGGCTTTGAAATGTCATGATTTGAAATGAGCTTTTAGGATTTTAATGATCTGTTTGGATAATTTTGTGAAATCTCACTAGATTTAATGGGCTGGGAATATTATATTGGGGGGGGGGGGAGTGAAAGAAAATAGAGAAAGAGGAGGGTGGGAGAGCGAAGGGGGAGGTGAACTCAAGGTCGATAAGAACAGAGACTCATATTGTAGGGGAGAAAACTTGCGAATATCTTTTTTCTCCTCATAGAATAAGGAGAGAGAGGTCTAATTGTTATGCCATGCTTAATATACTTGGATATGGAAGTATTATTTCTAATACCATGAAATTTAGGGCATGTTTAGTTGGGGGATGGCTAAATTATGGAGTAGGAATAAGAATAAGCACTATAGTAAAATAGTAAATTCCTAATAGTTATTTACCGATGCTTTTGATAAACATCGGCAAGTCGTGCGAACTTGTTGACACGTTTTGAAAGTATCAAAGATTTAACGATGTTTTAAAACATTGTAAAGTTGCGACCTGCCAACATTTTTTGAAAGCATTGGAGATTTAACGATGCTTTAAAGCATCATAAAGTATAACCAAGGTCAATGCTAATGCTTTTAGGAAAAGCATCGTTAGATTTTAAATTTTCTGACGCTTTTTAGTGTCATCAATTAACGGTGCTAAAAAGTATCGATAGGCTTGCTTAATTGCCTCTCCTTCTCCCCCATGCCCTAACCCTATCCACCCCCCCCATCACACCCACCCATGGTCCTCTGCGTGCCTCGCTCCCCGACTATCGACACCCATCATTGCCTCTTGCTTTCCTTCGATGTCTCTCGCTTCCTCCGACCACCGCCCCCTCCTCCCCGACCCCCATCGGTGGTCCTCCATGCCCCTTGCTCCCAGACCCCCCTTGCACTCGCCCGTGGTCCTCCGCACCCCTTGCTCTCCGATCGTCGGCACCCATCCTGGCCTCCCGCTTTCCTCCGATGCCTACACACACCATTTTCGTGGGCTTCTCTCTTTTCTTTTTCCTCTTCCCCTCTTCTCTCTGACGTCTTTTCTGTGCTGCGCTGTCGCCGTCCAGCTCCGATGAGGTCTACTTGCCACCGCCGACCAGTCCCCATCGTTGGAACCAATGGCTTACACCCCCTCCTCCCCACCAACAGGCCTGGCCTTCCCTTTTTTCTCTTTTTCTCTCCTCCTCTTCCCCTCTTCTCTCCAACGTCTTCCCTATGCCATGCTACTGACGTCCAGCTCCGACGAGGTCTGCTCGCCGTCATCGGCCAGTCCCTGTCGTCGAAACTGATGCCGCCACCATGGGCCACCACTAGCAGGTATGTTTTCTATTCATTTAGATTAATTTTCTATTTATTTATGTTAAATCTGAAAAAAAATAAAAAATTAGTAAAAATATAAGGTATGCTCATGGCAGTTTAGTTGGGATTATTATTTGTACTATGAAATTCTATTTGTTTGTGGATATTTTGTTATTTTTAAAATTTTTGATTAATTTTTTAAAATTTATCCTTAGATCTGAAAATAGTAATGCTAATTAGTTAAAATCTAAGCTATATTTATGTCAATTGAGATGAGATTATTACTTATAATATGAAATTCTATTTGTTTATAGATCACTTTATTGTTTAATTAATTAATTAATTAGATACATGGGACTTGGGTCTCGGCCCTGTGCACTCAGGCCTCTGGTCCTAATTGGCGTCCAAGGCATCCAGTTATCGCACGTCCTGCATGTTCAGATCGATGAAAGATGCCAGACTGTATTAATTATGAGTTAATTTTAATAAAATTTATATTGCATAGAACCATAGATTTATTTTTTGATTAATGTACATATTCTACTATATTCATATATTTATTTATTTTTGTATGGATAAAAAAATTATATACATTGGTCAATTGATTGTCCAGTATGGACAGTTTGGAAAATATAAATAATTTTATATGTCATTACAATAATCAAACGGTATATTGAGAGTTCGAAAAAAAATTCGGACAGTATTTTTTTTTGTTCTCTTTACACAGAAGAACTAAAAAAAATATTGTCGAAATTTCTTTCGGCCCCTGTTGTATGACGTTTGATTACTATAATTGACCTATAAAATTAATATATTTTCTGAATAAGATAGAACCTTCTTTACCTATTAGTTGATAATAGGATGCATTTACCATGTAAACCATTTTGAATGATAAAATGGTATTTAGCTATTGAGTTATTTTTCTAGTCTACTATTAATATCATATCTAATTGTGTTTTTGAGTCTTCAGTTATTATAATGAACTACAATAGTTGTTATTTTTTGGGTTGTATAAAATGACTGATATTTTTACTCATTGCATTAATATTGACCGTATAATTTTTCTTATTTTTAGGTAAGCTGCAAGTTCGATCATTTTTATCCTACAATGGACAAAAGTTGCATAAATAGACCAAAAAATAGCAAAAAATATTTAGATAGAGTTCATGATTTCATTAAATTTGATATGGAGAAAAGTAGTTTGAATGAAAAGATTTTATGTCCATGCTGGAAATATATAAATAGTTCTTCCTTAAATCCACAAATTGTTGAAGAACATTTGATATAGAATGGTTTTTTAAGAAGTTATACTGATCGGATTTTTCATGGAGAATCTATGTTGCCATCATCACATAACCAACTCCTATCTGATTTTGGATCCACTGACCTACAAGACAATCCTGTAAGAGATGATGATATGAGGGGTTTAATCACATATGTTTTTGGACTTGGTGTTCAAAATTTAAGAGAATCTAATAGTACACATGAAGCAGTTGAGATGTTTAAGGGATGTACGCATACGGAGTGTATACATGTTGAGGAGCCTATACATGTATCTAATGATGAGACAGCTCGATATCACACCTTAATGAAAGATGCAGATGAAGAATTATATCCGAGTTGTACGAAATTCTTCAAGATTTTTTTTCTTGTATATTTATTCTATTTAAAATATTTGAATGAATGGTTTGGCAAGAGTTTTACCATACTGCTCAAGTTATTAAAGGATGCATTTTTAGAAGACATTGGTTTACCACCATCTTATTATGAGTAAAGGAATTGGATCTTAGATATAAAAAGATTCATAGTTATCCGAAAGATTGTATGTTATATCAAAATGAAAATGTTAATCAAGAGTCATGCAATGTATGTAGATTTTCATGAAGGATAACATATAAAGAAGATCAGGATGATGTAATGAATGAAGTGGATGCAACACAGAGTGAAAAGAAACCGACGAAGGTATTGTATTACTTTCTTTTATACCCGATTGAAAAGAATCTATGCATCATCAAAAACAGTTACATCAATGAGATAGCACGATGAAGGACACACGAAGGATGGAATATTGCGACATCCAATAGATAGTCTTGCATGGAAAGTATTTGATGATAGATATCCTAATTTTACTTCTGATGTTCGCAGTGCTAGGTTGGGTTTAGCTTCTAATAACTTCAATCCATTTCAAATCCTGAGTTCTACCTATAGCACTTGACCAGTCGTTTTGATACTTTATAATTTACCACCGTGGATGTGCATGAAACCATCTTCATTTATCTTGTTAATGGTTATTCCAGGTAATAACGATCTAGACAATAAATTTTTAAATATTATATCAGATATAATGTTCTAAATCAAATATTTATATTTTATGTAGTAAATTTTTAATTTCTCGACGACTAGCCAATCATAACATTCGTCCTAATACAAAGATTGAGCAGCGATGGTTGGTCGAGTTATTCCTTATGTGGCTTTCGAATTAGGTTTAAGATATATTTAATTAAAGGATACATCAATTTTGGATACATATTTAACATCGAATGAGTCATCAACACTTCATATCATTTTTTTTTAGATATCAAAGATGATGGAGAAAAATAATTCAAATGAATTAATAGCCCTTGCTCGAGGATCTAACAAGATTGTGAATAAATATAATGGTTTCATAATTAATGACTTTAAATTTCATACAAAAAAGTGTAAAAAATTTAGAAAAACACAGAATAGCAGTGTTATGGCGAAAGTGGATGGAAAAATCTATTATGGTGCACTTAAAGATATCTATGAGTTAGATTATTATGAAAAATTTAAAGTAGTATTGTTTGGATGTGATTGGATAGATATAAACTCACCAAGGGATTTAAAACAAGATGCAAATAGATTTACACTTGTAAATTTTTCAAGATTGATACACACTGGTGTGTTATTGAAGGATGATCCATTCATTTTTTCATCTCAAGCTTATCAAGCATTTTATGTATAAGATGCAAAAGATAAGGATTGGGTTACTATCATCAAAACAAAACCAAGAGACTTATATGATATGGAAAACCAAGTGAAAGATGATGATGACATTATATACTATGGATGCCTTACAATTTTGTGCCAGCTGATAATGTAAATGCTACAGCGACGTTGGTTAGGACGGAATTTGAAGGAGACACTACTGTTTAATTGTTATTGGTAATAAATATTTATGATGTATATATTTTACATTAATTATTATGTTAAATTATTATTTATGTTAACTGATTCTGATTTTTATTTATGTAAATGCCAGGTGACACCATGCGTCGCATCCCATGTAAATATATATTATTAAATATATAAATTTGTATCAATTTAATGATTAATTTATTTTTATATATGGATTTGCAACTCAAGCTTTTTATATGTTTCTTGTAGGCTCCCGACACGTCAGGCATTCGTGGAGATGGCGGCACGTCGGCACTTGTGGAGACAGCGATGGCCATCCACCTGCAGATGATTGACATCTTTTTTTTTTGTAGTAGCCCCATGTTTTCTATATGCTTTTATTTTGTTGAACTTTTGATTGTAATGGACCAACATCAACACTTTGTTTTTATTCATATAAAACAATGTCTTTTAGCCCAAATTTGCTATTAACAATAACATGGGTGGTCGTATTTGTACAGATTTATGTTGTTTAATTAATATAATTTTATACAGCAAATTTTATATTCATATTTATGTACATATTTTGTTTAAAAAAAAAACTGATGATGTTTTTAAGTATTATTAACCATTCTATTAATGACGCTTATAAGCATCGTTAGCCACTTATTAACGATGTTTAAAAGCGTCGCAAATGTTTTTCTTATCGAAGTTTTTAAAAAACCTTGAGACACACCGCATCCGAATTTTGTCATTATCGATATTTTTTAGCATTGACAAATTTTAAACTTTCAACACTGTAAAGCGTCGGCACGAAGCTTTCATACGCTTATTGGCATTGGAAAAAAAATTTATTAGCATCGCCAACTACTCTTTTTACTGTAGTGAAGTAATTCTATTCGGGGTGTTTAATCGAAGAGAATCCTATTTTTATCTGATTCCAAGAGGAATAAGGATAATCTAATCTCTCAAAATTAATTTTTATTTTTTTTAATATTTAAATTTTATTTTAATTTTAATTTTGATGTCAATTATGAATTATAAATATTGAAAGATACGACTATCCTAATTTTTATTCCAATCTACTTATTTCGGAACATGAATCAAACGCACCATTATAGAATTATATAAAAAGATGTTGAATTTGTGTTGGTTGACCCCTCTTGAAAACTCGCATTTGAGTAGCTGTGATGGCAGGCTGACCATAGTTATTCCAAATAAAAAACATATAAAAAATATTATATTTTTGCAGCTAGCATTTGTTGCTTCTTCAATCACAAGCTACAAGTGTCGTAGCTATTGAGCCCTTTACTTGCCCCCTCAAACTTTTTTCTTCGATGTGACTAGTTATTACAATCAATAATATTATATTTGCAATGCAAATGGCTTGTTTAATACAATAGAGAATTTCAAAGACAACTGATTCTATTATTTAAGATCATTTGGAGAAGACACGACAAAAATCCTCTCCATTAATTGTCGCACTTTTTCTTATTTAGTTGTCCTTAAGTGAATATGCAGTGATTCAAACAAATGGAATGTGTAATATGTATCGATAAAAAATAAACAAAAGAACATAAAAAATTGGGCATGGAGGAGAGGAAGGTGTTTATGAAACTACCACTCACTCTTCACTTATCTCCTTGGAGTGTCTAGTTATTTGAAAGCAGGTATGCTAATTATAAGAAAAAAAATAAGTTTAAAAATTTCAACTCTTTCTCCTCTTACATTTGTACAGAAAGAAAAACAGGGGACATGATACGATGGACCTTCTTCAATACGATAGACTCTTTTAAAAAAGAAAAAAAAAAAAAAAAAAGAGATAGGCAAGGGGGAGGGAAAGGTGGTCAGCAAGGTCACAAACTCTTCTTCGAAATCATCCAGCACTTGATATGATAAAGAAGTAATTATAATCTATAAATTATTTCACGCAAACTAATTTGTAATTTTTTTATATCTTTACAAAGTATTGTATTCGATGTTTTCTTGTCCCAATAGTGTGGAAAGATTGCAACGTGACACATGCGATGCATGTTTTGAAATGGAAAGGCAAAGTGGTAAAGATAATTGTGAGCATAATGAATTTAGGTGTAGCAAATGGAATAGATGTCCATATACTAGAGTAGACTAGAGCCAACATATATGAACGTGATACAGACTTAAAATAGAAAGGTAGAGGGGAAGGAAGAATATGGATATCATAAATTTTAGTTTAGCAATTGGATGTATGCCTATGTTTTAATCCACTAAAAATGTTATAAGGATCCATACTAGCATGTATTTAATCTTATATTAGTTATTTATCGAGAAAAACTTGGATACTTATACTGTTATACATGAACAAAAAATCCAAATAATATATTCTAGCTAGTTTTTTTTAATTAGGTCTTCAATTATTATAAATAGTTGAAAAACTGACTGTAACACGAATTTATTGATGTTGATCATAGGTCAAATGCGGCATTGATGAATGAATTTGCATGGATTTAGATTTTTAGCCGAACAAATATGCCAAGGCTTAAACAAAGAGTGCCTAAGATATTATGAGTTCTAGGGATTTAAAAAAAAAATCAGCAACATTTTTTTTTTCTATTTAGATATAAATCTAGAGTAGCATAATTTGAAAAGCCAATATACATATATGGGTTTGAATGTTGAGTAGGGTCATCTCTTGTTGGGCCAAATCTAGTCAATCTGATAACGTTTTCGATTTTCAAGGATGTGACAGATACAAAGCATTATAATACGGATGACTTAAAATGTATGCCCCACGTAGCGATAATGTCATCAATTGATGACCGACTACATAAGGTTGGCTCTTGGACAAGATCTTCATCATCGATTTTCAACCGATCTCATTTCATCTCCGCTCTGATTCTCCATTGGCTATGCTATATTTCGAGAACTATAAAAAATTATTGGCATGCGGATGATGCTGAATTGGTATTATGTTATAATGGTGCTTACTTTTCATAGATGGACAGTTGGTCGGTAACCAATCACTAACAGCTTTTCAACAATCTACTACTTGGGTTACTGTGGTTGCTAATCACCTAATAAACCTTCTCCTATAAGAAAAAAAAGATTGAAAAAGGGAGAATTCTTTAGATACTATCCCTCTCCAAACACTATTTATTCTTACTACCTTTCTTCATTGTTTTTTCTCTCCAACACTTTGTAATTTAGGCTTTGAAGGGCCTTCTGTAGAAAAAACCTCATTTCATTTTTTGGTGAGTGAATTTTCGTCCAAGATCTAGACTAGTACCCATCTACTCCAGCTGGGTAAGCAATCTGAGCTTTCCTAACTCATCACATTCCATCGAAGAAGTGCAGCAACATCTCTCATTTATCTCAAATGACCAATATTTTATGCACATAACCCGTCCCTTTTTTCTCAAAAAAAACCTGTTATCTATTTTCCAAACGATATATTTCACGGAGCAGACCTTTCTTAAATCGTGAGAACTAAGAGCGAGCCAAATGTTCTTTGACATTCTTTTTTAGCCGCATGACGAGCAAATTTTCTTGCCGCTTCAGTGCTAATTACCATGCCTCCATTAGTACCACCTACCAAAGTAAAACCTCAAATGCTAAGGACACGCGAACAGCACGTGCCCATCTCCCCGATTTCGTTTCCCGCCCGATCTCCCACTCATTATTTCTTGGGGGCAAGCTACGAGGCGAGCGAAAGGGGGACGAGGGAAAGAGGAGAAGAGAGAAGAGGGAAATATCGATCGATCGGGGTTGGGAGGGATCGAAGAGGAGGAATTGGGGATGGGGATCCAGGGGCTTCTCCCACAGCTTAAGTCGATCATGGCGCCCATCAACGCGGAGGAGCTCCGCGGGCAGACCGTGGCGGTGGACACCTATTCCTGGCTCCACAAGGGTGCCCTCTCTTGCAGCGTCCAGCTCTGCAAGGGCCTGCCCACATCCAAGTACTGTACCCATTCTTCCATCCCTTTCTTCCGGTTCTTGTTTCATTTCTTGAGAGAAATTTTCGTGATTCTTTTTCACAATCCATGCCATAATACCAGATAAAGAAAGGTATTTGTGTTCTTTTCGCAATCTTTTCCCTTTTCTGATCCGGGGTCTCTGTTCTTGATTCATGTTTCCTCAACCTTTGCCTCATTTGGCCGTGAGTTTTTGTTTCGGTTTTTTTTTTTTTTGCCATTTTTTTAATTCATCGAGGTTCTTGTTAAATAAATCTCAAACGAAAAGAAAACAAAAAGCTGGAATATAGAACTTGGGTCCGTGTTATTTCCTTATTTCTGTTACGAATTTTTAATCTTTTCGCATTTTTATATTTTTTTTACGAACCCATTTGAAGGAATGAAGAAAAGAAGGGAATTTTGATCATCTAAAGAAAGTTTGACACAGGTCTTCCTTTCTTTCTTAGAGTCGGGACGAATTCATTTTGAATATTTGTTCTCTTTCTCTACGATTTTCTTTTTCAACAAACCCGTATGGAAAAGGAAAACAGAAGAAAAGGAAGAAATTTGTGGTCATAGAAAGATGATTTCACACTCTCTTTTCTTCGTATAACTTTTCAGTTCCTTCTCCCGTCGTATTATACTTTTTCTGAGAAAAGAATTTCCGTTTTAAAATAAATAAGAAAAGGAAGGAATATGCACCCTCCCCCCCTATTGAAAGGAGAAAAACAATGAAGTAATCACAAAAAAGATAATGCAACATGCACTTGTATTTTTTTTCTTTCCTTAGGTCTAATTTCTTAAATCTTTCCTTTTCCCCTTAGCGCCTGCGTATATGGTTATTAAGGCAAACCTGCACAAAAGGAAGACGAATAAGAAAAGGAGTGAACTTGTAAAACCTCAAGGTTACCTGATCTTTTAGTTGTACACTACTTGCTTGCCACTTGTTGTTAAATGAAATAACGAGCAAGATGTGGAACCTTATACCAGCTTGCCTTATGAATGGAAACGTGCTCGTGTGAATAAACTTAGACGTTTATATGGACTATAAAAATGCTTGTGCCACAAATTTTCTTGGTCGACAATTATTGTGATTTGTGAATGACGGAAAATGTACAAGAAGCCCCTTGAAACGGAGAATGAAAATTTCTATTCTGATCATGTTAATTTCATTTATGCGAATATGTTTACATGCTTGGATTTACAAGTTTATGATGGGTAATTTGTACTCTTCTGGCTTTTTTTTTTTTTGGTGAATTTACACGATCCATTTTCCTGACTGACATTATTGTGCAAAAGTATAAGAAGCCCTGAGAACATGGAATGGAGCTTCTAACTCAACTAGTCAGTTTCATGATCTCCATGTCATTTTGATCTCTGTTTCAACTCCTTCTAGAAACTAAAAATGCCCTAAAAAACCAAACAGTTGCATTTGTTGTACGACAAGATAGCAATGACTTTAAACCTTGTTATAAAGTGCCAATTTCTGCCATAATGACATCTCCTTTATTTAAATATATAGCTGTCAATTATCGCTGCTCCGTAGTAGCAAATATGCCCTTTTTTCCTTTCCATTTCTAATTTTTCCTAGAGTTCCTTTTACATTCTTCACAATAGTCATCAATAAGCTTATGTTTTTTTTTCTCCTCTTTATTTTCACCACCACAAATTTCCCTCTTTGACCTCATCTTTCACTAATTCTTTTTTTGTCATATTCACCATATATAAGCCAGCAAGTCTGTCCCAAAGGCTTCAATAGTTATGATTTACGTCTTTCATACTTTCTTCTTTTCATAGTTGTGCTTCTCAAAGTTAAATTTTGTCATTCATGCCTTTCCTTTGATGGAGTAATTTGAAGTATACATGCCAAGGATTTAAGTCCAAGTAGGACATCCCATAGGACATCGGGTTAGGGTACCATCTCATGTGTCAAAGCATCTTGTCATCGTCACAGCATCCTGATTAGTATGCCTTGGGACATCCCCTTTCTGAGGTGTTCGGGATGGGGCAGGACAGTGGCATGTCCCATTCAATAGGAAAAATGGGACAGCTCCATCCTATGAGATTTAAAACCTTGATACATGCTTCCTCGAATGTGGAAGCGGAGCAATTCATTAGTATCATCTTTGTATATCTGCTATATTGGCTATTTGGGAAACAAATTTGTATATCGACCTATAACGACTTTTTTTTCATATTTCATTTATACGAAGTTAAATGAAATTAACTTTGTTCTTGAATCTCCAGGCATATTGATTATTGCATGCACAGAGTAAATATGTTACGGCATCATGGTGTCAAACCTATTCTCATATTTGATGGAGGGCTTCTCCCAATGAAGAGTGACCAAGAAATGAAGCGGGCGAGGTACTTGTCAAAATTAGTCATGTCTTTAGAAGATACAGTGGTAACACCATACTTTGATTTCAATTGCATGCATTGAAGTATAATAATAAGGGCTAGTATCTTGCTGTTGAAAATGTTGCTACATCTTTAACAGTCTATTAGCTACAAAAAGAAAAGGTGCAAGTTATACAATTTTTTTTCACTGTATTAACTCTGACACTATTGATAGGAAATAATGTTTGCATTTTGTCAGTTGTTCGGGAAAAAAATTCCTAACTCATGCTATAAACTCATATTATAATGCAGGGCAAGGAAAGAAAATCTTGAGCGTGCAATGGAACATGAGGCAACTGGCAATTCTTCTGCCGCCTATGAATGTTACCAAAAAGCTGTCGATATTTCACCTTCTATTGCTTTTGAATTAATACAGGTAGAGTAAAACAATATTCTATGCTCTTAAAGATACAACTATTTGAAAAGGACTGTTTACTTTTGGTATGGAGATTACATTTCTTGCCATTCTAAAACTAACCATTTTATGCTTTTCATGATTGACTCTTTGTCTGTATCTTCATTCGGAAATAATTTCATGCAATATCTACAATCCATTACAAATGCTCTGTTGCAGGTCTTGAAGCAGGAAAAAGTGGATTATATTGTGGCACCTTATGAGGCTGATGCTCAAATGACATTCCTGTCCATGAACAAGCTTGTTGATGCAGTCATCACTGAAGACTCAGACTTGATTCCATTTGGCTGTTCCAGAGTAAGTATTTGTTACATGACTGGTTGTCTGCTAGTTCATAAAAATATGCTATGGCACCTTTCCCACCTTCCCCCTTCTTTCTCTTAATGTGCTCCCCTTTTCTATGTGAATCTGTTTGTTGTGCTGTCATTGCCTTGTTTTCTGGGATGCTAATTCTGAAAATATTTCTTCTAGATTATCTTCAAAATGGACAAATTTGGGCAGGGAGTTGAGTTTCAGAGCTCAAAGTTAGGCCGGAATAAGGAGCTAGACTTTACTGGATTCACTAAACAGATGTTACTTGAGATGTGCGTTTTTAGTGGGTGCGACTACCTGCAGTCATTGCCTGGTATGGGTGTCAAACGGGCTCATGCACTTGTCCAGAAGCTAAAAAATTATGAGAAGGTAAAGGATAAATTTCGGGTTTCATCATTTGTTATTGACAGCAGGTAAATAATATCCCTAAAAGAGTGACTTAGCATTGAATTGCTGATGCACCTGTAAGAATGAAATATTTCTGTTGATGCATTCTTTAGTGTTACATGAACTCTAATTTGCTATGATAATTATATAATGCTGACTGTTCACATAAACCGAGTACATGAAGGGATGCATCAACACTCAAATTCATATGCCCGTGGGAGGGGGTTTGGTATGTGTGGCTGTGTGCAGACGCTGAGTGCATTTATGTGTGAGGGAGTGGATGTGCATGCTTGTTCATTTTTGTTCATGTCTTTTGTTGCCATTTTTCGGTTATTACTCTCTTAGTTGAATTTAATAGTTTTATCTTCATTGCCCATTTCTGATAAATACTCTCAGTTGTAGGATAGTGTTTGTCCAATTTGAAAGAACAAAGCTGGAATAGTTTTCATGTCTGTACCTTTTAGTTTTTTTCCAATAGCACAGCTGTTCAGAACCAAAACACAAAGTTTGTCTACTTTCTGTCATCGCTGCTAGTTTTTCCAGTTGCATGGCTGTTTTTTCTATGCTAGGTCACAATTTTTGGTGTTTAATTGGTTAGCTGCTGTGTGAAGAAAGAAAAGAGAAAAAAGAGATCATCAGTGTACTGCTCTAGGAAGGGGAAGTGGTGCTTTGGAAAAGGTCGAGATGTAAGAATACTGGGGAAGAACTTCTATATGCTAATTTAATATCATGGTAACTTAATTTGTGCACTCATTCTTTTCCAACAATGCATGAGCCTGCATTCTCAAATTTCCTTGGGTCACCATGTGCATGCTTTTATTCGTTTCCTTCCCTTCCTGAGTTGTATGTGATCATTAAAGGTGGTTGACCTGGTGCACCTGTTGGTTGGTGTTGTGCTGACTAAACACTACAGTCAAGGCCTAATAAATCTGAAAGAGAGATAAGCAAAATAGTATCTGGATTTAAGGTGATGGTCAATAAATGTAGAGTGGCATATGGGAAAACAATGATTACTTGCCTTTTAACCCCCAAAAAGGGCAAGATTACTTGTCTTTCGCATCCCTCTAACTTGGTTATTGCACTATCTAGTTATGGACCTCTTGAATGTAATATTTGGACTGAACTGGTTGATTATCTGAATTTTGTATGGCATGTTAAAGATGGCAGTGGTGATGTATCAAGTGCAGGGGAGAACTAAGGACAATTATACATCATTTGTCCCTGTTGGTTGTAACTGTTCCATATTGAAGCTACACCATTAATTTCTAACTTCATTGTGTTCAAATAAGTGATGTGTTTGATGGATTATTTATTTCAGGTAATCAAGCACTTAAGGTACAGTGCTGTCTCTGTCCCACCTTTGTATGAAGAAACTTTCAAGAAAGCAATTTGGGCTTTCCAGCATCAGAGAGTTTATGATCCTGTGAAAGAAGACATCGTGCATGTATTGGATGTTCCTCATGACCTCGGCGAAGACTTGGATTTTTTGGGCCCATATCCTTGATAGTATATTTGATTAATTCTGTATCGATGTATTACTTTGATATATCTCCTTTTTCATTGTGATAACATCTTTTCTTAACCTCTCATACATGGTTACCGCAAAATGTAGCTAAAGGAATAGCTCAAGGAGATCTTGATCCATTAACAAAGATGCCATTCCAGGTACAATTGAATCAGTTTGATTTTTTTTTTTAATGATAGATTACGCATGTATTTTAGTGCTTATTATGAACTTCTGCTTCATAAAGTTAGTATCTTTCATCCATTACAATATATGTCATCATCTAGCTTTCTTGATGTCAGTTTGTGTGCAAGCATGTGCACAGATGTGTACTCACTGACAACCATCTTCCCTTATCAAGGGAAGCATCATCCACTTCATGGTCTAATTCTTTGTATTTAACATCTTTGACCAATTTTTGTCATATATCGATACCATTTCTTTATATGATTATTTTTTCCTGTTTTCTTAATAAGTTTGTGATAGAAATGCCACTCTTTTTAACATGCTATTCATAAAAATAGCTATGGAATGTAAGGTATCCCACTTATATCATAGTTTCTTGATGAGCCATCTGCTTTCTGCAAGTTTATAGGTGACGGACTTATTCTTTATACTTGTTTAGATTGTACCTCGTGCCTGGTGTCAGTTTGTCATATTGAGCTCCATGAACGAACTGACCTGTTTGAGTAGTTATCCCATGTGAACAGTCTGCATAAGAGATTCACTCCTTTGAACTTACTCATGCCTTGAATGTAGGAAGAATTTGGAACTGTACTGATGCTGAGACCTCAGGTGATGTGGAAAGGGTAGATAACTGACCTTAGGTACTCATCTAGATTTCCATGTGTGCCATTCGAATTGGATAATTGTGAGTTTTTGCTTGCTAGGTAGATTGTCATTTTTGATTTTTTTTTTTAAAAAAAATCCCTTGATAGCTTATCATGAAGGAGCAGTAGCTTAACCAATCAATTAGATCCTGTAAGCCAAGTTCTGTAGTGGTTCACTTGTTTTATCCTGCACTTTTCTTCAAAACCATGATATCTTGTGCTCCAATTCCACCAGTGCTGGTCCCAAGCTTGGATGAAGAAAGATAGAGGTTGACATTTGGCTGATAGATCGCGATAAGAAATATTTCAAAGTAAAAGAAATCCAAAATTCAACATTTGAGAATCCTATGGCATCCCCTTAGTTTAGATGATGCAGCATCCTTGCCTAATTGTGGTGGAATCAGGCCAGGATTGTCTAGGTTGTCTTTTGTAATAACATTGGAGGTAACTCTAAATAGGAAATCTTGGCTAATGAGCACAAATAAAGCTAACCCAAATAGCTGGGACAAGGCTAGCTCTTTATGGTATTCTGTGCTGTCTTTTTCTCTTTTACTCATTTATTGTTTGTTAATTTTTATCCTTTGCTGATATATGAGGATGGAATCTTGGGGATCCTTAAAAGATTTGTGCACCGACCATATATTGAAGTATACGAGAAATGTTGTGGTTATATTAATAATAGCATTGCATACTAAGAGGAAGAAATGAGACTCTACAGGTTGTTCTAGAAAACCAGCTTTTCAAAATTATTCTATGGAGAACTTGTAAGGTAAACCATTCTTGGTGGAATTGATGATTTGCTAGCTAGTTCTGAAATACAGATTTAATGTACTACAATTGACAAAGTATAAGGAACATGAGAACCATGCATGCACAAGTGATCTTCGAGACCAGATAGTCTTTTTCTTTTTGATGATAAAGGAGGCAAATGCCACCAGAATTTATTGATAAGAAAGATTTACATAACAAAGTCAAAAAGAAAGGAGGTATATACAGGGATTAGAACATTTGGGGAGGGGTTATAAAGAGTTCTAACATAGGCAAGTCCTGTTCCTGAAGTTTCTGCTTCACCATTCTAGAAGAGAACCAAATACAGCTGATACTTCAAGTACCATTGAGACCATGATACTCAAAACAAAATACGATAGATACTTTGCCTCCATTTTGAGACTAAGATGGTAGCCTACATCATGTACTAGTAATCAACAAAGAGAGCTTCATTCGAAGGAAGAGTAACATTGTCATTCAAGATGTTGTTCCAATCACTGAAGAGATGAAGCAAGAACACCAATTTTATTCCAAATTCTACAAATTTCAGGAAGTATCTTCTGGTGGCATAAAGAAGACCACTCAATAAATGTTTTGAGCCCTTGTATAGCAATGGAATCAACTGAAGATAACTTGTTTAAGAAGATCCTCGCATTGTGTTCTTTCCCACAATTCCAAATGATTGCAGTGAAGAGAAAAACTACAATCGGCCGTGCAGTTACTGAAAACATATTTTTTCTCCACCTCATACTAAGATCAGTGAAAGAAGTTTAAGGGTGCAAAACGCCAAGGCAAAGACAAATATTCATTCAGATATAGGAGAATAATTGAAAGGAGAAAAAGATATGATCAATATTTTCCATCCTCTGACCACAAAGGACACATCCTCCCAAATGCTTACCAGTTTTTCTTTGAAGTAACTCTCTAGTATTCAGTTTTTTCTTCCAACAAAGCCACAAAAAACATCTAACTTTGAGTGGGGCAGGAAGAGCCTAGAGAGATTTAGCAAACTCATATTTCACCCCTTTTGAATTGATGAAGTGGTAACAAGATGTAGCAGAGAAGGAGCCTTTTCCACCAAGTTCCCAAGTGACATGATCGCAATCCTGATTTGGGCTGATAATAGTAAGGATAGAAAGGAGACAATCAAATTCTGTCTGAATCTGCAATGAAGAGTGCCTGGGCCTTTTGAGTCTTCAACTCGAAGATCTAAAATTATAAAAGTCAGCAATCACTCCATTCTTTTTCCTGTTGATGTTGAATAGCTTCGGGAACAAAGTCTATAGAGGAGCATCAGAAGTCCAAGTGTTCTTGCAAAAAAGGATATCCTTCCCATTACCAAAGTGAAACCTTGATCTATTTTAGACCATAGGCAGAGCATCAATGATATCCTTCCAAATATTCAAACATTTCCTTCTTGGCTTCCAAGACATTGATAGTTCCACCTTTTTATGATAGGCAAAGTGCACTTGCTTTCTCCATAAACCCGAATCTTGAGTTAGATATCTCTATCCCCATTTGGCAAGAAGGGATTGATTGAACTGATTGATGTCCAATACACCTAATCCACCCTCATCCTTTTGAAGACACACAATGCTCCGATTAACTTTACAAGATACTCCATTGACCATCTTGTTTGCATTCCATAAAAAGGATCTCCTCAACCTATCAATTTTTCTCACAACCCACACAGGTAATTTGAACAAGGACATGTAATAGAGAGGGAGGGCAATGAGAACAGTATTAACAAGAATTAGTCTTCCCCCAAAAGATAGGTATTTCCCTTTCCAAGCTGCCAATTTTCATTCAAATTTTTGAAGAAACAAAAGCCAATCATTCCTTGAAGCTTTATTTCTACAAAGTGGTAACCGCATATATTTTAGAGGCAAAGGAGAGAAAGAGTAGTTGAGCCACCTAGCACAAGCCTCTACATTATCACCAACATGGCCAACAAGGGAGATGGAACTCTTGCGGTAATTAATTGAAAGACCCGAAGTCAGCTCAAAACTATATAGAATAATTTTTAACACTACCATGAATTCCTTTCTAGTTTTAGCAAAAATTAGTGTCGTTTGGATATTGAAGCATTTTGGTGCCACCACGAATCCATGGACTGCCCAATCCCTTAAAGATTCCACATGAAGCTGCATGATTTAGAAGGCGGCAAAGAGGATCCACCGCAATAATGAACAAAACAAGTGAGAGTGGATCTCCTTATCCAAGCCCATGCCTACCCAAAATCCAATCCCCTAATTCTCCATTGACATTCACAGCCACTTTGTTAGACATCAGAATATTTTTAATCCAATCAATCCACCAAGGAGGAAACTTTTTGAAAAAGAGGATTTTGATGAGGTAGAAAGGGTCTATTCTATCAAAAGCCTTAGAGAAATCCAGTTTACACACCACACTCTCCTCTTTTAACTTTCTTGTGAAAAAAGTAATCTCATGTGCACGGAAAACATTATTAAGAATAGACCTTCCTTTAATATAAGCTGTTTGTGCTTGGTCAATAAGCTGATGCATGAAACGCTACAATCTATTAGCCAAGACCTTAGTGAAAATCTTCATACAACTGTGGATGAGGCTAATTGGCCTGAAGTCCGAAGGAGTTTTCGCTGCATCTTTTTTTGGAATTAAAGAGACGATAGTATAGTTCAACCTTTCCAAGTTGAGGTTATTTTCAGAGATTTGCTTGAAAAGGAACAAGATATCAGCACTAACAATATCCCAAAAGTGTTGAAAGAAGCACATAGAGAAGTCATCTGGACCTGGGCTCTTGTCCTCTTGAAAGCTAAACACAGCTTGTTTGATTTCTTTTAACATAAAATGAAGACCAAGACTAGTGAGATCTCAGCATGAATCCTTAGAAAGAGCCTCCTAATCCAGTTCCACAGTTGCAGTAGGCAGCTTGTCAAACATCCCTTTAAAATGATCGGTGAAGGCATTCTTGATGCCTTTCAAATCTGAAACCTCAGTACCATTCCATTCAATGGAGCTGATCCAATTTATTTTTCTATGATAACTTACTATCTTATGAAAGAAAGCTGTATTACAATCTCCCTCCATCAAACATTTCACCTTTGACCTTTGCTTCCAGTAAATTTCCTCAGCTTTAAAAATATTTTGCAATTCAAGTCTATAAGCCTCCTTAAGGTCTCTATCGGAAGGTGAGAGAGGGGCAATCTCCTCCCTTTGGTCCAACTTCTGAATTTCTCCCATTAGTTTTTCTTTATCAGCTCTACTTTGTCTTCTCACCAAAGCCGACCAATCTTTTAGTGCAATTCTGGTGGCTCTCAATTTTTGGACTAAGTTTGATGCAGCATTAGAGTGTGAACCAACATACTTCCAAGCATCAGATACAATGTTTGAGATACCATCAAATTCCAACCAGCTTCTATCAAATTTAAACAAAGTTTTCAGTTTAGATTGAAGGGCAAAAAAGGAGTTTAATAGGGACATGATCTAAGCATGAATTAGACAATGCCAACTGCCAAGAATGCGGGCACAAATTGTCCCATTCAGTGGATACAAAGAACCTATCCAATTTGGCAAAAACAGGAAAATCTCTCATGTTGCACCAACTGTATTGTTGACCTTTCAAAGGGAGATCAATCAACTTCGAGGTCTTGATGAAATTATTGAATGCTCTGGTAATTTTGGATGCCTGCTGATTTTCATTTCTTTTTGAAGCTTTAATAGTGGCATTGAAGTCCCCTCCTAATATCCAAGGTCCAGAAAAAATTTTGATTTGCTTCAATTCTATCTAGAATTTTTTCTTTAATTCATAATCCACTGGCCTATATACTACAGTGAATGACCATATAGCATTTAGGATTATATCATTCCACATGATGGTGATAGAAAATCTCTTAATCTCCCGAGATAAAATCATAAATCTGGAGTCATCACCCAATAGAATACCACCTGCTGTTCCATCTGCATCTTTAGAATCCAGCTGTTAATCTGACTTCCTGAAAGAGACCTTAGAATGGACAGAGAGGAATTAATAAATTTACTCCTGTAATCCCATAGCACAACACCCACTAGATATAATTAAGTCTCTTACAGTATGCCTCTTAGTAGGTTAACTCTGACATTCCAACTAACCACTGCCATAGGAGAGAGATAGAGAACAATCACAGTGGCATTGATAGATCATTGGTCGAACAATATAATTTTGAAAACCAAATCAATCTATCCCAATATCCGAAGGAAAGAAGTAGATGAAACAAAGAAGAACCATGGAGAACAAGTAAATAATTCCAAATATATGAGGACAGGTAACACTACAGACCATAACGAAGAAAGCAGAGTTGGAGATATGCTAGAGTAGACGATAGAGAAAGTATCAATAAGGATAAATGGTAAACCTGCATGGTGGAGCAAAATATCTAAACAAACAAGTTAGGAATAAAGATAAAATCAAAGGTCAGGTTGACTAGCCCTCTCCTTCTCCATTTTGATAAGAATTGTGACAAATCGATCAGCATCACTTTTAGAAATAATAATGCCACTCTTGCGGCCCCAGTCTATAAGAGTTTCAGGGGTGAAGGATTGCAAAAGAAGATGAGAACTATCTGTAGCCAAAGGGAGAGATGGCACTTGTTTGCTGGCAGATTGAAGATCAACTGGCTTGAGTTCATGAGCAATCTTACCAATGCCTTTCCTCCTCCCGTTGGACATTAGCTTCGAGGTGATTGCCTTGACGGCCATGTGAGCTTTAACTCGAGTTTCTCTAGTCTTTAAATTGCCTATAGAGCTGACGCACTCAGATTTTTCAGGCTCAGAAATGGCTGCAACATTCTCACGAGTGGTGGCAACTAAGGCATCAGACCCAACTAGATGTAATGTTGGGCTTGGACTCGCATTTGCTTTGTCATTAGTCCATGGTATGTCCTCCACAGGCTGGTCTAGGCTGTCATGAGAACTATCAGAAACAACATAGTACGTGGGTTGCACTTCTCCACAAGGGTTGAATGGGTCAAAGTCTTTGACCCAATGGGAATAAGATGGGGCTGCAGCTGTATGTGTGAGAAGGTCGTCTGGAATCTCTGAGCTTCCATTCAGAGGGTGCTTGGGAGCCGAAGATTCAAAATTCAAATTTCTCTGATCCTCTTAAAGGGTGGATAGAGTAATCAATGCAGAAGAGCTAGGTGTATGGCCCATGAAAGATCCAGACACTGCAAGGGGAAGGTTAGAAGTCAAATCATCCAAAGCATTTAATGCTGAGTTTGCTCGGTCTTCAACTCGGTTAAGATACCGGGTTGAAGGTTCTCCCACCTCCCATCGAGATGGTGGAGAGACGGCTCAGAATCCGGCACTTGTGAAGTGGCTGGAGATCCAAGAACCGAGGTCGGAACTCTACCATCTGATGTCAGTCAAGGAAAAAGACGAGCCTCTTTAGATTCATTATAATGGATCCCAACATGAGATGGAGATGGGATAACTCTTTGATTATCCTTAGAAACATTCCTTTGACCATCTTCTTCCTTAGCATCATCATCTTTAGCAGAGCAGGAAGGAGCAGCAGGATGAAACTCATGATCCTTATGAACCTCAAGATCCTTATGAACCTGAAAATCTTCATGGTCCTGCATGTAGGTGAGATCGGATTGAGGGGGGAAACCAGTTGCAGCATCTAGAATAACAACCTTTACATCATAAATGAAATCACCACAAATAACCTCAATGGTTTCTGGGATGAGAGTGACATCTTCATAGGAGATAAAAACATTGTAGGTCTCTTGATTCAGATCAATGATAGAAGGAATAGAGATCCGATCAAGAAGACCAAAACCTGCAGTTAACCTCCTTACCGATTCCAGATTACGATAGATTGTAGGAAGGTTCATCAAACCAATTAGAGCTTTTGAGAAAAACTTATGGGCTTTAACTTCATCTCGAATAGACCAAGGTGTGACTTTGAAGGAGTGTTGCCCATTCTGAATCACACCTTTCACTTAAGCCATCATCACCTCTTTGCGATTAGGGAAAGTAACCAAAAAACAGTTCAAACCACAATACCTAGGCTCCTAATTATATCCCCGAAGGATAGAGTTCAGCCCTTTAGCCAGTTGGGCAGAGGAGATTTACTTGTTATTCAAGGTTTGGACCTTCACCACTCCCATGCACAACGCATCGTTGAAACAAGCATGGGTTTCAACATCGACGGGTGGTAAGCATGCAACCTCTCCGATCTTCCCCTGACTTCTTGAACCGATTAGCAGGCTCTTGATCAGCATTCTTAGGAGGAACCTTGCAAATTCTTGAGGAGTGTCCTATACCTTTGCGGTTGAAGCAAACAACTACATTCCTACACACTGATTTAAAATGCCCAACTTCATCGCATTTAAAACATCTACCAATGGGGAATCTCTTCAGAGAAGAACTGAGTCCCTTAAATGCAATTTGGAGGTATTGAAGAAGACCACCTACTATTTTTTACATGCAGTTGGGATGACCATCCATTCAAAATAGGAATCTTGGTAGCCTCAGGCATGGGTAAGGCAGTATAGGATTTCGTTTCAAAACTTTTGCATATGAGGTACCATCAGCAGGGGAGCTAGAATGACCATATTGAGAGGACTCTTCAAATCCACCCTTTCTAATATTTGCAACAGGGACTGCATTTGCTCTTGTGAGAATAATGGGTAGTTAGGAAGCAGTCAGATATGAACGGACAAGAGACCCATTATTGCCTATTACGGTCCGGTTAGTCAGGCTCATAAGGAAGGATCGGCTCCTTGAAAGTGCCCATAGCCTGTGTCGAACGTAAGGCGGCCCCATCTGCCTATGAGGTATTGTCCGCTTTGGGCATTCCCGTAGGGTCCCCGCACGGCTTTATCCCCGTGGGCTGCTTTGCGGGCCAAAAGGCGCCTCACAAGGTGCCGGAGGGTATCGCAAGCCTTATAAAGCAAGATGGCCTGGCTGAATAACTGATGTGGGACTAAAGTTCACACTCTTTCCGCAATAGTGGCCCTCCGTAGTCAGGGGACCGAGCCTGTTAGGGGGAGATTTGCATGGGCTACCAGTGTTACGGTCCGATCAGCCAGGCTCATAAGGACCGGCTCTCGAGACGCACCCATATCCTATGTAGGGCGTAAAGCGGCCCCACTCGCTTGTGAGGTATTGTCCGCTTTGGGTGTCCCTATAGGGTCTCCGCACGGCTTTGTCTCTGTGGGCTGCTTTGCGGGCCAAAAGATGCCTCACAAGGGGTTGGAGGGTATCGCAAGCCTTATAAGGCGAGGTGGCCTGACTGAACAACCGATGTGGGACTAAAGTCCACACTCCCTCCGCAACATTGCCAAAGCTTTGTTTCTGTGAAGTAGCGTGAAACCCATGTCTTCACCCTCTATAACCGCCTTTCCCTTCCCCATCTTCTTGGTTTGAAGCTCAGCTCCTTTCCCTTCCCCATCTTCTTGGTGTTTCCAATATTCTCTAACAGACAAATTCCTCTTCGAGACCTGATAGTCATTTCAACTTTATTGTGTTTTTAAGTTGTCTTTCTTAGGCTTGCTAGCAGCACAAGCACTACACAATTCTGGTAGCCCACTCAACAAAAAAGGCCATTCTCTGAAAACTTGTGATGTTCTGGTCTTTGGTTTTTCATCACTATTTATGTTATTCCGTCCTCAAGAAGGCAATAACAAAGTCTGACAATATACAACTTTTCCTGGAATTTCCCTTGATCAGATAGTTTTTTTGGTTTTACCTTGCTGAATTTGTGCAGTTTTCATACTCTTCTTTGTGATCCAGTACTTCATTTTACTATTGATGTATAAATATAAATAACACACACCATCCCATGTCCTTTTGGGTCACCAGTTTCTGTTTAAGGGTCAAACTATTCAACACTACAATGTTCATCAAGTCACAAGTACTGTCCACAAGGGCCATCAAAGATGCTGAGGTTGATCGATTTCTGATATATGCTTGTAGAAAAGTTGCTCTGACTAACACTATTGTAATATGTAGCTAGTACTCAGTATTTACAAGTGTTATTTCAATTTATTGATGGCTTCAGTTCTTGCAGGACTTGAACTTTTTTGATTATGACAAGGAAATTAAATCTTCTACGATATTACTAATGAAATGCACTGAAGTTGTTCCCCTACAGAATAATAGGCTAATAGCATATTGTCATGATTGATCAACATTGAAAACTTCAGGAAAGCAGTATTTATCAACGTTTAGCAGTCTAAACATGGTTCCAAGTAAATTATTTTGATGAATAGGAGTTGGCATTTGTTGGCCTGTATGTTCTGACTACATGTAGCTATCCTATTTGTCCATAAATTCTTCTGCTGTGCATTCAGTTTCATTTTCTTCACTTCATGTAGTTATGTATGCATTTTTTTTATGATCATGTTCCTCTCATAAATTGCTTCTCTATATTGTCATGATTACCAACTGCTAGTATGTTATACGTATCTTGATGATTCAATAAACTTTAGGGACTGTTTTCTACATCATTTATTCCCTAATACTGCTATATACAATTTGATTTACAGGGGAACACAACATGCACTAGATCAATCCTTGATGGGAAATACTCGATGAAGGAATCTGCTCCTGCAAATGGAAGGAAAAGGATAGATTTGCCTGTGCAGAAGAATTTGTTGACCAATTACTTCTGTATCCATTCAATAACTTTTACTTTTAACTTCATTCATGTGCATTATAATCTACTGGATCTGAAACTGTTTGAATCGACATGGAAAAAGTTGGTTTACATCAATGGTCAAGCCTTATCATATAATGGGTGCTTGGTTTATGACTGAAATTGGAATTGGACTCAGAATTGGAATGGGATTCGGAATGATCAAATCCCTTGAAGCATTTGGTTCATGACCGGAATCAGAATCAGAATGGAAATTTAAATCCATAAGGGAGAGTGGGGATCGAGTTTTAGGTAGATTGAGCCATTCCCATTCCATCTCAGAATTGGAATCGGAATGAGACTTCCCCCAACCAAGCGGCTAGAATGGGAGTCACCCATTCCGATTCTCATTCCAGACCTCCATTCCCTCCAACCAAGCACCACCTAAAGTCTACCAGGTGGGTAACCGTGCTTCTTCTTCTTCTGTAGCCATGATGATTATAAGTTTATGAGCTCTATTTGCATACTCCTAGAACTGTCATATCAAGACACCAGTCATACTTTTAGATTCCTTATTTATTTCCATTTCTTCATAGATCTCTCTTATTTCTTTCTGTTTTTGCTTTGGTGATATGACCACTCACCATTTTGTCATCTGTTGGTTACTCTTCTGAAGTTCAGATGTCAAACCCTAAGTTTTATTCTATGCATATGTAACATCATAATATAGTAATCAATAATTTTAGTATTGATTTTTCCCCAACTAAATTTTCTTCTGCACCTTCTTTATAATTTTGAATACTTAACTGATTGCCAATTAGAAAATCTAACAGTGTCAGATCAACAATTAGAAGTTTGACACCTGTTATTCATGATATACAGATAATAAGCAATCAATTTGTTTAGCTGATGTGGTTCCATTATGTTTAGCTGGAACAGCTTTTACAGTTCTTCAGAGAAATAAAAAGCTGCTACCTTTTTACCTGTTGTTCATCTGTAACACACTAAATGATATTGCTGTTTATGCTGTTCAAACTGCAAGGATTTATTAACAACTGTTTGTCAGGTTTCTTTATTATTGTCTTTTTGTTTTTGTAAATGCATGACTATTTGAATCAGAATATTGTTCATCACATCTATAACAGTAAATCGCTGTACTGGGGAAACATTACTATTGCTTTTGTCCCTTCATTTTACTTCCCACACCATCTCTTTCATAGATTACTGTTTGTTGCATAAGCACATTAATTTGTGCTTATATACGCTCCGTTCACATAGTGATTTCCTTTAACATCGTAAGGTCTAGCATCACTGGAAGCAAAGCGAAAATTCAGGGCCCCAAAGGTCATGAATAAGCAACTGGTGATGATGGAATCATCTTCTCCAAGCTCTGAAAATCCTGATTCCAATTCACCTATTTCAGCTGAAGAGACAGTTACTTATGCCATAAACCAAAAAGAAAGCTCTTTGCCTAAATCTGGAAACTTTGGCTGTAAACTTCCTGCAAAGGACTCTGTCAGTAATGCTATCAATTCAGTATACATGCTTTCATCTTCATAGTTAAATTGTTAAAAGGATCTGAATCAAGTTATTTTTCATGGTGATATCAGATGGAAGTCAACTTTTCCAGTAAAAGCGAGAATCTTATGGGACTATCTTTAAATGGTAAGTTTGAATAGCTTAAGGGTTACCTTTAAATGGTAAGTTTGAATTTCTCATCTATCTTTAATTCTTGGTATTAACTAGTACTTCTTTTGTTTGTTTATATGACATCTGTGCCAGGTGATCTTTTCAGTTCACAACATCCTTCACTGATGGAGCCAAAGCATGAAACACTAAAACCATTTTTAGCATCACATGTGGAACAAAGCTGTAACCCTGCATTGGATCCTGTTGAAAATAATACGAAATCGGTCAACAGAAAAATCATAGTAAGAAGTAAATTCTTCAGGAATAAGTTATTAGACGCCAATGATTGCAAAAGTCAAAATGAGGATCTCTTCACAAATAAAGAAAATGCCTGTGAGATCCCTGAAGACTGTCCTGCTCCCAAGATGACCTCACCTGCTAAGAAAAGAAAGTTAATCGATGTCCCTAATGTGCACAGAGTATGTTTCTCAATTTTTCTTATTTTGTTGGGGTTACTGATTTGTGGCTTTTCACCCAAATATGCTCTTGCGCACTCTTTAATGCAATATATCATTCAGGAACCTCTGCCATTGAAGCATGCACAAAGAGCTAGTAGTGGTATGTAACGGTTTTAACTTTTAATGATGCACAAATTAAATCATTCTTTTATTAGATCATTCTAAATTATTATTATTTTTTTAATTCTTGACCTTTTTTTTTTTTTGCGCCTGTCTTCATTAGTTATAATGTGCTTTTGGTAAACTACAAAGTAGTCTTACCATTATCTTTAACCGATTGACTTTTGATGTCTTCTAAATTTTTTTTTCATAAATACAAGGCTCATTTTTTTTTTTTGGTGCACTTCTATTTGACTGATATCAGCAACATGCCTAGTTTTTACCCATGCTCATAGATTCTTATTCCTTGATTATTTGAAGGCATGTTACTGCAATAATTTGATGCTCCCCCTCAAACTTACCAAGTTACTTAGCCTTTTGTTTCATGAAATAAGAGTGATGTAGGAGGAGAACAAGGAGTCTGTACTTTTAACATTCCTCAAAACAGGAAGCAACTTGACAAACACATGCATGGATGTTCTTGTAGCAATCAAGGATGACGTATTAGCTTATTTAGATTTATGCATGTTAGAGACATGTATACCTAATACATCTTCATTTACTACATCAAGTAACTTATATTTGACTGATGTCAACAACATGCCTAGATCATACCCATTTTCATAGATTCTTATTCCTAAATTATTTGAAGGTATAATATTGCAACACTTTGATGCTCCCCCTCAAACTAACCTAGTAACTTAACCTTTTGCTTTGTGAAATAAGAGTGATGTAGGAGGAGAGCAAGGAGTCAGTACCTTTCATAATGCTCAAAACAAGGAACAACCTGACAATCACATGCAACGATGTTCTTCTAGTGATCAATGATGTTATATTAGCTTATTTAGTAATCATGCTTATGGATTTATGCCTGTTAGAGACATGTATACCTAATACATCTTCATTCACTAGATCAAGGAACTTATATTTGACTGATGTCAACAACATGCACATGCTCATAGATTCCTATTCCTAAATTATTTTGAAGGTATATTATTGCAATACTTTGATGCTTGCCGTCAAACTTATCAACTTAAACCTTTTGGTTCATGAAGTAAGAGTGATGTAGGAGGAGAGCAAGCAGTCAGTACTTTTCACAATGCTCAAAACGGGAAACAACTTGATAAACACATGAATGGATGTTCCTGTGGTGATCAATGATGTTGTATTAGCTTATTTTGTAATCATGCTTATGGATTTATGCATGTTAGAGACATGTAGACCTAATACAACTTCATCCACTATAAATGGAGAAACAAGTGCCCATTGCAAGCGTACATGTATGGCATTTGCCCCCCAGCATAAGATTGTCACAAAAATTCCATTTTTCATTGTATATTCTCTACATCTGACCAAGAGGGTATGGATGCCTGCGAGTGTTGGTGTGTGCAAATGTCTCATAGAGTTCTTATCTGCTCAATGAAGTAATAACTACACTTTATCTTTTTTTGAGTAAAAAAGGACTGGAAACCCTCCATAATTTATTAAAGAAAAGATAAAAGAAGGATTGCAAGAGAAGAAAGATGAATCCAAACAATCAGATTTTGGGGTCCGACACACTCGACAGTAGACCCCTAACATGACCTCATAAAGCATCAAATTTTCCCTGCTGTATAGAATTACCCCAGTTGTCCTACTTCTTGAACAAGAGTAGGGTGGATCTAAGGACACCAGAAAAAGACAACTTCCCTGTGGGAAGATCCTTGCATTCTGCTCCTTCACACACTAAATTGACAGCCATCGCTAGTTGAGCCCACACAATTAGAGTTCTGGTGAATACGTGCTTTCCTTCTCCATACCAACCACAGAGAATAAACAGTAGGTCTACCAGATAAACCAAGGCTAATTCTCAACAGCTCCCTGGACTTTTGACAAATGAGCAGTTAAAGAAGAACTACTACGTTTGTCTTGCATACTAGTTTATCTGTTGGGCTCAACTATCTAGGACCCCTATATCTTGCTTACAGATTTGATAATTGAATGTCAATCTTTAAGATTACCTTATAATCATTTTCTTACATGATATCAGCTATTCAGATGCAATATATTGTCGAAGTAGTTTGCATTCATTTTTGTACATAATCTTCACTATTTCTATCTTTTTTGTTATATAGGTTATATATGTTATGAACCTTTTTTTTTTTTTTGTGGCTGGCTTCCTCCTGTCCTAGTTCTCAAAAAAAGGAAAAATTTATATGCTGCTGCTTGGTAAAAGGCATTGCTCTTGATATGTGCTCCTATCTTGCAGGTAGTAATGTTGCTAATTTAAATAATAAAGATGCAAATATTAAAGCCGAAGGAAATTTTGGATGTGACATTTCCCATTTGAACAATTATACTGATGTAGCAGAAAAATCAATGGAAAAATTTGCATTGCTCATATCTTCCTTCAGATACTCTTCATCTGGTTCTCGTGCAAGTGGCCTCCGTGCTCCTCTAAAAGATGTTCAAAATGCATGCCCAGTAAGGTATAAATTTTTATGATTTTTGTTTTTGGTTACTCTTAGATAGTTTAAAAGCTATCCAACATTTGACAGTTCTTTTTTGTTGAAGGACGGCTGTTGCACCCATTGATATCAGCAAATTTGCATACAAACCGAGAAAATAACTGTCTGAGACCTATTGCAGTCCCAGGATATGATGATTGCCTTAAGCTGAACTTTGCAATTCGGAGTTCACATTTTGTATGTATAGCAAGTGTTCAATGTTCATTTATCCATTGCATGGAAGTAGGCTTTGTATAGCCTCTTCTTATCCTTTTTGTTGTGCTGCTGTAGTGCACAGATGCAAGTAGAAAACTAGTCAGGATTTCATAATTATGGAAATAACATATTAAGGACCTGTACTCCTAAAAATTTTCATCGCATGTATTCAAATTCTGATTACTAGCTTTTCTGAATTTTTATTTCTCGAAAGCGTTGCACGACTCCTTTAACTATGGTCGGAGACTGTTGATTCAATGCATCAGAGCGTATCAAACATTTTTTGGCTTTGAAGACTGCACTGCTAATATGCTAACTCAATTTGAGCGGTAATTTTGAAGGGGCAGCTAGCCAGTCGGCTATGGAACTGTGCTATTCCTATTACCATGCTTTTTCAAAAATTAGATAAGGAAATTTCAGGGAGTGCTTCTATTCTTTCTACCCACATCTACGGGGAAGGAAACAAGGTGGCTGCTGACTAGCAGGCCATGCAATCTCCTCGGCTCACAGCTTCCTCTAGTCTGGTGATTACTCTAGGAAGCTGAAGGACTTGCTGTCTGCCGATTCTGTTGGTGCTTCCTATCCTATGTCAAGGAAGCCTAGGTTTCCTATTGTTTCACTGCATGAGGACTTGTGAAGAAGGGGGGTGGGGGGTGTTGGAAATGAAATTAAAACCCGGTCTATTATACAAGAAAAAAGGGTTTAGGTTTTGCAGGATGCTACTTTGTATTACCGTATGGAAAATCCCTCTAGGGTTGCCAGGTCTACTATTCTTCAAAGACTCGACTCGCTGCATTTTTTTTTTTCCTCCTGGAGAGAAGGGAGAGGTAATCCACCCAAATTATCCTTCAAAGGCTTACATACTTATAAAGCAGTTTTACCCATCCCATTGACTAACGGTTTATGTTTGTATTTTCTCAAAAAAAAAACGCATTTTATGTTTGCAATTGCATTGCAAAACACCAGTGGGACATCGACGTTTAATTAATGAGAAGTGTAGAGACATGAACGTCGGCTGACTGAAGGTGCAAGTTCACCAAATCCTAGCTGTCTAATCGTGACGACTGCAATTCTTTGTAATTCCATGTAAGTCCATATTTTCTTCGTGGAACCTTATAATGCGCCTTTTGTTTTTAGATCTCAACAAACAAAAACTCTATGGCCCTACAGCAACCAAGAAGAAAAATTCGTGGCGTTTTACTATGAACTTTCTCATTTACATACATTTCTTTCCATTCTGTGAATCCCCATATGATTTATCCTAGAAAATATAACTTCACCTTTGAAAAATTTGGTGCAGGTTTGCATGATTTTTCTGAGAAATGAACGAGTGCATATGCACAAAATCCCTACATGTTTTGCAGGTATTCTACATAGAGAACCAGATGGTTATGTTTAAAATTCCCAAAGCCTTGGGGGGTTAGAAGCAAAACTTTGGAATCATCATTCAAGTGAAACTGCTACTCAGGTAATATCTGACCATTCTAGCACCTCAACATAAACATTCTAGCGCTCTGCACTTTGAGGAATTATCATATCTGAACAGCTTGCACGCCAACACGTTGATCTTCCATGTGCTTTTCCTTGCATTAGTTGCGCATATTTTGTGGTTGCATGTAATTAAGTGTCATGGTTGGTACAGAGGAGAAAGTGGATGGCGTTGCACCCAATTCTGGCAGTCTGGATATCGTAATTATTCATACCACACCACCTATCTGGGAGCAATTTGAAATAGAGAAACAGTAATAAAGCTATCAAAAGTTAAGCATCGAAAAATTGAAACAGAAAGAAGGGAAGAAATCAAAACTCTACCACATGCTCCTCAAGATATGATGACTTCAGGATAGGGTTGACAAGACCCATGACATGATTCAGTCTTTTCTCTATTAAAAAAGAGCATACTTATATAACTTCTTGGTCAACTACCACATGGACTTAGCATTCAACTGGTTCATGCCATTCTAAACACGGATCACTAAAAAGAAGATCAAACAACAGACAGAGAGCGGATGTGCAAGGAGCAATTACTTAGGTTATGGAATAATATCCTCTGGGCTTAACCTTTTTTATTTGATCACCAATAAGTCAAGAGGTCTGTATAATGGCCTCTTGAAGTTTTGAACAGTATTTATAAATGGTTAGCTATCGAAATCTAGCTATGTGCCACGGGATTTCTACCAGTATTTGGATTTTAAGGCTACAAGTATTCATACGCATCTCATGTTTTAGCCCAGCCTCGATGCTAATGCATTGTTTCTCAGGTTATGGGCGTGCAGGATTGTTCGATGAGCGCTCCGTTAGAGGAATCGGGTCCAGAAGATTCACAGTTAGAAAGTTCATTTCCTGTTCATTTGTTCAGCTCCAAAAAAACTGAAGAAGAGATAGCTTTAGAAAGAACCTTCAGGATAGGACATTTGGGGCAAATGAAATGCCAAGGAGCATTAGAATGTCACAGGAGAAATTAGTGAATCAGGCCAGTAAGCATAATTGGTGATATCATGAATATTAGCAAAAGGTCAAAGGATTGAAGGAAATGCATTCTTGTTTTTATCTCAAGGAATAGAAGCAACCTACAAAAATTACATCACCTATTGTGCAATCAGATTATGAGCTACGTGCAAAGCAATGACCGAGTGAGATCGGACTAGGATCAAATGAATATCACAACAATCGCATCTACTAAGCTATTTGATGTGTTCTCCATGCTTTCATCTCGCCTAATAAGCTAACATAAATAATCAATACATATTCATTCTCAACTTGGAGATAGCATGCAATAAAGTATAATGGGTAATGTTTAAGAAGGCTTATTTGAGGTTTATCCAGTCTACCTAGAAGTTCTCAAATCATTCTGATCAAAGGGGAAGAGCACAAGACATAAGCTAACAAGAATGAATATTGCAACAATGATATCAAAATTCCAGCAACAACAGATAGAGATATCTCTAGCACGAGTCCAAAAATTCCAAATGTAAACAGAAAATGGTTCGAAATAGGTTATTGTCATTAAAAACAATCTGGTTCATCTCTATAAGCGTTTTACAACTTCCAGATTCTCTGGGCCAGATCTTGAAACATAATTTCTTATTGATTTTCATATTCAGAAAATATGAGAAAAATGAACAAAAAGATATATGGTTTCTTATCCGGTGACTCGTAATTTGATGGGTCGGGGTCTGAGGATTTAAAAAGAAAAATCAAAATCTACAGACACACACGATGATCTACAGTTTTAACAAGCAATCATATTTTTGTCTGACCATTGGGCATAAAGATATTTCATAAAGACAATCCACATATATGTCATTCAGGAGACAGAGAATTTGAGTTTACCCTAAAACATCTATTATATTTTGTTAGATATCGATGTTTGACTGATGAAGTAGAAAATCAGTCCTTTGCTGTGAAGTTTAGGCATGGGAAATACGAGTTGCTGAATCACTTGCACCATTCTCGCCGGCATCAGCGATAAACGGTCAGCTCCGGTGGTCCGGTTCCAACAAATTCCTCTTGCACAATGGCCCCTCCTTCACTCCGTTTCTCCTCCACCAATGACCTTGGTGGGGGATTCTCGACAATGAGAACCCCAGCCGAACAACTATGGGGAAATGAATCGTTGTCTTTCTTCTTCTTCCGTTGCATGGAGAGGATGTAATCCAGGAGGAGTTACACCAGTGATTAAGGCAGGAAGGGAAAGGAGGGTGGTGGTGGTTGTGTGGATGAATCAAGGTAAATGAAGGAAAAGGAGAAGGAAAGAAGGGAAGGAAGCAGCAGCACCCACCATTGCCATGAGGTGGCAAGTAACTACTCAACCACCGAAGCATGTGGTGATGAGGGAGGAGGACGTAGAGGTCCTAACCACCAACTTTGTTTCCGTCTCATGATATATTTCTCTCATCTCGCGAGTCCAAGTTGAAAGCTTTTCCTATCTAACAGAACAAACTGAGTGACAAGAATGCATGATTTATTGTAGCTCTTTAGATTGGCATGCTCGTAATGAAGTCTTGCTCGCACTACCAAGTGTGACAGCAGCCACTCGCCCTTCACATTTACAAATCTCCACAAGCTGCATTACCGAATACCGAGTTTGATAAGCAAAACACCAAGAACTCAGATCCTTCACCAATTACTGCAGCAATTGCCATAAAATTAAAAAGTTGTGTCTCTTGGAAAGTCCTGCTAAAGGCAACCTAAACAAAGCAAATATTAGTTCCATGTCAAGTATACACTGCCAAGTCTGGAAATTTGGATTGTTATGCAACTCTCTGAGGCATTATTCAAGATGGATATAAGATGAATTCTTAAAGATAATAAGCAGTTGAAAGGTATATTGTCCCAGCAGGATGTAGAAAGAAGAAACCGCAAATGTCATTCCACTGATGGTACATAGAACAATTTATAAGCCTCGATGACTTCCAAATGCCACATTGCTTCCCTGTCAGGGTATGCTGAGAGATCAACTATCTTGTGAACCTGCATTTTGAAAAGAAGAAATCTGAATGGACAAGCAATAACAAAACATAATATAGGTGATTTTGGTGGAACAATAATATGATCATTCCTTTTATAAATATTCAGATCCTGAATCATAGAAATAGATAATTAGAGCTTGTCTATTATATCTATGTTGGGGCGGGACCAAGACATATCAAAGTGGACTATACCATGGTTAAGTTCAGTACTGCAGATTTCAGTGTTAAACTATACGAAATAAAATAAAATAAGCTAACTCCAGACAGGAAAAGGCGAATACAATACAAAGTTGTGTTTAATCAATATTAGTTATTCACTGTGTCCACTAGATCTTTTTTAATGAGAAATGAATTTTGTTCGTATTATCACACGAAAAGAAAGCTTTGTCCATCTGAATCGTTCTATCATACATTACTTTTTCTTTCCAATTAGGAACTAAACCAATGCAATATTATAATTTAGCGGTAGATGGGCATAAAGTGAATTAGTCTAATTAGAAAGCCCGGTAGTTGATCCACCATCAATGCTTTGACATGAAACCAACTATTAGATTAACTAAAAATCTTTGCGAAGGAAAATAAATTTCTTTATCTATTCCTCAGTACTTCTAACAGTTTCTTCCATGGGGTTGAAGAATCCCCCTTGGTTAGTCAGGAAATTGACTTCAAAAACCATATTCCTCAAACATGAAACTTAATTTCAGGTTTGAATGGACTTCTCTCAAAATCATGATCATTATCAGATGTAAACACATTGCAAAGGTAACTTTTTTCAATCAAAATTTCAACAAGCTCATTGACAAAGTTCATAACCAAGTTGTTTACCAACACCATCTAGATCTGATATTCTTCTTCGACATATTAATGGGCCTTACTAGATAGTAAAGTCCTAGCCCTGCATAACTGAGTTTTGACAGAAGATAAATTCAGCAAGGGCATTGATAATCATCATCTTTACTTGGAACCCAAGTTTTGGCTTTCAGAAATTAAAGAGAGATATCAAAAAGAATTATCCATTACCCCTAATCATCACATTGAAGATTTGGTCCCATCAAAAGAGGGTGAACTATATTCATAAAATTATAAATGAATCATAGCCGACATACCTATTTGTAATGCTCAGTTCTTTTTTTTTTTTTTCTTTTTAAGAAAAAGATGAAAGAGGAGACCCAATTCACAAAGATTGTGGATCAAGATCTCGTTTGGTTTCTAATGTGAGAAGGTGCTTTCTTAGGTGCGTGAAATTGGCACCATTGCACCTCTATCCACAGTCTCGTCCCTATGATCTCCACATGATGCACTCCACTCTGCGCCCCCCCCCCCACCCAATTTTGTTGCTTTCTTCTCTCAATTTCTTTCTTTCCCTCTCTCATTTCTTTCTTCCTTTTATCTCTCTTTTACTACCTAAACCAAGACCAAGACCTGAACTCTAGCCCTAAACCCAGCAAATTGATTCATCCTTATGCGACTCACTTGCCTGTGCTCTCTCTTTCTCTCTCTCTCTATATATATCTCTCTCCCCGCCCCTCCCTCCCTCCCTTCTGCGTTCTTTCCTTTTCCTCTCGCACCCCACCTCCTCTCTCACACACACACACTCTCTCTCTCTCTCTCTCATGTCATACCTCTCAAGGCATGGATGATCGCATCTAGTTAACAGCTTAAACCCTTTGCTTGTAGGATTTATGGTGTTTTTGCTAAAATCCCATATTGATAGGCGAAATTCAATCTTTTTTTTGTATATCTATCATGAGTATCTCTTCATGTATATCTTAGTTGTATAAATTTTCTAAGTAAATACTTAGAGGCCCTAATGTATTTGATGGGGAAGATGGGGAGGCTACAATTTCGCCCCTAGCCCTAGGTTAATAAGTAATAGTTTTCCTTGGTAAGGGCCACCATTTCATAGTTGCTTTAATAAATTTTAGCCCTAGGTTATAGTATTTATGCCTCTAATTGAATCCTATGTTGTATTATCTATGATTGTGATAGTGTACCCTTGGCATCTTGTTGCAGGGTTCTTTCGATTAGGTGAGTACTTTATCATCCCAGTAATTTATAGATATATTATATATATTATTTATTAGAAAATTTATGATTGAAACATGCATCATGGCTCTCATTGAAATGAAGATGATTTTTGAAAATCAATTTTACATAGTCATGATTTGATAATAAATATTATACCCAAGTTTACGTTGCATGGATAATAGTTATAAGATATGGATCAAACATGAAACATTTTTAATTAAGCATGCTAGCTGAATGTATCATGATATATGTATTTTAAAATATATTGTATTGGTCCATCAAGTTGAAAATATCTTAAATGAAATTACTAAATTTATCATGATGGAGATATTTTGAAAGCTTATGAGCATTTGGAAACTTGATAATTTGGGAATGGCTGAAAATTGGCTTCTGAATTGACATGAAAAAAAAAAGGTTTTTAATCTCTAGTTTGCCTATGATTCGGGCCTAGCCAAAATGGGGCTGATTGCTAGCAAAGCATGTGTTTAAAAATAAATTTCTTTTGGGCCTCTATCACAGGACCAAATATGATTTCAGACATACATCACATGGTGGTTTTGGGCCTTGTGACAGGGATGATTGTGGTCACAGTCACAAAGAGACAAAAAGAGATTTCATAATCATCTGATTGGATTAGAAAATCAATTGTTTGCTCAATAGTTCTCTATTTCATATAAAAATCTAACTATCTTCTCCAATTTTGGAAATAATATCTGCTTCAAATCATTTGAATGTTCATAAGCCAGACATGGAACTCTTATTTTGTCTCCAAAATAGTTTTTTCTTTACAAATTCATAGAGCTGTCAATCTTTATTTAACAATTTTACTTTACATACTTGATCCAACTACAGGTGTTCAATGCATCTTACAAGGCTGTTAGCTTATTATTTTTCTTGTCAACTTTCAAATGCTGAGTAGCATGGATCGTGGATTTGCCAGGTTATGGAATGAAATTCATGTCATAGTTTGTTAGTACTCTTGAGGGACAATGTTTTATGAATTATGTTGTGACGGATGTTCCTTAACTTTGATGCTTTTCGAGATTAACATTGGATGGTTGCTATTAAAGCTATTTTATTAGGGACTAACAGATGCTCTGATTTTTTTTTTTTACCACTTCCTGTATGGTGATGGTAAAGAACTCTTTCTTGGAAGTTCTGTTAAGGGCTGCAAGCATGCTTTGCAAGTTTTGTCAGGCTATAACCTATGGCATATGCGGCCATTTGTCATATGCTTGGTTTATAACATTGGACCGGGGCATGACACTATTTAAATTTGATATGCTAATAATTTCTTCTAAATGTGGCAGAATTTATAACTTATGAGAAACAAAGTAAAGAGAAGAAAAGGAGAAAAGGCTAAATGCAGCATTGAGTGGAGGCATGCTACCATCCAAGTAGAGAAACGCATAAGCATGGAAGGATGTCGATCCTAGAACTACAGCTACCCATTCTCTTGATAAGCTAGAGAAGACATCAGGATTCAAGACATCCAAGTCGTCCTCAATAAAGTTCAGAGAACCATTCTCTTGATAAGCTAGAGAAGACATCAGGATTCAAGACATCCAAGTCGTCCTCAATAAAGTTCAGAGAACCATTCTCTTGATAAGCTAGAGAAGACATCAGGATTCAAGACATCCAAGTCGTCCTCAATAAAGTTCCTTATTCCTCAACCACCATTGAATCTATGACAGTCTAAGTCACTTTAAATCCTATAAGATTCAGAGAACCATTGTCCCATTCTCGCTGCTTGCAACAAATGTTCTTCATCTCCAATTTATTTCTAGCTAGCTAGCTTAGAATGCCCAAGTTGCAACTCATTTGTGTTCCTTTGAAATCATTTACTACTTACAAAACAAAATGGTAACATACTGATAGAGTTTGTTCATGCAAGCAAGCTCCTACTTCAGCAGAACAATATATAATCTGAAGGTGGACTCCCAGTCAATTAACATCGATTCGTATAATATTTTAAACAAACAGGAGAAAGGCCCGGCTACCTTGATTAGAGGAAAACCACTAGATTGAGAAGAAGCAGCGACAAAATGCCCCACAACCATAACATACATCCCTGAAGCGGAATCAGAAGTTCAGAACTTTATCTACTCGGGAATCGAAAGCAAGAAGAGGAGATGTGAAATAAAAGCAAGAAACTCACCCGTCTTCCACTCTTGAGGCCGGGACTCAGAGGATATGCCCAGCTCGACGACGTCGGACCCGTCGTCGAGCACGAAACGCCCCTCCTCCCAACCTGAAACCAAAACACCCTGCCTTCGCTCGTAGGTTAGCAAGCGCGCGCGAGAGAGAAGAGAGAGCGAGAGCGAGAGGAAGGAAGGGAGGGAGAGAGACCTGGAGCCAGGCGCGCTGGAAGAGGATGCCGTAGAGGGTCATGGCGGAGGTAGTCGGGCGAGCGTCTTTTAGCTGGCAGCACAAGAGCTTCAGCGCTGCGAGACTGTAATCCATGGCCGAATAGGGTGACGGAGTCCTTCCCTCCCCGCCTCCGGGCGCTCCGTCGCCGAGACTTTATTTACAGGTAAGGATTTATGTGTTATTTAAAAATAGTGAGGGGCTATATATACTGGTAGCTTATACTAATGTCGGCATCATTCTCCGTTCTAGGTGATCATGCTCGTGTTAATATAATAATTTAACGGGGATTTTATGTAAAATAATATCTGATAATTATTTGCCGACTTCAAGTATGGTTTTACGTGTTTGCCCAGAACCCCCTTGTCGAACATAATTATGTTGTACGAGTGGTTCTATATGAACATGGTTATCCGAATGTGATTAATCTTTCAGGGCTTTTAAAGTGAAATAGTTACGGCAAAGTAGGTACCGACTTGAGACGACGTTTTACAATTTTACGTGTAACCCCTTATATAACATCAATTTTAGCAGTAACTGCGGTTGTCTTAGTTTTACATTTTTGCACATAACCCTTCAAAATAATACTGCAGTGTCCGAGACTTAATATCGGGACATGACCGTAACTGGATAAAGTTTTATAACTTTCGCATATAACCCTTGGGATCTCAATATTCCTAGATGTAGGCAGCGCCGAGCCTCCGGTGTATTTCCATTCGCTTTCGTTCCCCAAAAATCTAATAAACCCACTCGTTTCTCTCCAAGCCAAGCCTCCTAACTCGGGCCTTCCCGTTCTCTCGCGGAGTCTCTCCCACTCCCACTCGCAGCCACTGTGACGAGGCCAATGGCGACAGGTCTAGAACAAAGACTTACAGAAGAAGACAAGGAGAGGGAGGCCCTAGTGAAAGAGAAAAGAGGAGAAGAAGGAGAAGGAGGAGGAGGAGAAGAAGAAGAAGAAGAAGCTCCTTCACACCTTCCCCTCGCCCCTTCTTCTTCTGAGGTAAACCATACCATTTCCACTGCTTAAGGTCGGTGATGCAAAACCCTAGCCTCATTTTTTTGCTTTCTGTTCACTGTTTCAAAACTCTGCTATAAATTATTGAAAGAAAACAGGAATCACTCTCTTTTATTCATTATCTCAAACATTTGATGGGCGGTGTCTAACAGACCATAGTAAATTTCTTGTCTCTCTCTCTCTCTCTTTTTTTTTTTTTAATTTTTCTTTAAATTGATGAGTTGTCACGCAAGGAGGCAAAATCTCAGCTAGTAGATATATTACGGTGTTTATGCAGTTTATATTGTAGTTTTGAATTTTGAATTTGTTTATTTATTAAAGCACAGAACATTTGATCATTTATAAACTGTTTATGGCAGCACCGTCCACAAGCATATAGAATTTGGTTCATGAGTCCCTGGGAATTTCAAAGTGATATGTCTTTTCCAAGTAAATATCCTACCCACAAATAGATATTGGCTTCACTGTTGACATTGGTACATCATCCGTAGTTTTATGGTTTTATTATATATGGTTGGAAAATTACTTCTTAGAACTTTTGAAACAGACCTTATATATGTGGATTCAAGTTGAGATAATTTTTGAATTTCTATAAAACTTGTTTTCAACAATAGCAGCTGCAGTTGCATTACTTTTATGCAGTTTCTTTATCATGAAATAGAGCCTCTACGATGCATGTTGCGTTCCCAGCCTTTTTAAATTTGAATTATTTTTAACTTCTGGGAATATGCTTGTTAGTTTTACCTTCCATGTTTAAACTTCACTGGTTTCAATTTCTTTGATACTGATGACTTTTCTCTCTTTAAAAGAAGTTTTTGACCTTCTATCATCAATGAACAGATTAAGACAATGTATTCTTTTGAAATAAATCCTTTTCGCCATTTTTGCTGCAGATATTTGATGTATCAACAACAGTGGATCCCAGTTATATTATCTCTCTCATAAGGCGCCTTTTGCCATGCAATACTAGTGTGGAGAAACAATGTCAGCAGAGAGATGATAAGGATTCTTCTGTCCAAGAACCCGATATGAATTATCTGGAGCAAAACTTAAGGAATAAAATGAGTGCTGCACAGGTGCTCGAGGATCTTGTTTCAGATAAAAGTTTGGCTTATAGTTGTGAAGAGAAGCTTGATCACCGAGCTATTAGCACAGAAAATTCCCTTGCTTCTTCTAAGGGCAATGGGATGAACCATGAATTTGGAAGGGAAGAAATAAATGGTGGTTTTGATCATGAGCAATCTGTAGCTGCAGAAACAAAAGACCCATGGGAAGATTGTGGCTGCACCCTGTGGGATCTTTCTGCTAGTAGGACTCAAGCTGAATTCATGGTATTATCTGTTTTCTTTTTCCTTCCATGTGCCTTTTCTTTTCGAAACTTATACTCCTTTCACATTAAACATTTCCAAAGCACTTTTAATTTAATGCCCTGTTTTTATGCTTACATGATAAACTACTAGATTGATTTAAATATTCCATTTAGCTTACCCTTTTTCTTTTGAGAAAATGATCGATCGGATTATGCTGGATTCTTCTTCTTCTTCTTCTTCTTCTTTAATGCATGGAAATATATTTTGTAATTTGTCAGTTCTGCATTTAATTGACAGCTAAAGTTTTTGTGGGCTTGTAATTAACACCCTGCAGGTGAATAATCTCATACTTGAAGTGCTTCTGGCAAACATACGTGTTTCCAAATCTTCACGGGTGACAGTAAGTTATGCTTACCATCAGTAAAGTAATCTATACATGTTCTCTTATTGAAATATTGATATTTGAAACCATTGAATGGTTGTTGGGTGATTTTCTTGGACTTTCTAAGTCCATTCAATAATTTGAGTGACATGCCCTCTCATTTTGATATTTTTTATTATCCATCACTCACAATGTTGCCATGTTTATCTTCAGAATAATTCCTCCAACACCACAAAAAAAAGAATTTAATTATGATGCTAGTAAATAAAGCCACAATATATTGCAATCAGAGTGGATTGAAGAATACATTCTTTCTCTTTTGTGTGGAGCATGGGATTGGTTTTATGGAGAGAAAAGTTATGTTCTTAGATACTTGATTACACATTTTCTTACTTTGTATGTGGTGAGAGATGTAGGTTTCAGTCAAATGTATTATCTGGTCCTGATGTCTCATTCTGCAAGGTGCATGGATGAATGACACATAATTGCACTTACTGGCTAGTTATCCATGATTTCTTGGGGGAAGTAGGCCTTCACGAGGCAGTAAGTGAGTGTGGGAGAGGAATGATAGAGGTCTTTTGCGCTGAAGGCCAGCCAAGTAGGAATGATCATGGGCTAAGTAAGTCTAGATGATGTATACTAGAGAGCACCATTGTTGATTAGGTTGTTTCAAATATTTCTTTCAGAAATAAAAGGGAATATGGGTGGTCGCTTCTGGTGAACGACACCAAAGAGGGAGACTAAAGGATCGAACTGTGTTCTATAGCTTGAGAATGCTGATCCCACAACAAAGTTATGTGATGGGAAAACATGTATTTTGAATGAAAATTCTGATGACAGGAATGTATAATGAAAATTTTGAACTTGGAGAGATCTATCTTTCAATGGTAATAAAAACTGCTTAGAGCCGGTTTGGATACTTCTGCGGGAATTGGGCCTGTTGGCCGGTATTCTAAGGGCTGCCCAAGTCCTAGTCTAGGTCCCAGCCTGTGGTCTTGTTGGTCTGCAGGGAAAAAAAGACCTATAGGGGGTGTTGAATTGATAGGGGTCATGCCCAAATGGGCTGTTCATTCTACGAATCCAGTAGGAAATCCAGCCGAAATCTTGCTGCATTACCCAGACAAGTCCTAAATAAGTAATCAAGTAGTGTAAAGAGAAGATGATGAACTCCATCACAGGTCGCTGTATAAGTTTGAGGGGAAAAATACAAGGTATATCATGTTTAAAAGCTCTCAAAATTGTCCACCAAATGCTAAGGCTATAAACCTACCAGATGTTTGGAGCAACATCTCTTCAGCCATTGTCAAAACCTTGGTAGGTGAAGATGATCTTATATCTTAATATATTTAGTGAGAAAATTTGATGAGATTTAAAAAACCCAAAAAAACTAGTTTCATGCAAAATTGACACTAAATAAGCTAGATCCATCCTAATCCTTAAACTTGGTTCGGTGTTGGTATATATTACTGCAGATAGCCAGAGATAAGGCTTACTGTGCATGTTTGCAAGTTTCCATCTGTAAAGAGCCCTGCATTCTTCCAATAAAATTTCTATTGCAATATTAGCGTGTTTGACTCCAGATTCGAAGGTTTCGTGTTCAATACACATCTAGTTCAATTCCCAATCGCTACAATTTAGAAGGGAGACATGAGTGCAATGGTAAGGTTGCTCCATTATAACTTAGGTGTCATAGGTTCAAAAACTGAGAAATGGCTTCTCTGCATGCGGGTTTAAGGCTGTATACAGCTGATCCTCCCCAGACCCCCCAGTGGTGGGAACCTCCAGGATGCCTTTTTCTTATTCTTACATGAGAACCTTGAAGCAGGTGAATATCATACCTGATGTTGTATTCATTACCTTTACAACATGAGCAACCTTCAATTCTGTTTTACTGTACTTACACCTTTCACTTCATGAGCCTCCAACATTGGATATCACACATCAGAGTAATTAGGGTCAGCAGTATTGATGCATTAGAATTCATTAGCTGACTGAAAACATTTGATTTGTGTTACATCTGCTCTGAGAAATCATGTTAATTTTTCATGATAAAATCAGCATCATAAAATTTTTTAAACTTCACAACAGGCAATACATTTTATGCTGGCAGTTCTTTCATTTCAGCAAGTCTTAGGAAGAAAATGTTCATAAGAAATTATGATCTAAAATAATTTTGAATTTCAACCTATTTATTTATTTTAATATTGTGGTGCAAGCCATATCTACTGAATGTAATAATTGTTACTGTTTGACATGATCACCTTTTGTTTTTTGTATGTATCTGAATTTCTTGCAGGAAATTTGCTTAGGAATCATTGGGAATCTTGCATGCCATGAAGTTCTAAGCAATGCGATAGTTTCTAAAGGTGGTTTGATTGAAACGGTTGTTGAACAGTTGTTCCTAGATGATTCCACTTGCCTTTCTGAGACATTCAGGTAGTAATTTTTTTTTTTTTTTAAAGTTTTACTATCAACTTGGAAGAGGTAGGCTAGGGAATGTACCAATTGTTACATGTTAATTTAATCAAATGCATTTAATGAGCAGAATTAGATTGATTGCCTTGGTGGGCACCATGTTCAAAACCTATACCTGTTAAAAATACATGCTTTAGAACAATTGATATATTAAAAATTATGGATGATCCAAATTAGTATGAAATATTTTTTCGGTTATCGCAATGTAGTATCTAAGCAGTTACAAATATCTTGTTACTGATGGGTAATGTGAAGTGCTTTAACCTTATCTAAAGAATTGGCTACAATTGATGGTTGGATGCCTCTATCTAAAGAATTGGCTACAATTGATGGAAATTTTGTCCCAACATGGTCAAGAGACTTGGAGATAACAAATAGAGTATTCATATTGATACTTCAATGTCCTTCTACATTGCCCTATGCACAGAAATCCATATATTCGTCTGCTTATGTCACATGATGTCACATCCTCTTATATTTTATTGCATAGATACCTTTACATTTAACATTAAGTTTGAACTTTTTTGTCAAAACAGAACAACAGTACCGAAGTTTATATGTGGTGAACTTGATGGAATACCTTGCCAGTAGTTCTTTGTAGATTCCCTGCGGGCAAGAAAGATTGATATTAGAGAAGAAAGAAGGAATTTGTTCATTTGATCTTGCCTTCCACTGTTTTTCTTTTCACTCGCCTATTTGCTTCTCTACTTATTTCCTCTTTCTTTCCTTGTACGCTAATCATTGATCAGAAGTTAGAGATCAATGCTATATCTTGTTCCGAAATAAAAGTAAATGGCATGTATCTTCCAACAAATAATCCATCATATATCCTTTCTTTTGGGCAAAAGGAGATCCCAAGATCCCATTTATTTATGCTACAGAAGCCTTGACACTCAGGTTCTACTCACTGTTCCAAAGTCTATTTATGCTTCATTCAATGATTAAATCCCTGCAAATAATTATTGCATGGAGATCAGATTCTGAATTTTCTGAGACGACATGTAGGCTATATTAAACCTCTCCAGACAAGTTCGCAATCAATCCTTATTCAGTGACAGATTTCATGGGCTGCTGCATCTATTGTTTATCTACGTGTTAGTCTGCTTTATATGCGATTATGAGATTTCACAATCTCATCAACTGCCTTTTGGTTATTTTAATTTGTCATGTATGTTTTTGTTGCTATGCCCTGCCCCCTTCCCTGTGTATGTTTATGCATTTCCATCTTTCCTATGTTGTGTCATTACTTGTCCTCATTACCATAAATTCAGGTGGTGCTTTTTCCAACTCTCTTTATATCTAAGCAAAGGGTTGAACTTTTTATTGTGAAGACCTCTTGAAGATTTGAATGGTACTTCTGTCATTAAATTGCTTATCACAGTTATTGTTTGGCACAGGTTGTTAGCTGCTGGTCTCCAGGGTTGTGGGTCCATTTCTTGGGCTGAAGCCTTGCTACCTGATCAGATTCTTCTACGTATACTCTGGATAGTTGGGAACACATTAAACCCTACTCTATTAGAAAAGGTATTGTGGCAGTTTATGTATGATTTGTCTTGTGGATTAGTTCATATGCATCACCATTAAACAACACTTTAAACATATGCGTTGCATTGTTAGGTACCTATCTACTTTAATTAAGATTCATCCTAAAGTGATTTTCATTTTCCTATTAATATTAGAGCTAAGAATTTTTTGAACTTGTTAGAATGCAGAGCTTTTGCTTCAATTACCAGTATAATTATTAATTGATGATATGGCTTGAAACAAAGTTCCTCCTTGTAAATGAAGGTAAAACTGTCTTTGCAGTTTTCGTTTCTAATTGTAGTCTATCGTAGATCTTGACTATCAAGCGAATGTGAAAGGGTCTATGGAAAGCCATTGTTCTTGTAATTGATGCCTACGACTACCAAACACAACATAAATCAGAGGGCTTATCACATCTATTTGGGTTGCCAGAATTCCTTAGGTAATTGCAAGAGAATATAAGATTGGAAGCCCTGCAACTTGTCAATAGGACTAAAGGTGAGAGCAATGCGTATATTGTCATCCTAGTTGATCAATCAATCCTTTGCTGTTTATGTAAGAGTTGCATTGACAAAGTGGTCCCCTAGGAGCACTTTCTATTTTTATTGAGAAATTCAATTAATTAAATTGGAAACTGCCTGAATTTTGTATTGGTTGTTTTACTTTTTATGAAATTATAAATTAGTGTTTGGCATTGTTCTAGATCCCTGATGAAAAGTGATTGTTATTGACAGAGCATTGAGTTTTTGTTGGCCATCATTGATAACCAAGAAGTGGCAACCATTCTTCTTCAACCTTTAATGAAGTTGGGTTTGCCAGATCTTGTCGTTAGTCTATTAGCATGTGAGATAAGCAAATCAGGAGATGATAGCAGACTGGAAAGGTGAGGTTAACTCCTCTATTAAGTTTTTAGGATGCCCTCTCTCTTTCTGGGATCAGTCAACTAAATCTAATGAGAAACATTTAAGCTATGTACTGCATGTCCAGAGATTTTGATAATGCTTCTTCTTCTTTCCTTATTTCCAAAAAAAAAAAAAAGAAAAAAAAAAGAAAAAAAAAACTCTCTGGCCTTTTGTTTGGATTGTTATTTGTGCACTTGTATGTGTTTATACAAAGTTACATCATGTCATTTATCTGTGAACCTAGAGATATCTGCATCTGCAACATCTGTATGTCTATTCGCATGTCCTTGCAAGTGTCTGCAGATGTCTTTGTGCATATATGTCTGTCTGTGCTTGTGTTTGTGCCTGTGGGTTATATATTTGATATATATAACACCAGGTGTCCATTGCAAGCTGATTAAGTTTTGAATGAAGTGGAAAGAAAATGGATCAGAGATTGGTGCTTGGGACGTCGGAGCTTCTATTTGCAATATATGCATAAATTGCATTTATATAAAATTATATCTATTCATCGGGTTTTAATTGGTGCATGATATATATAAAATGAATGAGTTGTAGTATGAGTGTTTTAAAATGACACAAAGAAATGCAAAAGCTTTTACAATTTAACACATTGTAAGTTCATTTTCATGTCTATTCTTTTTACTTATAAAAAAAACATTGAGTTTTTTTTTCTTTTTTTTTTTTTGGAGAACTAAGATGATTAGGAATATTTAAGTTGTGCATTTGGTTGTTTTCTTTTCCTAATATGTTGCTTGTGATCCTAAGTAGTTCCTGTATAACACTGAGTTCGAGACTGGACACACTAGTTTAGATTAATGTATACAATATTTTAATATGTTTATGATGAGCAGCATATTATTATATACAAATGATGCCGACTATTTTACCTTTGATCATCTTAGGTCCTCCATTCTTGATCTAGTTCTTCGCTTGGTTGAAGCACTTTCTGTTGTTGATAATTATTCACAAGTGATATCTTCAAATGAAGAACTTTTCCATTTAGTTTGCCGCGTGGTCAAGCTTCCCGAAAAATTTGAGGTGAGCATGATTCTAGAAGATGTATTACTCGTAGTACATTTATATCTTTTTCATGACCTTCTAATAGTTTACTCCCAGATACTGACGTTACAAAGTTCATTATTTGGCCTGCATCTTAGGTCTTTACTCAGAATATCAAATACTGGTGTTCTTTGTTTCAGTTCATAACTGCAAATATTGTATTCCTCTCATCCATTACTATTCAAATATACAAGCTGAGAGAATATGTTAAAATAGAGCTAATCAAAATTTAAACATTATTTTAAGCTTGCTCTGAATTATTTTTTTCATAATCTTGACCTGAAATAGTAGTCTATCTGTCAATTATTCATTTGATCAACTAAAGAACCAGCACCTTCAAATCATCCATTTTATGCAGACTAAGCTGAGAAATATACCCAATATGTAGATATCCAGTTACTTTTTATAATATATACTAAGAAAATCTATAATTTTTTTATCATGAGATAGAAAATAATGTGTCAGTTTTATGCATTAAGGTGCTGTTTTAGAGCCCTAGTTTATTACAACTAGATTATATATGTTATAAGTAATTCATAAAGTATATATTGAAATAGTGTTATTTTGAAGATGAAAGTTAATTGTGCACATGTCATCATAATCACATATAGCAAGCGTTAAGATTGTTCCCTGGCTTGTATGCATTGAATCAAGAAAATCTTGAGAGAGAGAAAGAGAGAGAGTTGCCAATTGCTAGAGGTATGTTATCCATGCATGCACGTGTGCATGAGCATGTGCTTAGAATAACAATGTAAATCATAGTGGCAAGCCCAGAATAAAATTGTGGTATCCAATGTATGCACAGGATAGCTAGATGGCCCAATAACAGCGCAAAATCTTGTTCAACATGACTAAATCTCAATAACCTTTTATTTTCTTTTTCCTTTGTGTGTAACAGGCTGCTAGCTCTTGTGTTTCCGCTGTGGTCATAATTGCAAATCTTTTAGTCGACATGCAGCACCTCATCTTGGAGCTTTCACATGGTCCGTAGAGTTGTAAACAGTAGATATAATGCCTGAAGAAATAGTTTGGGTTCCATTTTCACTTGCAGAGCTATTTCTGATTTAATCTTTTATTTCTGCTGTCAGATTTTTTATTTCTACAGGGCCTGCTGGACATCTTACCTCTTGTTTCTGATGATTTGCAAGCCCGGAATGCACTTTGGTGCATCCTTGCAAGTTTGTTGGCTCACATTCAGGAGAGCAATATCAGCATATCAGCTCTGCACCAATTTGCGTTGCTTTTGTTGGACAAATCTTACCTTATAGAAGAAGACCTGGAAGGTCATCCACTAGATAAAGTAGGTGAGGACTTGGAGAATTCTAATGCTCTCAAGAAATCAGATGCATCGGCCATTTCTGTATCCTTGACACATCCAGTACCCAGAGATTTTTTTATTTTTATTTTATTTTTATTTTTATTTGTGAGATTACGTTACTATTTGAGCACAAATTAGTCAAAAAATAAGTTGGGTACGGAATAAATTTCTTGTTTATCTTGACCTCAAAAACAGATTAGGAGAATTGCCAGTTTAATAGAGAAATGGATGGCAGAAAAGCCTTCTGTTTTGGAGAAAGATGTTGCAGGGGCCGACGAAAATGATGGCAAGGCTCACAAGTTGCTGAATTGCTGTCAGAAGTATGGTCTATAGCTCATTTCTTTGTTCCCGTCATGTTGCAATTTTAACCTTGGCATGCTCTAACCTTTGTTTTTTCTGAATGCTAATATATGGCAAATAACATTGTAAATTACTCCAAAAATGATGGCCATTCCCACACCCTTTTTCAAGAAAAAAAAAAAAAAGGAAGAAGAAAACCTAAGATTACTTTTGGCGTTGTGGTCATGCTTTGTTTTCAGATTTAAACATGTTTGGTAGTTGCCATTTTTTTTCCTTCACAATAGAAAGGAAATTTTTTTTAAAAAAAATGTTTGATAAAAGCAAAAGTAAAACTTCAAAGCAATTGTATGTTTTCTGCCATTCTCTAATTCTACTGTAAGATCGACAATAAGCAATAGACGTCATGCTGACAAAGCTCAAATTCAAAACCTAGTGATTGAGAAAATGTTTTAAAAACATAAAATGTTATAATATATATACATGTGTGTGTGTGTGTGTGTATCCATACAAAAGTGAAAATATCAGTCTCAATGAAACATCAAATTTATTTTTCTGGGTGATGGAAATACCTTGGTTCATAACTATCATTTTATATCACCCCTCTTGAATGTTATGGACAATGATGGAGAGGCAAGATATAATACGATGAAAGAGAGAGGCAGCATAAGACCGGAGTAGCACTGGGAACATCAGTAGCAGATATCATAAATTGTGCCAAACTTCCCTCCCGGTCAAGAAACAGATCAATTCAGATGGCGATGTTCCCCTTTTTTTCGCAGTGATATATGTGAGAGGGAGAGAAGGGATTGCTTACCTGCGGTTTTAGGCGAGGTTGGGACGGCAATTCTTGTAACCTAAAACAGGTAATTAACTATCTTGTCGGGGACCTACATATATGTTTTTCTGACAAGTTCCATACAAAACCCTGTTGGCAGTCTTTGCTGACTTTATATTAAGCACGGGGCTTTCGGACAAAATTCAATCCGATCTTAACAATTAATTTTTCTTCGATATACAAGATGAAGTTGGCATGTGCTGCCGATTTCATGGGAAAATCGTAACTCATTCTACCAGGGACTTTCGGATAACTATCAACTCATCACCATTTTATATATAAAACGAAGTCGTGAAACGACCGCCGAGTTCGTAATGAAAATTGTAACTCCAAACTTGTCGGTAAGTAATTCAATATTCCATTGGAATTGTAAAATATTTTTATCAAATATTGGGAAAAAAAATTTGTCAATTCTTTTCCTCGCTTGAATTTGGCAGAATATAAGATCCAGAAAAGGATCTAGAAATAACATTTCTCCAGCAATATTTCGTATAATTTCACTAAAAGAACAGAATTTTTGTGACCAAACTCGGCAGACTTTAAAAATTAATTTATTTGAACTTGTGAACCTTCTAAATTATCAACTTAAACAGTGACAAAAAGCTCAACCAGGACAACCAAATAACTTGACACCAAGCTCTTCCAGCCGGTGCCGTCTCCAGAGGCAACACTTACCTCCCTTTTTAGATCCAACTCCGCAATGTTCTTCCACAACAAAGGGCAACAAGATACTTTTAAATCCCATCTGGCGAAAAGAATAGCATTCATTCAGCTCCGTTCCAAGAGTGAAATATTTACATTCAAGAGAGTATTTAACGCCCATTTGTTGCAAAGAATGGAATCCACTGAACTATGATAAAAATCCAGAAAAAAAAAAAATCAGTAAATTTGAGAGACTATAATATAATCAATAGAACAATTATCAGTTTATTTTCCTCTGCATTTGCAGCTATCAAGCTTTTCCAATGTACCAAAACTCCACGTTACTTGGAAAGAATTAATCCTGGAGATGAATGCGAATGTTTAGTCTTCTCAGCCATATTGAGTGAAGGAGCATATGATACAAATCAAACCTCTGCGGAGGGCCATTCATCATGAAATGCCTCTGCACTGTCTTCACTCTCCTCTGCATCCTTATGTACTGCCTTGGTGATATGCTCATCAGAATGTTCTTAAGTTTTGGGATGTCCTCAACTGAGACCTGGACTGAGAAGGCCTTCCAGTTAAGAACATCACTCAATGGCAGCACATAATTGGCATTAATCGTAACCGGCACGCACTCATAATAGATTGCCTCCATGATTCTTGGGCTAGCAACTTCATAGCCACTTGGGCAAAGGCAGAATTTGCTCTTCTTCATCAAGTCAACATAGGACACTCCTTTGGGGAGGTACTCATGGACCTGAACATCATTATCTTTGCCCTTCCAGTGCTTCAGAAGCACCGGCCGAACCGGCCCGTGGTTTCCTCCGGCGAAGAAGGCAAGGATTGGACGGCCTGAAGCAGATGGTCCTCCAACTTTGATGACATCGGATCTCACGTTCATCTCTGGAAGTGATACATCTCTCGAAGCATTGAACCACTCCGATGTGTTCGCATTGCACAAGACACGAATGGAGTTGACGAACAGATGATGATGGCCGCCTGAGGCATAAGGCCCCTGCAAGAATTGACTCAGAATTTGAAAGCTCCATTGATAGAAATGAACAATCTCCTACTATATTACTTGGGTCAAGAACATGAACGAACAATCTCCTACTACTTAACTATGACGAAACTTGTTCTAGTTGGTGAGGACGTAGATTGGATATTATTTGAGGAATGAGAGGTTTCTCTTACCCAGTCATGGCATGAAAGCATGAAATGATCTGCGCCAAGACTCCTGTTCCAGAATGGGTATTTGCCGGAGATGAGATTGATATAATCCAGGACAGTCTTTCTCAAGGGTCTCATATCATGGTGATCACGGGGGTAAATGTATTGAACCATCCTAACTACACTGAATGGAAGGAAGAACACATGAGCTCGGTCAGGATCTCTTGTTCTCAGCCGGCTTTCCATGTCCATGTTGTTTATAAAGAATCCCTCTGTGGAATATATACTCCTGCAGGGGCCATCATGGAATATTGGTGGTTCACCTTCTTCGTAAACAAATACCTTGAACAACTTCTCCATTTCCAAGTAACTCCTGCAGTGTCTCCAAAAGATAAGGAATTGATGGTAGAAAATTTATGAAGGTAATTATTTCAAAAGGATTGCTTATCATATTCTATCTCTTTAGCTAGAAAGCAAGCAAATGATTTAATGAAAAGTTCTGGAGATTCACCAAAGGTCATTAGTCATTACTTATGAAACGCATAGGCATTTCTGTATACTGGGCCTATAGGAACATAATCTTTATCCACTAATGCTGTCCGGTTTGGATTTCGAGCAGCTTCTCTAATTGCAGCTCGAGCTCTCGCAAGACCAAATTCAAGTCTCTCTAGCTTTGTATCTTTTATCCTTGCTCTTCTAGTATTGTTCGGAGTAGAGCCCTGAAAGACTGGTGCTGCCTATCAGATTGACAGCATTAACCCAAAGGTGGTTAACATCATGTTCCAATAAAACATTCAACTGTATAAACATTCTAGCCGTTACAGCTCGAAAGTGTAAATAAATGATTGCAAGAAGGAAGTAGATAAATAAAGCAATGAATTAGAAACAAATTCTTCATGTTAGTTGGAAAATAACAGTGGGAGCACATATGATGAATATAAAAGGCCTAAAACTCCAGTTTCCTGCTATCTTATCTATTGTCCATCAAGACCTGATGGAACTGCCTTAAGTTGGCAGTGAAAGTCTGAAACTTGACTGGCAATCAGGGACATTGCATTTGTTCCTGTCCAGACTCCTAAGTGCATCTTTCGCCAAAATATCAAAAATATTAGTATTTACATAACCATTTCCAAACAGGTGCCACCAATTAACTCTGTGGACTAACAAGGATATCATGGTCAGGTGTCCCATTTCCTACACTAGAATGGTCTCACGAGTGCAAGAATTGAGGAAAAAAAAAAGGGAGAATATTGAATTCCTGCAATAAATGAAGTTCTTGTTGAAGATAACCTCGTCTTGAGCCACCCCAACAAGATTCATGGCACGCACAGCTACAAGATACTCAACAAAAAAGGGTTATAGGCTGGTTGTTTATGAAACGAAAGCGTGACATTTTAACCAAGGAAAACACTAGGACAACCACAACATCTAAATGACACATCAATTGCATGGATGTATTTTATGAATATATTCAATTAATCAGGAATCTTATAGTAAAATGTTAATGTTAACCGTCCTCACCATTATATCATTGCTAGCAACCGGACCAAAATTAGAATAATATATGGGATAGCCAATGCATCAATCCCTCTTAAGGCCTTGATGATTGGACAGGATGGTGTTGGAGACAAAGATTATTGTAGCAATAGCCTAGAAGCAGAAGGACTCTGCAGAATGGAAAATTACAAAAGGGGCCTTCAACGGTAGAGACTAAATAATCCGAATGAAAAAATGAGGTGATATTGATCCTTAGCATTCATCTAGTTATAACTAGAGTTATTCAAAAACTCTTTCAAACTAGATGCATGTTAGACTTCAATGTGCCATATTGTGAAGACTTGTGAGACCAAGTGATCAACTAATATTAATCACATGTAATTATACTTCTATCCACCAAACATATCAAAATCAAATTGGACCGAACACGTCTTCTTATTATGTAATCTATCTAAATAGTACCACACCATGAGAGGTCGGCATTGTTTGATGGATACTTACAGCATCCACTATTACAAAAAGAGAAAACTGTAGTTCACGTTAGCATGTGCCTCCTTACCCATACGTAGCCTGAAGTACTTGCATCTATTCTACTTGCGTAACACAAGCACTTCAACTGTACAACTATTGATGCTTACTTCTAGCATTATCCATGCCAGAAATAAAGCAAGAACATGGAACATTCTTTGGCCCTTTTCACTGCATTGAGGTCCATCCTAATGCAAACCTAGTTATATATCCATTGCTTGGCCATCAAATGTTGCATCCTCCACCCAGCTATCCTTGATCACACTTGTCCATCATCTACATCCCAACCATCTAAGTAATCTAATCAGCAAAATTCAGGAGATACCACCAAAAATTGTTATGTTGTGGTAAGTGTGAAAAGGATTCACTTCAACATTACTCCTGATCGAAACCAGACATGAGCCTTATAAGTTCCAGAACAATCTCAGACATAAGGGTACCAATTGAATGCCACTTCATGCTTGGGCCAAGGACAAAAAATTGGACGCTGTCTTCAGAGTTTAGGATATCAGTAATCGTGTAGTCTTCCGAAAATATAGCATGTTCCAGTCTCAATTTTGTGAGCAATTATGTGAATCAGTTAAAAAAATTCCAATTCACCCGGCTCAGCCTAGGCAAAGAAAACCCACAGAGGATTAATGCTCAGACTCCAAATCTGGGTCCAAGTTGGTTCCCGTTCTCCTCAGTCTACCACACCAAGAAACGTACATTGGATGGGTTGGTGCCATGGCAAGGGAATTCAGTGTCTGAATTTGGCTATGTGTGGGTCCTACTGCAAAGGAACGTCCATGGTGATGAAATCAAGTCATCATGGACATCTTCATCCAATGTTAATGATGTGAACTCAGACCTTTCATGCATGCAAAGGAATTTCCTCTATTGTGGTAAAGATACATGGAAAGAGATTGATGGTCACAGAAAGGCACCACAATATTTTAATTAACCTCCAGTACCCATGGACGGTAACGTTCCCCCTGACCCATGCTTCCTTGACCCAAAGGCAACGCAAAAGTATCGGGGAACAGCTATTCCACTTCAGGCAACTCCGAGCACCACAAACACTCGACATCTAGATCCAAGGGTTCTGACATCGTCATATCTTTCTATAAAAGGAAAATTAAAGAAACTGCAGACACATACATGCATGTGCATCTCTAGATGCATGCGTGATGCATCACATTAATTCACGTAAGAGATAGACCCGCTCTTTAATGCTTCCCCCCAGGGGAGGAAAAAAATAGATTTTCCTTGCACCTCTTGGAACCGTTCCTCGTTACAATTATTAAAAAATCAATTCCAATAAATACAACCATAACAGAAATTATATTCACTTGGAAGATTTTTCATCAAAGGGCTTTGCCGTTTATCAGAAAACATGTTGAATTTTTTTGTTGATTTTTAAGTTTTTTTCAAGTGTCGAAAAGTCAGTCCACACTCAGGGGTAATGCAAGGAAAAGGAAAACAAACAAAGAAGAAAAAAGTGGAGAAATTTTGAAGAAGAGCGAAAGAGGATAAGGACTACACTTAGAGAGGAAAACCAAAACCAAAAAGGAAAAGAAAAAGGTTTTAAGGAAATAGAGATATTGAAGGGAAGAAGAGATTGAGAGAGATTCACCGGTTCCGGTGCCGGGCTCGGCGCTCCGACGGGCACCGGAGAAAAATAAGAACCATGACCAGAAGTATGTACTTCCTTCTCGAATTCCACAGGCCCCTCATAGCTTCTACCAGAACCACCTCTAGAAGAGCGAGAGGAAACCGAGAGAGCACCCCAACTTCCCGTTGCGTTCCTAGTTAGGGAAGAAGCATAAGAGGAGAACCAGGAGGCATAACTCCTAGAATCCAAGGCAAATAACCCCAAAGAAACCAACACCAGAGGAAACAATATACAAAACACCACAGACTTCGCGTTATACCCATAGAAACATGATGCAGAAGAAGGAGGAGGAGGAGGAGGAGGAGAAAGATCTCTCATGATGATTTCCAATGCTTTGCACGCCAGCCTAGACTCTTCTTATATATGGTAGTGTAATTAATGCATCATTAAAATGTTTCATTAGAAATAGGTGCTTACCACTTGCCAAATATAGATTTGAAACCTAAGTCAAGAGGATTTCCCGCTATGTTGCCTGTTTTGGAGCGAGAGAGAGAGAGAGAGAGAGAGAGGGAGAGTCTAAGAGGTGGCTCAGAAGAAGGTGGACAAGTGGCACGAACAGGGGCTACGGTGTAGAGCCGCGAGGATGACACGAGAGATGGGGAGAGGTGACAAGCGGCGCTTGGGTCCTGAGAAAGTTGAAACGAGTCCAAAGCCTTCTCTTTTTTTTTTTTCTTCTTCTATTTGTGGGTTGCAGAGACTCCCGAGAGAGTTCAGTCCAGGCCATGGCCATGCAAAGGGTCGTAATGACTCCTCGCCTTCCCACCCTGGCTTCGCTCTTTTGCTCGTGGCTTTTGGGTCTTAGCTTCGGGATTTGGATGTGGGGGCATGGCATTGGCATGTGCAGCTCACGTGCGATCTCATCAGCAGGGAATTCGATCGTGATGGACGAAACGATCACGTAGTTGTGGCACTCGACCATTTTGGGAAATAATCTTCTATTTCATGAGAAAATATGGAATTAAATGGGATCGCCCAATGATGAGATTGGATTTGAGTCTTTCATATTTGTGGCAATTCATTTCATCTACGCATTTAATGCTGTGCAATTGACATTTATTTTGTGTTTTGTGCACTACCATTGCAAGGTATTGTAGCTGCCCCCCTCCTCGTTTGTTTAGACTTTCTGAGTATTTGTGCAACGTAATATGTCATACTTATTTGCAAAAGTATTGGCAGGCATTTTCGACGCTCACCATGCATGAAAATGTGGAGATATGCCTGAAGACATAGATTTTCAACTATATATGAGTATAGATAAATTAAACATCCATGTTATGTAATATGATAAGTATTGTTAAGTTTGCACTTGTTTCCCAAATCAATGCATAAAATTGTTTTTGTTATCCACATGACAAACAAGACATTAATATATATATATATATATATATATATATATATATATATATATATATATATATATATATATATATATATATAGATATATACAATTTTTTATTTTTATTTTTTTTTCAGTGGTTGACATTGATCCATATACTATTATCAGGTCTAAATCACATACAATGCACAGTCATAAGATACAAATTTTATCATAAGTCATTGCTATATTAATGATTAGGCCTGAAAATGGGCTTGAGCCTGCCCGAGATCCAACATCGGACATTTTTGGGTCATGTTTGGGCCTAAGTACGGTACCACAATATATTCCGAGTCAGGCTGAGGCTTATACGTACACACCCCATTTCCGAAAGCCCAAGCTCGGAACCAGCTTGACCCTGGTTTGACTTCATCATAAGGATATTTTTTTTTAGGAGGCTTTCAAGTCAAGCCAAGCATTTTGGGCTAGTGAGGCTAATTGCTTTGGGGTCAACTGGGGCAGTTCTAGTCAAATCTAGCTTTTTAGACCAAACGAGCTTATTTAGGTAGGGGTCTGTTTGGGCTTCAGGCTTGAGATTGGACAGATTTCAGGTTAGGATATCAAAAGAAATTTTAGGCTTAATAATGAGTTCAATAATGACAAAACAACTAAGTGTTTGATGCTGATCTAAGCTGTTAGATATGATGCTATTTTTAAATCACTTACTCTTAGAAAATATGTGATTTGGAGATCACTAACTTATGTATTCCTAAACTTTACAACCTTCATCAAATTTAGTGTTAGTGACCAAAAAATAGAAATCTAAATTATAAGATATGATCTAGAAGTTCTAAAATCCCTACTTATGAAAAGTTATATATTTTCTAAGTCTCTAGCTTATGTATTAAGTCATCTGAAAATCGGTATATTATATCATCTTATTAAAACTATATATTTGGGGTGACTTTATACATAAATTATGAATTTCTAAAATATTTGATTTTTTTTTTGTATAGATATTTTTAGCTTAAAAATCACATCCAACCATTCATATTTGTATTTTCAATTATCAACATTGGATTTGATGGCAGCTATATCTTTTCTCTACACCTTATGTGTTTTAAAACTACGACCATATATACATATATAGGCAAAGATTAAGTCACACACAGTATATACTTTATAGAGTTATATTCTTTTATTTTTTCAATTGAATGGCTTGAGAGCTCCATATCGATGATCCAAGCTTTAGAATGTGATCTATGATCTTTAAATTACTTCCATACTAAAAATCATATACTTTGAAGGCTCTTAAGCAATGCATCAGATGGTCAAAAAAATATATGTTATTTTATACTATTTAAATTATTCAATTTTGAACTACTTGATGCATAAACTAGAGACCTCCAAAATACATGTATGATTTTCGGTGTGTAAGTAATTTAGAGATGATAAATTAATATTACATCCAATGACTTATATCATCATTATAAAATCCTCATCATTCAATATAAATTATGCAAGTGTGTATTCTTAGTTTTTTTAAAAAAAAAGAAAAAACAATGAAGTGCATATTAGCACTTGTAAGCGGAGCCTCATATCCTTAATTATGGACATACATCCATTCATGGTATTAGTGTAATGCAAGAATTCAAGATGATTATCCAGGATAGCTAGAAACATGGGATAATTTATCGGTACTAATTTCTCCATCAGCATGACATCATCCTGACCTATAAAACATATTTTTTTATTAAAAAAACTTAATTTTCCAAATTGGAACAGATATAATACCATATTTAGGTCCCATCTGTTTCATCTATCAATCGGCAAACGTTAATATATGTTTCTTGTTTTTTGGTACAAATTAATATATGTTTCTAATCTGCTCATCACTGGCCGGGTTTGATTTAAACCGCATGTCTCTCACGCTTTCCTTGTCATGCATCATATCTAGATGGATAACTACACCCACTAGCTGATTTGTGTTCATTTATTTTATGCACGTACCCACGACTTCAGCTAGCTTTTACGTTAATTGTAGGCAACTGGATGATACGTGTAATCTCGGACGGACGTTATTATTGCCATCTTCCCAGTTTTGATTGCAGAGTGGAATCAAGGTAAGAGGTAGCCATCATCAGTCACACCATCATTACCCACCCGAACTTTATAAAGTTTATGGTGTTATTTATTATCATATATTAATATTAGTATCAGAAATTCAGAATAGAGTGGGAGATTGTGAGAGCAGGCTGTCCTGAGGCACCCTAGCCATGTTTGGCTTGAAATTTAATTTAATAAAAAATTATCCAGTTTGTGCAAAGCGTCATGATTTATTTTATTAAATCTATCCGAATATAACTCACACCAGTACGCATTGAGATTTATTTTACATATTTTAATTGATCTGAACTTCGATTAAAGATAAATTTTAGATAAAGTGATAGGGATATATTAGATGGTTTGATAAAATTGAACTCTATACAATCATCGTGGATAAAATCCATCTTCTAGTCTTTCTAACTGATTTCTTTGATGGATAAGACTCATTATAAAAGGATTTCTACATATTTGATCTCCTACTCATTCGAAAGCTTGTGAGATCCTTTCCATCTGGTATATTCAGATTAGGATTAGAAAAATCAAAGTGCTGCTCGACAACGGTGAGGAGCATTCAAGATTGGTTCCCTTATGGTGGTAGGATTACAGACTGCAAATGTATTGATTCTTTGGGGCTTAAACAATAATAACTGGAGGTATGATTATTTCTACATTCAAGATTAAATTTCTCATACAAAGATTCAAAACTCAGAACTTCCTTATCAACAACCATCAATGCTCAATTGGCTTGGGTTGCTTCTTAGATGGTCTAGGGTACTTTTGGAAGGTTTGCTATTGCTTCCTGAACAGCCCAATTCTTTTCAGTACGTAGCTCTGTAAATCTAACTATTGGGATAAGTCAATCAACCCCCGACTCAAGTCAACCGACTATCGATTTCGACTCAACAACAGCCGATCAATCGGACATATAACTCCGACTCTACATCGGTTGAATATGCGGTTCCGACTCTTCATCGACCAACTGAGTGAACCGCATCGATCTATTGCCGGCTGATCGACTAATGATTCGATTATTACCGATCGACAGCGGATGACTTAAACCATCGGCATAACAGAACTACTAACCGATAGTCGCTCATGGATTCTACCGATATATGATCGATTTTATCGACATATGGTCGGCTAATCTACTCAACATACCATAACTGTTACGAATGGTTACCGACCGTATATTACGGCACGATCAGTAGAAATTAACGATTCACTATGCGATTATGGCCCGATGATTTAGCGTCATAAAATACGGGACTACATCCGACAGTTACGAAAATCTCATCTATAAAAGAAAGTAAGAGAAATAGGGCTAGTAAGCCAACTGAGAGCCAAAATTCTGCTATTGCTTACATTCAATTCATGTTCACCAACTTTTTTCTCTAACTTAGGCATCGGAGGGTCTTCGTCAGACACAAATTCGATCTGCATGGATGCTGTTTTGCAGGTGTTCGTTCTCTATGACAGACGATGGGGAGTTGGCCGCAACAGATTGGCGCGCCAGGTAGGGGAGAAAGCAATCGTATTCACTATGGCAAAAATCAAGGCTCAGCATTCTACTGCAATCGGATCGGCGAGATACTCTTCCCATCGAAAAGAGGTTCCTCTCTCTCCTCCAGTAGCAGAGCCTAGTTCTTCACGTCCTGTGATTCCCACGGATGTTCAGATCGCTGCACTTGTGCAACAGAAGAATGTCCTCACGAAGGCAGTCAAAAGCCTCCAACAGCAACAAATCCAACAGCAACAGCCACCGGTGGCACAATCGGTGCCGTCCAGGCACAGCCATCATCATCTACGGCAATCACCGTCTCCTTCTCCGGAGCAACCATCTCGACTTCTCCACCGAGACGAACAACGATATTTTCGACACTCTCGACGTGCCACTCATTGTTCCCAGCGTTCTCCCACTCCTTCCCATCTCAATAGTATTAGGAAGGGGAAACGACCATGAACACCCTCCGTGTCTCCTTCAAACTCATCGGGTGGTTCTACCTCCAGAGTTTTCCAATGATGATTCGATGATTATGAACGTAAATTTCAAAAAATCAATCATCAACTCGCTCAGCTTCAAGTGGAAAGTCAGAAGTCCTCCAACGACTACGACTTCCACACCGTCCAACCACTTTCTCAGCACATCTTGGACCAATCGATCCCATCTCGGATCAAAATGCCTCAGGTGGAGCCATACGACGGATCCACCGATCTGATCGACCACCTTGAGAGCTACAAGGCTCTCATGATGATTCAGGGGACGACCGACGTCTTCTTATGCATCGGCTTCTCGGCAACTCTTCGAAAAGCTGCTCGAACCTTCTACTCCGAGCTTTAGTCAGGAAGCATATATTCTTTTGAACAGCTAGAACATTCTTTCGTGGCTCACTTCAGCACGAGTCGAAGGCCGTCACGAACTTCTGATAGTCTCTTCTCGATTAAGCAAGGAGATACTGAAATGCTTCAAGATTTCATGGCTCATTTTAATGCGACCACGCTTGAGGTCAAAGACCTCAATGAAAACATGGCTATCTTGACCATGAAAAGAGGTCTGAGAAAATCTCAATTCACATATTCTTTGGATAAAACTCTCCCTCAGACTTATGCTGAACTTCTGGAGCGTGCATACAAATATATGCGTGCAGATGAAGGAGCTTCTGATTGGCACTAGACAGAAGGCAAAAGTCAGAAGAAGAAGAAATAGAAGAAGGGAGGAGCTCCGGTCGAATCAAATCGGCCACCATCCAATAAGCGAGCTTCATCCCGACGACGGAGTCCAAGGCCGGGTTACGACAGATATGACTCCTATACTCCTATTTTCGCTTCTTATGCACAGATCCTTATGGAGATCGAAGGAGCGGAATATCTACGACACCCTCCATCGATGAAAGTGTTGCTGAAGAGCTGCGATCGGAGAAAGTATTCTCGGTTCCATTGTGATCACGGTCATGATATCGAACAATACATCCAGCTTAAGGATGAGATAGAAATCCTGATTCGATGAGGCTACCTTAGAAAATATCAGAGAGATCTGTCGGCTCAACCTCCTGCTGATCGACGACCTTAACTGCAAATTGAGGAAGCTGTAAATAATCAACCGACTGCAGAGATGATCAACATGATCTCCAGACGATTGGACGGGGAGGCAACTTTCGAAGATGAGTCGGCAAAGCGACGATAACTCGATAATATAATAACTTTTTCGGAAGAAGATGTTCGGTGAATTCAGACTCTCCACGATGATGCTGTTGTTGTTTCGACAACAATAGCAAACTATGATGTAAAAAAAATCCTTGTAGATAATAAAAGTTCAACTGATGTTTTGTTTTATTCGACTTTCTTTCGAATGCGACTGTCGACTGATCGACTCAGAAGAGTCTCGACGCCACTGGTCAGCTTCACAGGAGATACTGTCATAGTGGAAGGAGAAAATTTTCTCCCCTTAACTGCTGGGACCGAACCATAACAGAGCACTATTTTCATAATGTTCACAGTGGTTCGAATACCTTCAGCTTATAATGCCATACTCGGACGATCTGGACTTAATGCTCTGAGAGCAGTGGTTTCGACATACTATTTGTTAGTTTGATTTTCGATAAGATATGAAGTCGGAGAGATGCATGGAGATCAACAACTCGTCCGACGTTGCTTCTTTGTCTCCACTCAAAATAATAAACCTAAAGACTCTTTGCCTGTTGACAAATTGAACCAAAGAGAAAATCAGGAGAGGGGTGAACTAGCTGAACAACTGATTTCTATCCCGTTAAAAGAAGATCTCGAGAAAACGATCCGAATTGAATCACAATTATCCGACTCAGAGCGGCAACAACTAATAAAATTGCTCAGAGCCAACGTCGATATTTTTGCTTGGTCGGCCACCGACATGTCCGAGATTTTTTTAAAAATAATAACTCACCGACTTAACATCAACCCAAATGTTAAACCGGTGAGATAGAAGAAGCGACCTTTTGCTCCTGAAAGATAAAAGGTCATTGATGAAGAAATCGATAAACTCCTTGCAGCAGACTTTATCAGAGAAGCTATATATCCCGACTGGCTTGTCAATGTGGTAATGGTGAGAAAAGCCAATGGAAAGTGGAGGATCTGCATCAACTATATTGATCTGAATGTAGCTTGTCCGAAGGACAGCTTCCTATTACCAAAGATTGACCAATTGATTGATGCAACTTCTGGCCACCGACTTTTGAGTGTCATGGATGCCTTAGCTGGATATAATCAAATCTGCATGGCACCAGAAGATGAAGAGCACATGACTTTTGTGATCGACAAAGGTATATACTGCTGTAAAGTAATGCTTTTTGATCTGAAAAATACCGGCGCTACCTATCAATAGCTCGTCAATAAGATCTTCAAGATACAGATCGGACGGAACATGGAAGTATATGTGGACGATATGCTGGTAAAGAGTCCCCAAACTTTAGATTATGTTCGGGACCTGGAGGAAGCTTTCGACATACTCTAACGGCATCAAATGAAATTAAACCCGACTAAGTGTGCATTTGGGGTAATCTTCAAAAAATTCTTCAAATTTCTTGTTTCACAATGAGTAATCGAGGCTAATCCTAAAAAAATCAAAGTCATTATCAACATGAAGCACCCGAATTCAACGAAAGAGATACAGTAACTCAACGGAAGGATTGCCGTGCTCAGTCGATTTATTTCTAGGTCGACGGAGAGATGTTTGTCATTCTTCAAAACTTTATGGCAGACGAAGAATTTTTCATGGTCAGATGAATGCCGACAATCCTTCGAAGACTTGAAACAATACTTGGCTTCTCCACCTTTGCTCACAAAATTAAGGGTCGGAGAGACATTGTATCTCTACTTGGCAACTTCAGCAGAAGCAGTTAGTTTGGTGCTCATCTAGGAGGATGAGGATCGAATTCATCGATCAATCTATCACACCAGTAAAGTACCTCACAATGTCGAAGTTCGATACTCAAGGATGGAGAAAATGATCTACGCCCTAATCATATCGGTACAATGACTTCGTTCGTACTTCCAAGCCCATCCGATTGTAGTTCTGACACATCAGCTGCTAAAGGCAATCTTACATCAACCTGACACGTCAGGTCGGATGGCAAAGTGGGCAGTGAAGCTTGGCGAGTTCGATATTCAATATCGCTCATAACCGTCCATGAAAGTACAAGTCCTAGTCGATTTTATCGTCGAATGTACTATATTCAACAATAAATCAGAAGATACAGATGACAACACAATAAAAGAGGCTACGACTCGCAAATCCGACTTAAAGTCGACTTGGATGCTGTCCATTGATGAAGCATCTAATGCACAAGGTAGTGGAGCTGGCCTCATACTCACGAATTTCGAAGGGGTAGTCACCGAGTATGTTCCTCGGTTCAACTTTAAAGCCTCAAATAATCAAACTAAATATGAATCACTTTTGGTTGGCCTGATGATAGCCAAGGAGCTTGAGATTTATAGTTTGAAGATCTTCACCGACTCACAACTGATCACTGGACAGATCAAGGATGAATTTGAGGTCCGCAACCCTATTATGATAAAGTACCTTCAGAAAGTGAAAGATTTTACGACAAACTTGAAATATTTCGAGATCTTTCACATTTTCAGAATCAAAAATACACGAGCCGACGTACTTTCACAACTGGCTACTACCGCTTTCAACTCGTTGGATCGGATATTTGTTGAATGCCTCGAACAACCGAGTATTGATAAAGTCAAGGAGGTATTGCAGCTCACTATCGAACCAAACTGGATGGATTCGATTGTTCAATACCTGACTGATGGGACCCTTCCTGTGGATTTCTCAGAGGCTAAACAACTTCGATGGATGGCCTCTCAATATGTAATAATGAATGGTTATCTTTACAAAAGGTTATTCTCTCTCCCCTTGCTGAAGTATTTGGGACTTATAGATGTCGACTATGTACTTAGAGAAGTGCACGAAAGAATTTGTGAAAATCACTTGGGAGGCAAGTCTCTAACTTATAAAGTTCTGCGACAAGGATATTATTGGCCCACCATGAAAAAAGACGTAGCTGAACTCGTCTGAAGGTGTGAACCATGTCAAAAGTATACAAATATATAATATCAACTGACTAGTCAGCTGACGTCGATTGTAGCACCATGACCTTTCGTACAATGGGAGATTGACATACTTGATCTTTTTCCCCCGATATCTGATCAAAAAAAATTCATAGTGATCGCCATCGACTACTTTACCAAATGGGTAGAAGCTAAACCTCTGGCGCAAATCACTGAAAGTAAGATGGAAGACTTCATTCAGAAATTCATCATTTACAGATTCGATTTACCACACACCATCATCACCGATAATGATCGATAATTTGATAACTAAAATTTTAAAAAATTTTGTATGAAGTTCCATATTACGTACAAACTCACGTCGGTCGGCCATCCATAGTCAAATAGTGAGGTGGAAGTAACCAATCGATAATCCTACACAGGCTAAAAATTCGACTGAATGAAGTCAAAGACCTCTGCGTAGAAAAATTATATCCGATCTTATTGGTGTATCGAATGACTCTCCGCATACCGACTGGAGAATTCCCCTTCAACTTAACTTATGGGACAGAAGCAATTATACCGCTTGAGATCGGATTGCCGTCAACAAGAGTGAAGCAATATAGTGAGTCGAGCAACTTCGAATGTCAGAGAGCCGATTTAGATCTCCTTCCAGAACTCTGACAGCAAGCTCAAGTTCGGATGGCTGCATATCGACAAAGAATAGCCCGATATTACAATGCAAGAGTCAAGCCGAAGATCTTTTGATCAGGAGATTTGGTCTTAAGAAAAGCAGAAGTCTCAAAACCCTTGGATCAAGAAAAATTATCTCCGAACTGAGAAGGACCTTACAAAATATCCGAAACTCTTAGACCGAACGTATATCAGCTAGAAACTCTCGAAGGATCGACGATTTTTCGAATATGGAATGCCGACAATCTGAAGATGTATTATCAATAAAGTCATCGATATGTACATTATTTAAAATACAACCAAAATTTCAGAATCGCAAGTCTTTGACAAGTTTTATCAATTACTGGCTATATATCGGCTTCCATTGTCAAAGCCAAACTATCTACTGTACTTGGACACGAAATTTATCTCAGCCTCCACTATAAAAATCGAAGAATCAACTGCTTCGGTAATGACTGTATTTCGATTTTCATGCAAAAATCGACATCGACTACACAGACTTTCACCATAAAAGTTGAATCGTCGATTATACTTCGATTCTCAATATTGGCTCTCTATTGTAAAAGCTGACTATCGTTGAAAGACTAATATACCAACTTAGTCCCAACTAAGCAGAACGAAAAATACCAAAACGATCAAGGTTGGATTGAAATTATACCGACTAGGCTACGGCCAGTCGAGGGATATTCGGCTTGCCATCGATTATCAGATAATTCGATGTACAAATCCGATCAAATGTCGGGCATGGGATATTCGACCTACAATCGTTATCCTAATTTCTATTGAGTATGTCAAAATGACTACACGACTGATGGACATTCTACAAGTCCTACCGAATGATCGGGTCACCGATTAATGTTTGGTGGTTATTCTACATTGCAAGCATTGTGAACAAGTAAAACAAGAGCCTAAACTTAGAAGGAGAATACTTTCATTCATTGTCCAAAAAGGAGTTACAAAATTGGACCGAAGTCTGACTACAAGTATCAAATTACAAAACAAAAAAAAAAGAATACATCGACTAAGCTTCGTCATCGTTTCTGTCCCTTTGCTCGGGTGTAGCATCGTCAACTTGAATGATTTCAGGCCCAATCGGTGTTTCTTCTTGAGTTGTATTGGGTATAAAATACCCACAGCCGGAACCCACGGCGGAACCGCCATCAGCAAGTGCAGCTCCGCCCGGACTCCTACGGGAGCCGGGCTCCACCGCCATCAGCAAGTGCAGCTCCGCCCGGACTCCTACGGGAGCCGGGCTCCACCGCCATCAGCAAGTGCGGCTCCGCCCGGACTCCTACGGGAGCCGGGCTCCACCGCCATCAGCAAGTGCGGCTCCGCCCGGACTCCTACGGGAGCCGGGCTCCACCGCCATCAGCAAGTGCGGCTCCGCCCGGACTCCTACGGGAGCCAGACTTCGCCGACGACATCAACGCAGCTCCGTCTGGACTCCTACGGGAGCCGGACTCCGCCGCCGACATCAGAACAGCTCCGCCCGGACTCCCACGGGAGCCGGGCTCCGCTCTCAATATCAACTGCTGGTAAGCTCAATCCGGACTCCTATCAGAGCCGGACTTCACCCTTAACTTTGTTTGCAGCGCAGCTCCGCCCGGACTCTTACGAGAGCCGGGCTCCACCGTCGACAGCAGTTGCAGCTCCGCCCGGACTCCTACGGGAGCCAGACTCCATCGTCGACATCAGAGCAGCTCCGCCCGGACTCCTACGGGAGCCGAGCTCTGCCCACGACCCCTACCGCCAGGAGGACCTCACCCGCACCTCAACAGAAATCGGGCTCCGGCTGTTACCGAGCTTCAATCGACAGATCCACGCCCCCTGACAGGCCCTCAAAACGATCATGACCCTGCTCCACTTCCTGTGGCGGACTCCGTGCAGCACCATCATTCCCTGACAAGTCGCTATAACCATAGCCGCCCTGCTCCACTTCCTGCGGCGGACTCCGCACAGCTCCGCTATCCCCAGGCAGGCCACAGCGACAGCCACGAACCTGCTCCACCTCCTGCGACGGATATCATGCGATTCTCCTGTCCGCTGACAACGGACGCTGCTCCACCCCTCATAACAGATTCCACGTGGCGAGTCGAGGTGATGCCCACGTGTATGCTCCATTATCTTTCGCAATCAATTTCTCTGACCGTGGGCGGCCCACTACCAGGCGGTTACAAATGTCGCCATCAGTCCGTTGCCTCTCCCGCCTATAAAAGGGGGACTCAGATACGTTATTCTTTAAGCCCTTTTGCCTTATCTCAAAACTCTGCTAAACTCTCCGTTCGAGCACTCCATTCTTGTTGAGGCAGAGAACTGACTTGAGCGTCGGAGGGTCTTGCCGGAGCAACCCCACCTCCGGTTTAGACTTCCCTTGCAGGTCCCGGCGGCGACCGCGGCTCTCTCAACTCCAGCTTCTCTGGCGCAGGCGGATTTTTGCACCAACAGGATTGGCGCTAGAGGAAGGGTCGTGTGTCTTCGCAGCACCCTTGTTCTTGAAGGAGCGCTCGACGGAGCCGTCTCCGACCATCTCTCCGTCATCTACTCCTAATCCTCCCCCGCGAGATCGACACCCGATGCCTCCGCGCAGGGCGTCCACCCGGCGGTCCACGGCCTCCGCGGCCAGGTCTCAGGCTCCGGCCTCCCCTCCCGTCTCTCAGCCAGCTCCTCCTCCCCCTCCGACGATGGCGGTCGGCGCGGAGCAGTTTGACTTGCTGGCGCAGCAGGTCAAGGGCCTCGTCGAGGCCGTACAGGCAATGCAGCAGCAGCCGCCGCAGGCGTCAGCGCATCCGGAAGGGGCATCTCCGGAATGCCAGAATCCGGCGGTGGGGCGGGCCACCTGGGCCAGCCGCCCCGTCCTTCCCGGGAAGGCGAATCTAAGGGTGGAGAGCCCTCAATCGGACCACGACTCCACCCCTGGGAGATCCCTGCCCCCATTCTGCCAAAGGACCCTCGAGACTCGGAGTCGAGAGGACTTCCTGGACCGGAGGCTCCAGGAGATGAACCGACGGATCGAAGAACTCCGCCATGCGCCTTCCGCTTACGGTGAGGATATCTGCACTGACCCTCCCTTCTCCCAAATGATTATGCAGGAACCGATCCCGTCGAATTTCAAGCTCCCCCAGTTTGAAAGCTACGACGGGACGTCGGACCCGGTGGACCATCTGGAGGCCTTCCGAACGATGATGCTGCTTCATGGTGCTCCCGACGCCATCTTGTGCTGGGCTTTCCCGTCTACTTTGAAGGGAGCGGCAAGGAACTGGTACTCGGCCCTGAAGCCGGGCACCATTTTCTCCTTCGACCAAATGAGCCACCAATTCGTGGCCCATTTTGTCAGTAGCCGACGTCCCCGGAAAGGTTCGGAGTCCCTCATCAACATCAAGCAGAGGGAAGGGGAGTCCATACGGGCCTACATCAATCGCTTCAACATCGCGGCGTTGGAGGTCCGGAACTTGGACCAGTCGGTTGCCATGGCCGCCCTGAAAGGTGGCCTTCAGAAGAATGATCTCTTGTACTCCCTGGAGAAGAAGTACCCCAGGGATTTTGCTGATCTACTGGCTCGGGCTGAAGGATACGCCCGAGCGGAAGAGGCCTTCAAGATGAAGGATGAAGAAACGGCGAGAGAGCGTCAGGCGGAGATTCT
>NC_025994.2:90523643-90540777 GCF_000442705.2 Elaeis guineensis
GGTGTCAGAAGAAGCATGTGATTTTCCTAAAACTTACATAGCATCAAAATCCATCAATTAGATCAAACAACAGCCAAAGAACTTTAAAAAATCCAATCAAGTGATAGAACACTGTTTTATTAAGCTCGTCAATGCCAGTATCGTAATCGAGAAAAAAGATATCCCTTTAACCAAATACGAACAGAAAAAGCAAATCCCCCACAGAGAACGCCGGAAAAGGGACCGAAAAGGTAAAATAAATCCGAAGGAGGGAAAAGCGCACACCTTTTCGGGTGTCACGGAGTCGAAGACGTATACCTCGCCCTGGAACAAGAGCGTGAGCTGGTTAGATGTGGCGCTCATGAGCGGCATGGCAGCGTCGACGGCGTCCGCGAGATGGTCCTGATCCAGCGCTGGCGCCGCGGTGGTGGCGGCCACTTCCATCATCTCGATCCCGGACCCGCCTTCGATGCCGCCGGCGCCGGCGCTGCCGTCGCCGGACGCTCCATCGTGGCCGTACATCTGGGTATCCGGCGGGCTGGCGACCGACATCCTCCGCAATCGGTGGGAGAGGGGGAAGGGGTCACGGCGGCCGGAGGGCGAGGGCGGCGGACGGCGAGGAAACCTAATCCTAACGCCAGGCGGGGGTCCGGGAGGGCGAGCGGGGGCTGATGGCGTGATGTGGGAATCACAGCCGCTGGATTGCGGTTTGATGATGCGAAACACGGGAAGCGCGTGTGGACCGTCCGCTGCTGAACTTAACGCGGGACCCACTGACTGGGCGTTATAATGCGGTGATGAAAGCAGGGCCGTTGCATTATGGACGGCTGTGGGGACCATAGTGGACTTCATCAGCCACCGTATATCACGCATCACGTGAACGTGTGTCAGCGACGCGCAGTATAAGGTACCGGCCGTTCCACGAGCAGCAGTGGAGTTGGGATGCGGATCGGCTGTCTAGTCTCGGACGGCAAACAGCCTTTCTCAACTAGTTCATGGAAAGAGCCGTCCAATGTTATTGTTTGCCGAGGAACTCTATCTCCGCCGAGTCCATTATCTAAATAATATTAAAAAAAATTTTATAAAAATAATATATATTTTAATTTATTTATTAATTAATATAAAATATAAAACATTAATTAAGATGATGTTTTTTGATATAAAATATTATTTGAAATAGTGATTCTTCAGTCCACGTCATCTCTCCCCATCTCTCTGTGGACCATCCCCCATCCCACATGGCCTCCCCCATCCCTCCGTGGATCCTCTCCCGAAAATGGATTTCTCAATGCTCAAAAATACTATTTCAAAACACCGAATGAAATGGTATTTTTGAAAACGCCATTTCAAATGACGTTTTCAATCCTTATACTCTCAAAAAAAATAAAGTACGTCATAGAAAAAAAAAAACAACACAGAAAAAAAAAATCATCCCGTCAGGACATATAGAAAAAAAAATTTAAAAAATTAGAAAAAATAAAAAAAAGACAACATAGGAAAAAAAGATAGAAAATAGAAAAAAAAATCATCCCGTCAAGACACAGAAAAAAATAAAAAAAGAGAGAAGCGATATGTGAAATGGTATTTTTGAAAAACGTCATTCCAAATGGCATTTTCAATCCTCTCAGAAAAAAGATAAAAAAAAAGGATAGAAAATAAAAAAATAAAAAACCTTCCCATCGGGACACATGAAAAAAATAAAAAAAATAAAAAAAAGAGAAAAGCGCCATGTTAAATAGTATTTTTGAAAGCGTCATTCACCATGACGTTTTCAAAAACGCCATTTCAAACTCCATTTCTCTTGTATATATAAAAAAAATCATACAAAAAAAAATCATACCTCTTTCTCCTCTCCGACAGCGACTTCCCCCTCTCCGATGACTTCTCCCTCTCCGACGGTGACTGATCTCTCCTCATCCTCCTTCTCTGTGCCGGTAAACTCCTCTTCCCCTTCTTCTCTCTTCCTCCTCTTCTCTCTTTTTTCTCTCCCTCTGCCACTGCCGGCGGCAGCCACCTGGAACCCCCCCCAGCCACCCCCACCCCCTGCCCAGGCAGCTCCAACCCCCTTTTGGCCCGGGGCGGCGGCCACACCTGTCCCCCTTGGGCCCCCGCCCCTCTTTGGCTCGACGGCAGCCCTACCCCGACGGCGACCGCCGTCCCGCCTCCCCTCACCCCCCGGTGGCAGCCCCGGCCCCTGGCAGCGATCGCCCGCTTCCCCACCCACCTCCTCTCTATCCCCGATGGCTGTCCTGTCCCTGGCGGCGGCCGCACTCCCTCCCCACCCGCCTCCCCTCACCCCCATTGGCGATAGTGGGCTGGCAATAGCCTCACCCCCTGGCGGCGGCGGCGGCCACCCTCCCCTCCTGCCTCCCCTCACTCTCTCTGGCCGGCAGTAGCCCCACCCCCTTCCCCACCCACCTCCCTCACCCCCTGGTAGCAGCAGCGGCTATCCTTTCCCCCCCTCACCCCTTGCCCCTCTCACCCCCGCTGACGGTCCGGTCCCTCTCTGTCATGGGACCCTCCCCTCCCACCCCTCGTGCCTTCGCCCAGACTCTTCAACCAACCCCCTGTCCCACCATTACCATATTTTTTTATTTTTTTATTGATTAGTATTATTGATTAATTTAAAAATTTTAAATATTCTACGGCATCCGGCATCCATAGACCCGTCAGTTGAGCATAGACCCGTTAGTTGAGCAATGTAGAATATTCTACGGCATCCCAAAAATATGATTAAATTATAAAAATTCTTTTGATTGAGGTTAGATCGAAATTATCACATAAGTTCAAATGTACACCTATATATCTAACATTTACGAAAAATCTACATGTTATCCCCATAAGGTGGGGATTAAATTGTAGGTTTTTCATAAATATTGGGATGTAGGTGTATATTTTTTAAAATACTAGATTTAAGTATAATCTCGACCTAAACTCAAAGAAAATTTTTGTAATTTAATTATATATTTTTGTATGGATACCATAAAATATATATATTGATCAATTCATTATCTAGTTTGGACAGTTTGAGAATTGTATTTAATTATATAAGTAATTATAGTAATCGAACGATATGTAGAGGGTTCGAAAGAAATTTCGGATAGTATTTTTTTAGTTCTCCTCACATATTTTTAGCCGTGTGGGGAGAACTAAGAAAAAATGCCGTCAAAATTTTTTTTGTCCCTATTGCATATTGTTTGATTACTGTGATTAACTTATAGAATTGATGCAATTTCTGAATGAGATAGGATCTATCTTTGCCTATTAACTGATGATAGAATGTATATTTATCATGTAAGTCATTTGAAATGATAAAATAATTATTAATATAAAATTTTTGATTTTGATATTGTCATAGATTTTTATGAAAAATGGACACTACTCGGGTTCGTCTACTATTATATCATGATGGCATAATACAGAATGACGAAGCTGGCGTATAATACAGTCACCCTGCAAATCGAATGATTAGGATATCTTCATCATTATCACGTCAAGAATTATTGGACCATTTATACAGTAGTATTTCTGTAGACAGAAAAATATGAACTCAAATTGAAATGGAGATCTTCTAATCTGTTGAGACAGTTAGTGCAGAGCAAGTATATCCTAGTACCAATTGATGACGATGAAGATGTCCAAAAAATACTGACATTTTTTTTAAAATATTCAGAATGTTGATTTTTGAAATTATATATTGAAAAGAAAGATGTACCGAGTTTTGGGTACTATAGTCGACTTTTAACCCAAGACGGCAATATTCCTGGGCCTTCCTCTCCTTTAGTGACTTCGATGGTGCAAACGGATAGTGTTGAAATCATGTTTGCAGAACAACATTCTACTACTGCTGGTCCTAGTTATCCAATTATTCAGTCCAATGGTGATTTCTCCTGTGATATCTTCTGCTATAGTGACTTCTCATATGGTAGAAGTAGTAGTAAGTGCAAGATACGAGACTCATATAGGGGATGATGATTGGGTAGGCAGTGGAATAAATTTTGATAATCTAGATTTTGAGTCAGATGAAAGTGAGGATGAAGACTATTGGATGGATGAGGATAGTAGCGATGATGATGATGAAATGAAAATGGTGATGAAGATGATATCAATATGGGAGAACCTTAATCTCATTTGCACGAACCTTCATAATTTTTTAACAATATAAATTTAGATGATGGTGGTTGTGTTAGTGCTGGTCGAAGATTGAATTCTGACTATTAATTTTGAGACTCCTCGATGACTGAATTTTCGAAAGGTCTAATGTTTGAGAGTAAAGATTATCTAAAGAGAGCCGTTGATCTTTATCACATTATGAAGCATCAGACATACAATATGGTGTAGTCACATTCAAAGTTGTGATCCGTACGATGTACATCATCAGGTAACGTACAAAATTGTAAATGGAGGCTTCGTGTTGCATTGTTGAAAAAGTATGGATATTTTCAAATTACAAAATATGAGGATCCTCATACTTGTTTGTTTACGAGGTTGAGTCGAGACCACAAACATATCAGTAGAAGGATGATTGGCACACTAGTCTGACATATTATTGAGAAGCATCTCAGTGTTAGAGTTGAAGCTATTGTGGTAACCGTTAGTGATCAATTTCAGTACACAGTATCTTACAGGAAAGCATGGTGTGGAAAGCAAAAGGTATTGATTGATATTTATGAAGAATGAGAGCCGTCTTATGCAAAATTATCTTATTATATGACTGCACTCCAATATGCAAACTCCGATACTGTTGTTTCATAGGATTTTTTTTTAACTGCAAATTTCGATGTTCGAATTTTAAATTATATTTTTTGGGCTTTCAAACCATCCATCCAGAATTTTAGGCACTGCTGTTTTGTAATCAGCATTGATGGCACGCACTTGTATGGAAAGTTTAAAGGTAAGATGTTAATTATAACAGGAATTGATGCAGAGAATAAGATTTTTTCCTTAGCATATGCAATTGTAGATGAAGAGATGACTGCCAAATGGAGTTGGTTTCTTTTCCAGCTCAGAACATATATTGTCAAAGACAAAAATAGAATATGATTAATTTTTGACAGGCATCCAGATATATTAAATGTCATTGCAGATGAATCTATTGGATGGAGTTCACCACGTGCCTATCACCGATACTGCTTACGACATATCTGTAGTAATTTCAATACTCATTTTAAAAATATACAGCTTAAAAGAGCAGTATGGCAAGCAGGAAGCACTCATCAAGTTCACAAGTTCAATTTTATTATGAGTAGGATCAGAACAGTGAATGAAGAGGCTTAGAGTTGGTTGTCTGAGTTAGAAAAAGAGAAATGGACATTGGCATATGATGATGGTTTGTGCTATGATGTGTTAACTATAAATTTGTCGGAGATTTTTAACAGTATTTTACAAGGAGCTAGGAATATATCAATTACAACTTGTGTTCAAATAATATTTTATCATCTTGTGAAATACTTTAATATAAAACATGCCCAAGCCTTAAGATATGTACAGAAAAATCCAAATAATCTTTTTACTCATCATATTGCTATTAAGATTGCTAAAAATCAAGTTAAAGCTAATCAGTATCAAGTAACGGTATTCAACCTTCAAAGAGGCATATATAAAGTGCTGACGAGGAGAGCAAGTGTAGGGTTACGAGGTGGAAAAAATTCACATACTGTTATTTTAAGTGAAAAAAATATTCTTATGGAAAGCGGAGCATGTACAAATATCCATATTCACATATTTTAGCTGTATGTCAAGAAATTACCGTAAATTTTAGTGGATTTGTGGATGATGCATATACAATTACAGCATATATGAATATTTGGAGTGGCGAGTTTAATTCATTACCATATAAAGATTATTGGATGCATACAGGTATGTTCAAATATATTCCTGATCATCATCGTTTGAGACCCAAACAGAAAGGCAGATCAAAGTCAACAAGATTGTGAAATGAAATGGATGATAGGCAAATAAAAAGCAAGAATCATTGTGGTATTTATAAGGAAAAGGTCACAATCATCGCCGCTGTCCTAGGATACTTCAACACACTTTAACTTCAAGCAATGAAAGAAATTAAAAGCTACGGAGATATATTTTTAATATTATTTTATGTCTTTTTGTGGGATTGTATTTTAAATATTATTTTATATCCAAAAATATATTATGTGATAATGTTATGCTATCAGACATTTACTAGTAATGAAATAGTCACATCATCATTTTCATATATTGAAAATTATATTTCTTATGCTCTAATACACTTGGGATATATATCATTATTTTAAATATATTAGCATGTTATGGCATACAATCCACGACATCCAAGCCCTCGAGATAGGAGTATTCTTATATTGCAAGAGCACCATCGATCACAGACTATTTTAGATGGCGGTGTAAACATTCCATACCTACTCTTACATATTTATATTTTTTATAAAAAAATATTATTAAAGTCTTATACATTATCTAATTATTGTTTCTTATTTCAGGAGTCCAGACATCTTCGACTACGATAACCTGATGCTGACTTCTGGAGGACAGAGTACATTCCAGCTAGAGTACTAGATTATTTATGATATCTAGGATTCTATGGAGTGTATCGGATTGGTTGCATACAGATGGATGTTGGTCTTATTACTGCCTTACTTGAGAGATGGCATCTAGAGACATATACATTTCATCTTCAATTCGATGAGACGACCATTATATTACAGGATGTCAGCATCCTTCCTAGACTACCAGTTGATGGTGATCCAGTTACCGGAGTTGATTCCACGCTTACCATTTCGGAGTGGTAGGTTTTGTGCTTACGATTGCTAGGGTTTGAGCCTAACGCCCAATTTTTTGATCATTCACGACTCAGGATAGAATGTTTGGATGATCATTATCGATATTTTTATATTAGAGATGATGCATCAGATGAGATGGTACAGTAATATGTCAGAGATCAGGTGCTCCGGTTATTAGGTGGTGTTCTATTACCTGATACTTCATCGAACAAGATGAAGTTGATATTTTTGCCATTATTAGAGGATTTAGAGTTTGCTCATAGGCTCAGTTGGAGCAGTGCAGTACTAGCTTGCCTGTACAGGACTATGTGTCGGGGTTCTTATGCTGACCAGAGCAAGATAGGTAGTTATCTCATATTATTACAGGTATGTAAATTAAAAATTTATATTTTTAATATTTTATTATAGCTTTGATTGGATATATTTTTTATATTTTTTTAGAAATTTACAGATTTGGGTATGGAAGAGGATACCAACTATCAGTCTATTACGACGACAGTTGCTCGAGATGCCACCAGAGCAGCATGATCTTGATATCCCATTCAGACTAGATGGATCGTTGGGATATAGGTATCAAAATATTGCTTTCTTTACTTGATATTTAGTATTATTTTAAATTTGATAAAATTTATTTAATATAAATTCACTGTCACGCAGATGGAACATTGCATTCAACATTCACCACATATCGACGAGAGTGGCATGGGTTTATAGGTGTCAACTGGATACATTAGTTGATATACATAGACGGATAAATTTAATTTATTTATAAATATCATTTTACAATAGATGGAGGAGGTTGAGAGGAGAAAGAGAATGAGAAGGAGAAGGAGAGGAGATGGTTGTGAAGATGACAGATAGGGATTCTGATTGAAAAGGAGATGGAGAAGGAGAGGAGATGGTTAGGGATTCTGGTCGAGAAAAGGAGATGGAGAAGGAGAAGAGATGGTTGTGAAGATGAGCTAGAAATTTTGAAGGAGATGGAGAGAAGAAGATGGAAGGAGGTTGATGAAAGGAGGTTTTGTAGCAGAGCTAAGGATGGAAGGAAAGTAGATGAAGATGAAGATGGAGTATTCCATTTTGAAATATATAAAGGCCGAAGATCGGAGCAACCCAATGTAGGTGCCTATATTTGAATTGTAAGCACCTACAATCTAATTATCCATATTTAATTAAAAAAATCAAAAAAAAATTAGGCGCCTGGATTGTAGGCACCTCAATCCAGATGTAGGCGCCTACATCTGGATTGTAGGCCCTACAATCTAGAAACACCTATTTTTTATTTTTTTAAATAAAATATTATTTTTTATATTTAATTAAAAAAATTAAAAAAATTAGGTGCCTGGATTGTAGGCACCTACAATCCAGATGTAGGTGATGTAAGCACCTACATCTGGATTGTAGGCGCCTACAATCCAGAAACACTTAATTTTTTTATTTTTCTTTAAATAAAATATTATTATTTCATATTTAATTAAAAAATTTTAAAAAAATTAGGTACCTAACCTGTATTGTAGGTGCCTACAATCCAGATGTAGGCGCCTACATCTGGATTGTAGACGCCTATAATCTGAAATACTTAAATTTTTTTATTTTTTAAAATAAAATATTATTATTCATATTTAATTAAAAAATTAAAAAAAATTAGATGCCTAACCTGGATTGTAGGCACCTACAATCCAGAAACACCTATTTTTTTATTTTTTAAATAAAATATTATTTTTTATATTTAATTAAAAAATTAAAAAAAATTAGGCGCTTGGATTGTAGGCACCTATAATCCAGATGTAGGTGCCTACAATCTGGATTGTAGGTGCCTACATCTGGATTGTAGGAGCCTACAATCCAGAAATAATTAATTTTTTTTATTTTTTTAAATAAAATATCATTATTTTATATTTAATTAAAAAAATAAAAAAAATTAGATGCCTACATCTGGATTGTAGGTGCCTACAATCCAAAAATACATAATTTTTTTATTTTTTTAAATAAAATATTATTATTCATATCTAATTCAAAAATTAAAAAAAATTAAGCACCTAACCTTGATTGTAGGTACCTACAATCCAGATGTAGGCACCTACATCTGGATTGTAGGTGCCAACAATCCAAAAACACCTATTTTTTATTTTTTAAATAAAATATTATTTTTTATATTTAACTAAAAAAATTTTTAAAAAAATTAGGCACTTGGATTGTAGGCACCTACAATCCAGATGTAGGCACCTACATCTGGATTGTAGGTGCCTACAATCCAGAAATAATTATTTTTTTTATTTTTTTCAAATAAAATATTATTATTTCATATTTAATTAAAAAAAATTTTAAAAAATTAGGTGCCTAACCTGAATTTTAGGCGCCTACAATTCAGATGTAGGCGCCTACATCTGGATTGTAGGCCAGAAACACCAAATTTTTTTTATTTTTTTAAAATAAAATATCATTATTCATATTTAATTAAAAAATTTTAAAAAAAGTGCCTAATCTGGATTGTAGGCACCTACAATCCCGATGTAGGCGCTTACATCTGGATTGTAGGCGCCTACAATCCAAAAATATCTATTTTTTTAAATAAAATATTATTTTTCATATTTAATTAAAAAAATTAGGCACCTGAATTGTAGGCGCCTACAATCCAGATGTAGGCGCCTACATCTGATTGTAGGTGCCTACAATCCAATAACATCTATTTTTTTATTTTTTAAATAAAATTTTATTTTTCATATTTAATTAAAAAAATTTAGACGCCTAACCTGGATTAGGCGCCTACAATCTGGATGTAGGTGCCTACATTTGAATTGTAGGCGCAAACATCTATTTTTTTAATAAAATATTATTATTCATATTTAATTAAAAAAATTAAAAAAAATTAGGCGCCTGGATTGTAGCCGCCTACATCTGCTAAGCCGCATATTTTTTTTAGGCGCCTACAATCCAAATGTAGGCATGATGCTTAATTTTTTTTTTATTTTTGTCAAAATTGGATTGTAGGCGCCTACAATCTAACCATGTAGGCACCTCCATCTGGTTAGTCCTGTTGGGTTACGGGTGGCTCAGGGTCATGGGTCGGTCGGTCAGGTCATACGGTGCTTTAGGTCAGGTCAGGTCAGATCATACTGAACTTCAGGTCAGATTAGATTACAGTGTTCTGTCCACATCACTGCACATCGTTGGACGGTAGCTACCTTCGATTTAGGGTTTAAGGTTTAAGATTTAGGGTTTGGGTTTAGGGTTTAGGGTTTGGGTTTAAGGTTTAGGGTTTAGAGTTTAGACTGGTCAGCATCCATACACATCCATGATGATGATGATGGCTTGGAGATCATCTTCTGATTGATCATCGAGCCACGAACTCTGATGAGAGCTGGGAGGATCCTATCGGCTCGGATCAGAGGATGAGAGTTGGGAAGATCTGGATCCTACTGGAGGATGATCGGATCCGATGAGAGCTGGGAGGATCGGATCCAACCAGAGGATAAGAACTGGGAGGATCCGAAGATGACCAGATCGACTGGAGGATGAGAGCTAGGAGGATCGATCAATCGGATTTGATCGGAGGATGAGAGTTGGGAGGATCCAGATCCATCGGATAAGAGTCGGTAGGATCCGACTGGAGCATGATTGGATCCGATCGGAGGATAAGAGCTGAGAGGATTCGACCGTTCCGAGCGGAGGATAAGAGCTGGAGGATCTAATCAAAGGACGATCGAGGATGATGAGAGTTGGGAGGATCCAGAATCGAGAAGATGAGAGCTAGCAGAATCAGATTGGAGGACGATCAGTTTCGATCGGAGGTGGATTATTTTTGTAATTTATTTTTAAATTATTTTCATAAATTATTTTAAAATTAATAATAAATCAGTAAAAAATTAAATTTAACAGGATGGTAGTGGATTATTTTTTTTAAAATTAATTTGTGCTGCCCAGCTATGCAACCCAAGAGGGGGGGTGAATTGGATTTTCAAAAATTTAAAATTAACTTACAACTATGAGGATTATTTAACAATGAGCAGGATAAATGTGGAGAGTAAAATTTATGCAAGGTGTAGAAGTTGGATGCAAGAATACAAGAAGATAAAAAAATTTAAAAGGAGAGCAAGTAAGCACAATACAAACAAAAAGATTTATAGTGGTTCGGTGCCAACCTTGCACCTACATCTACTCCCCAAGCTCCTACTTGAGAATTCAAATTCACTAAACCGTATTCAAACCGAATACAACGTCGAAACCTCCAACTCTAGCTATTCCAAGCTAGAACACTTATTTTTTGAGTACAAGCCAACCCAATACAATCCGATTCAAGGTTCGGATCAACTTTTTCATATTTTGGAACCCTTCCAAAATAAAAAATCAACTCAAAAATAGAGTATAACAGTTAATCACACAGAAATACAGATGTAGCTCCTTTAATGAGCAAATAAAATTTTAAATACACTTTACACAATAAGAACGAAGCTCTTCTAATTTTTCTCAAGGTGGTTGAAGACTTGAATGAGCTCTTGAGGGGTTGGTGAACTTGAAATAAAAGCTTCTTGAACTTTTAAGAGGGCTCTTGCTTAGGGTTGAAATGAATGCTTGAAGAACCTTTTCAAAAACCTTGTTGATTCCCTCTTTTAAGTATCTTTTATAACTTCAAATGATGGTGGAGAGTAATCTGGACTGAAATAGAGCCGTTACAGCACATTAGATGGGCATTAAATACAGCCAAAACGAGCTGAAAACTAATCGTTGCAAAATTTTTTCATCACAGGGGTTGACTCATAGGGTCGACTCATGCTCATGAGTCGACTCATGGGGTCGACTTCTGCGGCACAAAATAGAAAATGACTGTTCTATAATTTTGACCTACACAACAGCAGAGGTCGACTCATAGGGTCGACTCATGCTCAGGGATCGACTCATGAGGTCGACTCACAGAGTGTGCCAGCCAAAGAATTCAGCGTGCCATTTAGCCCCTTTTGCCATGAGTCGACCCATGAGGTCGACTCAAATATATAAACATGATTTTCTTTCAAAATACATATTCAAAAATATTAAAATTGTCTCCAATAGATTACAAATCTTATGTTCTTGCTCTTAAGGCTTCCGAATCAGAACTTGATAAAATTACGATTTTGCTCCTAAAATACAATCAGTCTTTTTCCAAGCCAGAATCATCAGTAATCCCCTCAAATGCTTTGTAATCATCAAAATCAATTCTAGGAGCAACAATCTCTCCCTTTTAGATGATGACAAAATACTTGAGCAAAAGCATATATAAAGCATTGAATATGAATTTCAAATTTATGAAGATGCATCACTTCAATATCATAGCCAAGTATTTGAACAAAATGCATCATAAGCAGTTTGAAATTAATTTGAAATTTGCTTATAAGTTCATTTGCTTTGAAAATTAGATAAAAAAAGAGCTAACGATTTTAGTTCTTTGACACATTTGCTTAACAATTTTGCTTATTACTAATTTCTTTATTGCTTATTGCTCATTTCTTTATTGCTTATTGCTTATTTCTTTATTGCTTGTTGCTCAAATTCGATTTTGATCTCTACTCTCCCTTTTTGACAGCATTAATTAAGATTCTCTACTCCTTTTTTTAAGGGATCTTGAAAGGACAAATTTTCTTTACTTTTCCTTTTTGATAGCATCAATTAAGATCTTAAGAGATTTTAAGGATAGAGAAAAGAAAAGAAAGATGACAAAAAAGATATATTTTCTTTACTTCCCCTTTTTGATACCATATTTTACTTCTTTAGCCCCCTTCTTTAATTGCTTATTTCCCTACTCTCCCTCAACATAGCAAACATAAAGGATATATCAATTTGCTCATCTAGAAGATATTGCAATTCATAGTATTTTTCAGCACTAATATGAGTTATTTTTCATATCTTATAATTAAAACAATTCAATTTGATCACATTCATAGACATTCATTGAAAGTTAAAGCAAGCAAGCGTGCGCGCGTACACACACACACACACACACACACACACACACACATATATATATATATATATATATATATATATATATATTCAAAAGTGATGGAATACAAAAGGTGTCCCAATACACATGAGTCAACTCAAAATACAAAAGTCATGGATAGAAACTATCCAAGAGTTAATTAGCCAACAAATACAAGGCCCATAAGATAGATCTTAGACATAAGAGACAAACTAATCTAGATCTAATAGATGTCATGGCTAGAGGGATCAGAATATGAAGAATCAAAGATAGGGTGAGGAGATGTAGGATCAAGTTCACGAGCACGACCTCGACCACGTCTGCCTTGGCCACGGGTAGAGATACCAGCATGAGTAGAGGGGTGAGAGGATCCTGGAGCCTGAGAAGCTACGGACTGTGCAATAAGGAAAAGTCTGATGGTATCCAAAAGATCCAAGGCTTTCGATACAGACTGCATCAGGGCACTGAACTGAGTAGAAGCATTCTCACTGAAGCCCCTGATCTCTCTCCTCAAGAAGTCAAAGTCACTCTCTAAAACTCCTCGAAGTCTAGCCGCCTCTGCAGATAGGTCTAAAACCTCTGTAATATCCTCATACGGCTGGAGATGGGCTAAAGCTAATACTTGCCCCTGCAAGTCTAATACTCTGCCTGTCAATCTCAAAATATATCCCTCAAGTTGCTCAATGCGTACCGACTGATCAGTAAGCATCTGGAAAATAGTAGAAATGTGAGGGATCAGAGTCTGATCTGAGTCACCCTGGGATGTCGATCTCTGAGCAAAGACTGAAATGGCAAACTGCTGAGATAGAATGGAGGCAACACGCTAGGATATCATCTCAATCTGATCATCTGGTAGTCTGAACTCTGAAGGATGTGCCCTGCTCTTTGACTGTGGAACTGAAGCATGCCTCCTCACAGACTCTGAAGAACCAGCCTCGTGATTAGATATGAACTAAATATCTGGGGATGCTCTGTGATCATGAAGAGATGAAGATGGACCCTCCTTCTCTGCTCTATCTTCTGCTCTCTCCTCAACACTCTTTGTCCAACCGCCATCAGTCTTAGAAAAACCCATGCGATATAGTGTGTGATGGTTGATGGTGTCGGAATGAGATAGTCTAGCAACTATCTCCCCCTCAAAACTGATTTCAAACCTTCTAAAAACTAAGGTGAGTGCCATACCAAAAGGCAAGTGAGCCTTTAACCTATTCAGGATTTCTCTCATGGCCTCAAACATCAATGCTGAAAGGTTCAGGGGGGTTTGGGTGATCATATGGTACATAATGCAAATGTCCCTACCAGATAGAAGGTCGTGTCTACCACTCCTAGGGACAAACAGTTTGGTTACCAAATGATGTAACAATCTCATCTCAACAAAAAGAATCTTTACTTCCAATTTATTTAGACTTTCAATATAAGTTCTCCCTAAGATAACATTAATTCCTTCTTCTTTAATAGGGAGCTCCATATTGGTATAGCCTTCACAAGGCAAATGCAGTATCTGTCCCAAATGTACTGGATCAAGAATAACATCAATACCTTTTACTGTAGATTTCACTGTTCCATTGCTATAGCTCAAATTTAAGTAAAATTTTCTGACTAGATCGACATAAGTATTTTTCTTTAAAGAGCAGTAAAATTTCCATCCTTGATACTTAATCTTCGATTCAATAGTGAACCCTTCTTTTTCAAAAAACTTGAAATCAATATTTTTTCCGGATTCCACTTTTCGATCAGAGAGAGGTACCTTGCTTGGGTTGATTGGGGACTGAGTGGAAGCTGAAGCAGGACCTGAAGTAGGAAAGGGCTCGGCTGCTAATCTCTTTCTGCACACACTCTCTTTCAACCCGCGAACAGATTTTCTCCTCTGTGGAAGCTTTATTTTGAGAGCCATTTGCACAAGAAGGACTTGCACAGAGCTTTAGAGACTAAATATGAGGGAGAGATGAAAAGATTCTAGTGGAAAGGCAAAGATTTCAGAGAGGTGATGTGCCGATTTGGAGAAGACGGGTAGAGTCTAGGGCAAGCTCGAACCGCCCCAAATGAAGAAGGAAGAGGAGAGGAACTTGGTTCCTAAACGGATGATTTGAAGAATGAAAATCGATGGGAGGAGATATTTGAGAGAAATCTTTGGTTTGAGGGAGAAGAGATGGAGAGCTTTTGGTTCGGTGGGAGGAAGAAGACGAAGGGCTGAGTCAGCTCAAGAAAAAATTTTCAATAAGAAGAGAGCGTCCGAAAGATTTTGACAAAATTGCAAGATTACCCTAGGGTCGACCATGAGGTTCGACTCATGGCACAAAAAAATTCAAAAGGATGGGACAATTTTGAAAAATTTGAAACTCTGAGAGAAGGATGTTTACCCAAATATTGATCATGTGAATGATAGTTTTGAGCTTTTGAGCTCTTAAGAAAAATGAGAATTGAGCTCAATAGATTTGGTTCAATAAATTTTTGGTATTAAGAATTTGGAATCAGAGAGATACTTAAGTTGATGGACCAAGGATTCCTAGTTCTCTCCTAATTTCACAAAATCTATCTTCACTTAAGGCCTTGGTAAAGATGTCAGCCAATTATTTTTTAGTACAAATAAATCAAGAATTATATCTTTATTTTGGACATATTCTCTTATGAAATGATGCCTAATTTTAATATTTTTTATCTAGAATGCTGAATTGGATTTTTAGTTAGATTTATAGCACTGGTGTTATCACATCTTTTGGGAGTTTCATTGAGTTTGATGCCAAAGTCTTCAAGTTATTGTTTAATCCACAAGATTTGAGCACAACAACTTCTGGCTGTAATGTATTCGGCCTCGACCGTAGACAGTGCTATCGAGTTTTACTTCTTGCTAAACTAAGAGATTAAGTTAACTCTAAAAAATTGGCAAGTTCCACTAGTACTTTTTCTATCTAATCTACATCCAACAAAATCGACATCTGAATATCCTATCAAGTCAATTGATGAGTCCTTAAAATATCATAGTCTTAGAGTTTGTATACTATTTAAATATCTAAGAATTTTTTTAACTGTATTCAAGTGAGATTCTTTTGGATTTGATTGAAAGCGAGCACAAAGATAAACACTAAACATAATATCTGATCTACTAGCAGTTAAATACAATAAAAAACCAATCATATCTCTATAAAATTTTAAGTCTACATTTTTACCTCTTTCATCCTTGTCAAGCTTACATGATGGGTTCATGGGTGTACCAATTGCTTTGGAGTTCTCCATTCCAAATCTTTTGAGTATTTCTCTTATGTACTTGCTTTGGGTGATGGAGATTCCTTCCTTTATTTGTTTGATTTGGAGTCCGAGGAAGAATGTAAGTTCTCCCATCATGCTCATCTCGAACTCTCCATGCATAAGCTTAGCAAAATCTTGATAAAATATTTCATTAGTAGATCCAAAATAATATCATCAACATATATTTGTATAACTAATATATCATTTTGATTTCTTTTAATGAAAAGGTTGTGTCTACATTTTCTCTTGAAAAATCATTATTAAGCAGAAATTTGCTTAGCCTTTCATACCAAGTCCTAGGTGCTTGTTTCAAACTATATAATGCTTTGTTTAATTTAAAAATATGATTAGAAAAAGCATGATTTTTAAAACCTGAAGTTGTTTTACATAAACTTCTTCAGCAATATATCCATTTAGAAAAGCACTTTTGACATCCATTTAGAATAACTTAAAATTCATAAAGCAAGTATATGCAAGTAGTAGTCTAATTGCTTCTAATCTAGCAACAGATGCAAAGATCTCATCAAAATTAATTTCCTCTTCTTGATTATAACCTTTTGCAACTAATCTCGCTTTATTTCTTATCATATTTTATGTTCATCCAATTTATTTCTATATACCCATTTTGTGCCAATTATTGAATAATTTTTAGGTCTTGAAACTAAATTTCATACATTATTTCTTTCAAATTGATTAAGTTCTTCTTGCATTACATTTATCCAATTATAATCTTTTTCAGCTTCATCTATAGTTTTAGGTTCAAGATGAGAGACAAAAGCAAAATGATTGAATGCATCTCTAAGTGAAGAGCGAGTTCTTACACCATGTGTAGGATCACTAATGATTAGTTCTTGGGTGATTGTGATCATACCTCCATTCTTTGGGTAGATCATTTGTACCTAGAGATTGTTCTTATTGTTCTTCACATTCCTTATCCTGTTTGTCTTTATGTTCTTCATCATCTTGAATGGTTGAGTCTTTTAGAGTGATCTCCTTCATCCTTCTATAAGAGGATCTGCATCATCAATACCTTCATTCTTCCTTGAAGGAAGATCATTAGTTTCATCAAAAATAACATTTATTGACTCATCTACTATTAAAGTTCTTTTGTTGAAAACTCTAAAAGTTTACTAGAAGAGGAGTAATCAAGAAAAATCACTTCATCGATTTAGCATCA